>NW_020837969.1:1486094-1546094 GCF_003676395.1 Aethalodelphis obliquidens
TATAAAAGAAGGAAAAATCACCTTGATATTTTTTATCCTTTATATCACATATCCAGCCACCTTGAGTTCCGCTCAGATGTTTAATAAACTGACCACTCTAGAGCTTGAGAACTTTAACACAATACAGAAAAAAGTCCTTTTTTATTATGGTTTATCACTACTCTACCCACTAAATATCATTTTGGATATAAATCCTATTGGAATGGCTAATTCAGCATATTTTCAATTAATAACAATATTTACTCCATATAGAAATAAATTATAACATGATATTAATATTGCTATTATGGGGGGGGGCTTTTTTTAAAAAACAAATGCTCACATGTACTATGAAAAATAGGTGGTAATCACCCATTCGAACATTTTGAACAATGTTGCCTAATGAAAATAGGTGCTATGGTTTGAGATAGACCACTTAAACAAGTTTTCTTGGAGTTTCTACACCCAAAGAAATCCCATTTGACTGGGAAGTCCAACTGGGTTAAGAATTCTTAACATCTGAAAGTACTTTCATATACATATTCCAGAATCTCAGCTTGGTCCCATTCTAACTGTGCAACTTGAGGTTCACATTTTTGCTGACATAGAAACCTGTTTTTAGTCAATACGCTTGATACTTCCTACTGTATTTTCTGGATTAATTCTGACTCCCTGAATTTTCTTCCCATAGAAGAAGCCTTCCTTCAAGGCTTGCCACAAGTCTACCTCCTTCATGAAGCCTCTGGCTCTGGCCCATGTGGGTCTACCCTTCTCTTTTAAATTCTCACTATGCTTAGTGTTTTACAGAAGGTGTAGCCTCTGGTTACATCTGTGTACTGATGTTTTCTATTTCCTTCATGTGTGTTAACCTTGTCTCCTCAAACAGATGGTAAGAAACTTGAAAATACAGGTAAGATTTTAAAATTCTTCTGTATCCCTTGGAGGATGCCATTAGATACATAGGAGATGCTATCTTAAAATTAAATAGCTGTTCCTGAGGAGGGTGTGAGTCCCTTCTCCCTGGAAGTATCTTGGCCTTAGACAATACAGCCACGTTAAGGTGCCATGTGAGAGGGGAGCCTTGCACCAGGTGCACAGTTGTGCTACAAAATATGGGATTTAAATTTTATGTAGTTCCTACAGTTACTCCAAGTACTTTCTTAGGTGCTGTAATTATATAGTTTCATTTTAGTCTGCTTCCATGTGTTAAATATAATAAACCTATTTATAATTGGAAAACCTGAAACTCAGAACAGGTGATTTCCTGAATACACGTAGAAAATACATATAGGAAATGCATGAAACACGATGTTCATCTTCTGGTTCTTCTTGTTTGTAAGAGACCCATTTTTTATCCGTTCAGTATTTTGAAGCAAATTTGTCATTATCTTACTTTCCTAATCTGTTATTCAGTATTCACTTCCTAATTTAATGGTGGCGAGTGGGGCTATTATCTTGCATGCATTTTGTATCAGCACGTTAATTATGTCTGTAATGTCCTCAAACTCTAAAGTGAAAGGCAGACGTTTCCAAGAAATGTAAATGAAGACATGGGAGCTACTGTAAAATCCATCAGCAAATTTATACAGAAGGTTATTCATATCTTCATCCTTAGAATCAGGAGTGCACAACAGCATAAATCCAATATCAGAGAAGATGGATTACTCTGTATGTTCTGATGAACAGATTTTGCACATACTGTTCTCCTTACCAGTTCCAAGTAACTAAAAGAAGGTAAAATACCTTTAAGTTTGCTGGAAGACAATATTCAGTCTATAGAAATAATGCTGAGAAGTTTATGCTGTAATTTCTGCTTCACTTTGTTAACTCAAAACCCGAAAATATAAAATTATGCATGGTTCAACTCAGTTATTCATTTGTGCATCTTTTTACTTGGAGCATGTGTTTACCACAAAGCTGTATCTATTTAAATCTCTTTTTTTTTTCATAATGAGATAATATAGAGTCCACTAAAAAGAATGACTTTGATTTAAATTAAAAAATAAAATAAAATCTATAAGAAATTTAAATTGTATCATACAGGTGAAAGGATGCTCTTATCCTGCGAACAGTGCAGAAGGTAAGAGAGGTTAAATGATTGGCCAGCATCTTTGTCCAGTGATGGAGAAACAGACTCCTGATAAGTTACGTCACTTAATCAAAAGCCACACAGTCAAAGAAAAATGATTAGAATCCAAGCTCTTTGTTTCTGGTGCTCACCTTGTGTTGGAAAGAGATCTGAAATTCTGATTGGATGAAAAATGCTCTGCCTAAACTAATTTAATCCTTCACTGGAAAGAGTATTAGGAAGATATTTTCATTTAAGCCAAAGCAACGTGAAGTTTGGAGTTATACAAATTCCTTTCTCTTCCCTTTTAAAGGACTGCACCAGGTTTCAGGTATGGATGGACTACGTTTCAAAGTGTAAAAGGCACTCCCTCGGTTGGAAAATAACCGTCTGAAAATGTTGACAGTGATAACTTGTTATCCAGTACCTATGCATATACCTTGGTCCACATACTGATATATAAGAGCGTCAGCTGGGTATGAAAAATGAGAGATAACCGCTTTGGAAAATTGTTGACAGTTTCTTATGAAGTTAAATGTGTACGTATCATATGACCAAGCAATTCCACATCTAGGTATTCATTCCAGGGGAGTAAAAACATATGTCCACAAACAGACTTGTTACAGGATATTTGTAATAGCCCAAAACCGGAAACAACGAAAATGTCCAGCAGCAGACAAATGAATAAACAAATTGTACTATACAATAGGACATCACCCAACAATAAAAAGGAATGAACTATATGTAGCAACAAGGATAAAGGTTGGACCCAATAAATACTTTCATCCTGTTAAAAGGTAAATTAGAATATGATGATTTGTTTTTTCCCTTGTTCTAATAACTTGTATAAAGATATATTTACTTATTTTAATTGCATTCTTAAGCAATGGTGAGGTCTATTTAGTCCTGCTAGAATTATTTTTTTCAAAATAAAATGTGTGAGATATCACCTCACACCTGTTAGAATGGATATTATCAAAAATCAAGAGTAAAAAGTGTTGGTGAGGATGTGAAGAAAAGAGAACCCTTGTGCACCGTTGGTGGGAATGTTAATTGGTGCAGCCACTATGGAGAACAGTATGGAGGTTTCTCAAAAAATAAAAAATAGAACTACTCTATGATCCAGCAATTCCGCTTCTAGGTATTTATCCAAAGAAACTGAAAATACTAACTAAAAAGATACCTGCACCCCATGTCCACTGAAGCCTTATTTACAATAGCTAAAAAAAGGAAACAACCTAAGTGTCCATCAGTAGATGAATGGATAAAGCAAATACGGCACAACACATACACACACACTATGGATTATTATTCAGCCACAGAAAAGAATGAAATGTTGCCATTTATGACAACGTGCGTGATGCTTGAGGGCATTAGGTTAAGTTAAATAAGTCAAACAGAGAAAGACAAATACCATGTGCTCTCACTTCATGTGGAACCGCAAAACAAACACGCAAACAAGCTCACAGATACAGAGCACAGACTGGTGTTACCAGAGGCAGGGGAGAGCGGCGGGTGAACAAAGTGGATGAAGGGGGTCAAAAGGTACAGACTTCCAGTCAAGAAATAAGTAAGTCGTGGGATGTCATGTACAGCATGGTGACTACAGTTAGTAATACTGTATTGCGTATTTAACAGTTGCTAAGAGAGTAGACCCCTGAAGTTCTCAGCACAGGAAAAAGATTTTGTAACTCTATATGGCGATGGATGTTAGCTAGGCTATTACAGCAATCATTTCCAAGTATATATAAATATCAAATCATTATGTTATACACTTGAAACTAAATAATGTTACATGTCAATTATACTTCAATTAAAAATACATAAAAATTTAGTTGGTATTTATAAGATGCTCTTTGCAGAATTAGCTAGAGTGAAAACATTAGGAATCATCTAATCACCCAACATTGGTTAAATACATTCTGCAGTCAGTAAGAGTTAATAGCAAACATTCAAGAATGTGTGATACCCTTGGGAAATGCTCAAAACATATTAAATATACCTACTATACGTATACACCTAGAGAAAGATTCTTAAAAAGTCACCAAAGGTTCACAATTGTTACCTCTGGTGGTAAAATTGAAGTGATTTGAAATTTTTACTTTTCTGTATTTTCTAAATCATGTATAACCAATGTCATTGGTTTTATAATCAGAATATAAAACACATGTCAGTCAATTTGTTTGGGCTCTAAACATACAGAGATGACAGATAATGTATATTTCGCATATTCTATTTTTTAAACCCAATTAATGATGCTCTTGAGGTTTTCCTTCCTAAGCGTAAAAAGCAGATGAAAGGATGAAGAGAAATGCAAACTAAACGTCAATAAAAATAACCGCAGAATTGATTTAAATTAATCATAATTAAACATGTCTGACAGAAACATGCTCTTTCTCATCTCTTTCCCTTCATGCAAAGTACAAAAGCAGTCAATAATCATCCTTCCAATAACCTTGGCACACTTGATTTTGTCCGATTCCTCAATGCCACTTATTTTCTGCATTACTTCTGCTGGCGTGATTACCAAAGGCACATACTATGAAATTCAAAACTTCCAGATCCTGGAAACCTTCAGGTGGTTACATGCAGGATACTTCAATTAGATTCCAGTCACTGACACAGCAGGTTAGCACTAAGCATTAAGGGGGTCAGGGAGGGGATTTCTGTAACTTTGATCTTTTTGCTAAATTAATTGTTGTTGGTTACTATCTTCATTCCACATCTCTGCTATTTTCTTTCCCTTTTTAATAGTCCTTTACTTATCTAGGGTTACTTTGTGGTTTCATCAGTTATTTAGAATTTTTGAGAGATGTCAGTTCTGCATGTTGTCTTCTACCCTAGGATATATTTGGTTTCTAAGACACAATATTTGAGGAATTTGGGGTGGCATTTATTACTTTTTAAACTTCATCCAAAATTTTTAGTTTTGAAGCTACCTGCTGTTCTAGAAGATTGCTTAAAATGATTCCCTTTTTCTTAGGATATTTTGAAATTAATACACATACCTAAGTAAAGAGAAGCAACTGATAGCCCAAATGGAAGTCAAAGAACTGAAGAAGATACTTAAGTTTCAGTGGTAAGTATAAAGCCCTCCCAGTGTCTAACATCTATTTTACAATGCATTATATTTCTCAGAAGTATTTATTTGGGCTATAAAGAAAAAAAATATGCATAAACTCATATCCTATCTTCTAGTACATTTCACTGAGTTTAATAACTATGTTTCCTCATCTATATTTTACCTATACATATAAATAAGTTATATATATATATATATATATATATATTTATTTATTATTTAGCCAGGGTATCATTAGAAGAAAGTATTTGAGACAGATAACAAAGGTGAGCAAAACATTTCAAACAACATTCTATGGAATGTCTCTGATGCGCTGTAACCGTTCTACATGCATCGCGCCTGCAGCTGTCTGTACAAACCAATGTTTTGGGTATAATGAATACTAATGCTTCCTGGAGGTAACTGTCCTATTATATTCAGAGTTCAGCAGTTAGGTTTATTAATATTAGGTGGTACAATGTTTTTAGCTAGGCAATCAAGTTTGCTTCAAAGCGAGCTACTTCAGGTTACAGTGTTTACTGACTCTCCGAAATGCAATTATGAAAATATCATTGAATTTTCAGCGTTCCTGTGGTTAAAATATTCACTTACTGCAGGGCTGAGCTTCTACTATAAAAAGCTTAAAGCTACTGACCCTCATTTAGCAAAGTTCGATCTGGAGAACGCATATTCTTTCCCACAGCTTCTGCAATTATCAAAGCAAAACACGCTATTAGGTTCTTCAATCAATGTTTGTTTTCTACTTTGCAGAAGCGGCTGCCCCGATAGGATATTTAGCACCTGTAAGGCTAATTTTAGGCTGTGTTTGACTCTTAGGGTTCCTGGGGTCTTTTATGGCAAGAGCTGTACTAATTTTCTAGCTCTCCCTGGGAATACTTGACCCTGAGAGCTTAACCCAGAGAGCAGTGGAAATGAGAGATGAAGAGAATAAAAGGATAGCCCAGCTCATCCTCCTGACAATGTAATGCTGATCCCTGCACCGCAGGGATTGGCTGCACCAGGTTCAAAGCCGTGAGGCTTCTGGAAATGACTCCAGCTACTTTCAATCTCATCTTCCTCCCTCTGTTTTCCTCCCTCCCTCCCTTCCTTCCTTTCTTATTTACAATTGTGACAATGTCAATTACTGCTGGTGAAAAAAATTGCGTCTCCAAGTCAAGCCTTAGTAGTTGAGAATCCACCTATTTAGTTGTAAAAATTTCCAGCTAGTTTCAAATTACTGACAATAAACATTTAAATGGTTGTTATTTTTGTATTTTGTTGTGGTGCTTTGGGTTGGGCTTTGATGCTTTGGGTTAGGCTTCTCTGTGCCGGTGAGGAAGAATTCTAAACATGGATTCCCTCTCTTCATTCTTGGAAAAAGTGAGGATGGAAGAAAGGATTGATGAGTTCAGCTGGCTTTACAGAATAAGTGTTTAGTGGCCACGGACAGGACACTTGCAGATACCCACCTTAATGGCTGTATAGTCTGTTCTAAGTCTTTGCTTTCAAGAAAAGCAATATCAAAATATCATTTTAAATATTTCAGAAAAATCTTGAACCATAGTCCTTGTGGTTTTTCAGTGAGCTTTTCATGAAAAGATTAAAAAAAAGAAAAGAAAAGGTAACCACTACCATCTTGAGATAGAAGAGAGCAAGTGAGTAAAATGGTAAATATAGTTGAGACTGTCAACAAAAGCATCTATAAAAACATTTTAGAAGTCCGAAGAAGAATAATTCTGTTATGTGATCTCATGCATCTTTCCACGGATTGTTTGCTTCCCAGTTTATGGAAGAGCCAGTCTTTGTCATCACTTGATACAGAAGACGAAGTACGCAGCAGAACTGTCTGATAAAACTTTCTGCAATGATGTAAGTTTCTATAAACCTGTACTTTCCAATAGGGTGGCCACTGGCCTCATGTGGCTACTGAACAGCCGCAATATGGCTATTACATCTGAGGAAATGAATTCCACATTTTAATTAATTTAAATTTAAGTAGTAACATATTGGCTAGTGGCTACCATATTGCACAATGCGGGTGTAAAAGGTCTGATAGCTACAGACTATTGCAAGCAGTGAGCAGATTCTCAAAGAGGAAGCATGTTGCTTTTGTTTTATTTTAATTAGACTTTGAGGGGTGGAGTGTCGTACTCAACTGGTAATCACTGGTAACCAGTAACCAGCCTCGTTGGTAGGAAGAGGCTAGGCCTGTGATTCTGAGACCTTTAGTGTGTTTCAGAAGCTCCTGCATAAGGGATGTAGGAGGTTTATCCCCTGTTTATGCACTGGTTGAAAATCCTGGGCCTGGAGGCAGTTAAGACAATGTAGCACATACTGGGATCCTTACACAGTACAAGAGTGTTTCCTGTCTTTAATCAGTGCCAGTGAATACCAGAAAGTTTCCTTTTCAGGAATTCAAAATTTAAGTATGAGTATGCATGTAGGTACTTTGTTAGATCTGATGAAACATAATCTTCTTAAAATTATAGATCTTGCGTGGAGTAAAGTTCTGATAGAAAATTTTCAATGAAAATGCTGATTACTTCGCCATTTTTAAGAAATTGGCCCTTTTAATTTGTTTGCATTCTTTTATTCAACTGATATTTTTTAAAAAAAATTTAGCTTCACTTACATAGTTTCAGGATTTTAAACAATGTATTTATTTTAGGGTAAAACACATTATCTCATCTAAATCAAAATAATCAAGAAGTGTGCAGATTTGGAATACGATTATTTTCCTCTTGATTGGAAGAGATCTCATCTCCATAAACTACAAGGAAATAGGTAGCGTCAGTATTCCCCAAGCTCCAAACATGTAGGAGGCATTTCCTGTAATAATATAGTTAACTTTGATTCACTGACCATTGAACCTACTGATCTGGAATTGTTTTTAATTGTAGGGGTTTAATGTCCTAGGAGGGAAATGATGGCTAATAGAGGGAACCAGTTTGTAGAATAAGATCCTAAAGTAAGCCAGAAAGAGAGCATACAAGGTCATAAAAAGAAGGGGCCAGACAGAGGGCCAATTTTACAGGGTGGGGGAGAGGAGAGGAGAGGACGGGAAGGGAGAAGAAATAGGAAGAAGGGGGATGAAAATACAGATAATTTTGAAAAGGCACATATATTACTGGAGAAGAAAATTAAAGGGTCTCATTTTGACCAGTCTAAATCTTTCAAGTAGGAGACCAAGTTATCTGTCATACATGAAGAGGCCAAGAGAAGAGCTGGGGGCCTGAGATCAATAATGGTAAGGCTAACATATTAATTAGAGAATATATTTTACAGAATACTTCTCAAAAAAGTCCAATGGATTAAAAATATTTAAAGGACCAATTTTAGTACATTTTAAATGCAAAGAATGAAATAGTATATCTACTACATACTATCTGGTATTTATACACGTTGTGGGAACTCCTCCAAACCAGACAGAAATAGTTGAGCCCAAGAAAAATGATCTGCATTCAAAGGGAATAGGTCTAAAATTCTATCCGGCACTTTGTGCAAAGACCAGGTGGGAATGCAGGCAACCTACCCCTAATCTTTGTTTGTCAACTTGAGCTCAGTCAATGATGACTGGAAATATTGTTTTCACTTTCTCCACTGAAATCATTTTGGATACCAAGTTGAGGTAGGAAAATGTGTATAATAAATTCGTATATACTATTGGAGTAATATTCGTGTCCAACCTAATTAAGCAGTTGCTCACATTTCTAGATTCACTCAGATATACGTCTCAAATATACCTCAGATAATTAACACAGAGATCACAACATTTGTAAACATTTTGAAACATCTGATATGCATACTTAGCTGCTGGTTCAGGCAGTAAAGGTATAAAGTGTAATGCAAAGGTGCTCAGAGTTTTAAAATATTCCACAAATTTAATATAAATTAATATAAATCAAATTAATCTATTAGATATCTAATAATTAATCTATTAGATATCTAAAGAATCTATTAGATAGAACTATAGTAATCTGATAAAGAAACAGATGTAGAGACCACACTTGAATTACTTTGGACTACGAACTGAACTTTAAATAAATTATCAGAATGGTATAAAGTCTCAGATACATAAAGAGAAATTTTCTAAAAAATGTCGATTTTTCAAAATGTGATTTGAGGCACAACTTTAAAGAAGTATGTATATTGATGTGAAAAGTACATTAATATAGGAGACAATTACAGGCATATTTCACTGCTTTTTGATCTATTTCTAAGTAAATTTCACAGGATTTTAAAATTGATAACTGAATTTATTCATTTAGAATTATTAATCTGTTCAACTGAGCAGTTTGCAGAAAGGGAATTGATATGTTGATATAGATATAGAACACATGCCTATATACTAAAATATGAACTTTAAAATGCTAAATACCCAACATTTGTATCATACTCATAATTGCAAAGATTAACTTGGTATTTTTTCCTATTTAAATATGCTTTAATTTCATTGATGATTTTGAAGGTATTTGGAGATCCTATCTTGTGACAGTCATCTTCTATACTGTAACGACACCCTGAATTCCAAACCTTTATTTTAGTAACAGAACTCTTTCCACAAACAAAATATTATAAGGAAGCCAATCATGTAACACACACACACACACACACACACACACACACACACACACACACAAACCCAGCAGAGTTCAGAGTGAGGCAGGGTGAGGAACCTGGGTGCCCCAGGTCCTGCCTCTCTTCGGAGTCCCTGGGAATTTCTGGACAACACCCTGAAACTACCATCTAGAGGAGCCGGCACAAATTTTTCTCCAAGTTGTTTTGTATCAAATCGACACCATTATCTTAGTGACTAGTTTATCTTTACAAGATGGGATATTAAGAGGGTAAGATGGTGGGATTTTAAATAACCATGGCTTTTACTTTCCTTTCCTGTGATTAAAATTCAAAAGTAAACCTTCCCAATCAATCTAAAAATCTAAGTTTCTTTTGGTAGATTTACAATTAGGAGTAAATGTAGATTCAGAAAAAGTGAAGATTTTTATAAGTTCATTCTAAATAGTAAGGCCTTTAAAAAAATAACTTGAACTAATGTTTTAAAAGATCCTATCAAAGTTGCTGGTTTATTTATCACTGAGATGGAGTGTGTGATTTTTCTGCCATTATTGCATTGTGTATTGGAGATACTGTGGTGAAATGGCCTATCTGTGAACCTAGGGCTGCTTAGACCGTTGGAGTCTTGCGAGTACACTTCTGGCAAAGTCTTCAGAATCTGTGCTAGAAATTCAACGTGTTGATACTAACTGTGCAATCATCTGTTTCCATTTGTCCCTGTGGTTGGCAGGGATTAACAGGCAGAGGCAGGAGATGGGCACAGCACAAATTGAAAATAATGGAGCATTTTGCACCAAAGGAGTCAGAGGATAAGAACTACAGTGGGCGAGGCCAGAGGAGGTGAGCAGGCTGGAGGCGGTGGCATGTGTCAGCGAGAGGCTGCGGCAGCAGCCCGGGACAGACGCGGTTCAGCACATCCGCCCCTAATGAAGACAGGGCCCCCCTGCAGTATGTCACGTTACAGTGTTGTTTTGCAGGACAGTCTACAGGCGCTTCTACAGGGTAGCCTAATTATGGATTCCCTGGGAAACTCGTGAGCAAAATCTATTTGGGTTACACTTGTTAGCGTTTCAGTGGAAATGATGTCAATGGACCCAACTGTACAGAAAAACGTTGTAATTATCATCCAAAATGTGGACTCATTATAAACAACAGATAAGTCATTTAGGTTCACAGGAGACACCCCACAGAGAAGCAGTTTTCTCTTCTGTGCCTTCAGTCAGGCGTCAGGATAGACACATGCCCATCAGTCACCCATCAAATAGGTGTTCAGTATCTGCTGATGTGGGCTGTGGAGTGGACTCTGGTGAGACTCAGATGCTTCCAGGTTCCTAACGAAGTGGCTAGTAGAGTCCAAGGAAAGTTGAACAGAAAAAAAAATGACGTAAAGAAAGCTATACCCATTTAAGGAGGATATATGTCTTGGGTAACTGTTTTGTTCTAACAAAAAAAAGCAACATGGGTAGGAATAAAATCGGGGAGGAAAAAAAAAAAAAGAGTCAAAACCCACAAGTCTATTAGTTTGCCATCATTGCTCCCAAGGGGAGTGAATGGCCAGCCTAAGTACTGTGGATCACCTCGGCTGCAGTCTCGCTCTAGTGAGGAGTATGGTAGACCAGCCTGTCCTTTAGGAGCTCTGATTTCATGCCCTTCTAAACTGTAAACCTTATGAGAGTGTGGACTGGGTTTATGGAGTATCTGTAGTACGTATCTACTACTATTTCTTGTAGATATTCAAGAAATATTTGTTGAATGAAAAAACAATGACTTATCAAAAAAGATGTGTACTGTAAATATGATAGATATTTTAGATGAAAGAAAATGAAAAATATTGAGATCACTGGTACTTAGCACCTCTAGTATAATTATAAAGAGAAAATAAAAGTAAACTTGGGATACGCCCTTTTACTAATATGGGAGTGATCCTTCACAGGGAATATGAGTGCAGGCATGGATGAGTTCTCAGGCCCCTTCCACTCTATGCATTTGTAGTTCAATAATTTTGCAAAAGTTGCAAAGTGAAGAATGTCCAGCTGACCTTCATTCCCACTTCATCACCTCTACTATCAGTGTGATTGCCCTGAGCGCATCTGTGCCTCCATGTGGGACAAGTGAAATGGGTCTTAAAGGAATAAAAACTTTCTGTTCAACTTAAAAAAAAAAATTACTGAGATCAAAGAATATCAACGTTGGAGTGGATCTCTTGATCAGGGATACAACCATTTAGAAAATCCTTTGTGTGACCAATTAAAGGAAAACCTTTCAAAACTGTAAAATACATATTTTAAAAAATGGAAATATTTTATCCTTATACTTTAAATGGGTTTTCATAAACATTTGGTATTATGAATCCATAATGTGGAGCTGTTTTTTGTTAATTTTGTGCAAATTCACAGCTAATGCCATTAAAGCTCTAAATGAGCATTTCTAGTGAGCAAACGCCTGCTAAGGTTAATACACAACATCCTGATATCTCTCAACTGTCTCATTAACATGATAACAGGCCCAAAGGAGTTTCAAATCCCTTAACACACAAAAGACATATTTTGTCCCATTTTTCGTTCACACCACCATAAAAATGGAAATTAAACCATATAAAAAATCTTCCCAAAACATCAAGGGGCCAATCCAAATACATAAAATACTGTTTTTTGTGGGTTTTTTTTATATTAAACTACAAAAGCCTTGTTGAAATGCTACTAAGGAACTGACTTATTACACAAAAACCAAGGCGATGGACAATTAGTTTATATTTTATCCCA
This sequence comes from Aethalodelphis obliquidens, assembly GCF_003676395.1. Lineage (NCBI taxonomy): Eukaryota > Metazoa > Chordata > Mammalia > Artiodactyla > Delphinidae > Aethalodelphis > Aethalodelphis obliquidens. The sequence continues at coordinate 1,498,540 of NW_020837969.1, forward strand.
AAGCCCAAATATTTAAGGCTATGGAAGAAATTGGGAAACAGTGAATGATCCAGTATAATAAGCTATTTGTTTTCCACAGATACTAAGCACCACGTGTGAGTTAAAGATGGACTTTCAGAAACCTAATTGTGCACGTGCTTTCCGGGGTTTAAATCAAAACCATAATGTTATGGCAGCAAATCCTTTTGTGGTCTAATAAGGAACAACATAAAAACAAACGACCCTCTTTGTTACGGAGGATGTGCTTTACCATATCGCTGCACGGTGACAACTCCGTGTCTTCTTGTCACTGCCTGTCCTTTAGACCATACTGCAGAAAAGCAATTTTCTGCCTCAAAAGCACTCTATTTTTTTAAAGTTTGTCTCTGGGCAATTTTCAGGTCTACTAGAGCTGTACAACTGTATACAGGTGAGAAAGACCCCAAACAGGGCAATTTATTTGATTTCTCCTTCTTCAAAACATTCAGCTGAGACTGCATATCCAACAGAGAAAGCCCAAAAAGAAAATTCAGGAGCAACCCACAGTGACATATATCCTTCTTGTAAATTTGCATTAAACATAGTTTCCAAATAACGTAGACATCCCGGAGTTGTTTTTCGTTTAATGTAAACCTTTAATGTAAAATTTCTCTAGGATATTAAAATCAAGTTCTACTAAATAAAAAGGGCAAATTCCTAGAAATAGGTAGTTAAATACAGCATATGGAGTTTTCAGATGAAGAATCACTTAATTTTAAGTGGTCTGCTCATTTGAATCAGCAGTTTGGTTTTCTGGTTGAGGAGTAAAGGGCACCTTTGATGCAAAAATGTATTCCTGAAATGTTCAGTGGCTGACAATTTCACACTTACCGATGCCTGGTGCTGGCATGACCATAATCACCTCCTGATGTAACTCTGCCCTCACACAGTATGGAATGTTCCACACTGGTCTCTTACCCCAGTCGGAGAACAAGTTTACCTGTAATAGTGTCGGCACAGATGAACGGTTTAAAACTCGCATTTTAGACTTAACACTCGCTGACACATTTTAAAAGCATGTAGTCTCTTTTTAATCATTAACTCTCTCAATGCTGAATTATTACTCTCTATTCATCATTAATTTTTCATGTGACGATAAATGTTTGCTTCGATCGAATACGGTATTGTATGATACATTAGAAAGTGAGCGAGATTAAACACGCTTCTGCTGACTAGCTAGCAAATCCCCACATCCCAAACTTAGGACTTTTAATTAGAAAAGAGTCAGGAATATAAACACAGTTTACAGAAAAGCCAACTCAGTGGTTCTATTATGCTCTGCCTTTCTTCCTACTGGTATGAGTGTGTGTGTGTGTGTGTGTGTGGTCGGGTGCACCTGTGTGTGCACACGTGCACATCTGTTTACTTATCAGTCTCCCTCTCTTTTTCTTCCTCTCTTCTTTGTTCTGTCACTCTCTCTTTAATTTCTCTCTGCTTTGATGTACCTAGAGGCAGTTATGTGCTCTTAGCTTAATGCTAAACAGGCAAGTAAGGAATTTTTTTAAAAAGCAATGGAAATTCTACATCAGGTATAGCTCTCGTACAAATGAAGTAATTTCAAGTCCAGTGATTTTTTTTAGCATAATCTAAAAGCCTTGTTAACTCTTCACAAGCACCATAAAATTATGTGACCAGTCGATTCGTGATCTTAATTCCTTCGCACACAGTGGTTCCTAAACTATGTTTTCTTATACTGCCCCCGATTCTTCTCACAAAACTCCCTTTTCAAGTTCGAATCCAGCTTGTGCCCTTGTCACTGGGGAGAAACTGACCTTCAGTGAGGTCTCTGATGACCTCATTACAACTAAGCCCAAGGGCCAGTCCAGTTTCCACCCTCATCTTTCCTCACCCTCTTTGCAGAATTTGTCACATTCAACCATCTCCTGTTTCTCAAAATACTTTCCGATCTCAGCTCCTGATTTCTACTTAGCTGTCTCATTTTCTTCATCGTCTGCAATGTATTTCCTTTAGTCATTCTTCTTAGTAATGCAAAGTAAAAGTAGCCAAGTTGACAACTCTCTGCATTTCTCACCTGAGTCTAGGTGCTTAAACGTGAACCTGAAAGGTGTTCATCATTTGCATCATCTTCACTGTGTTAGGCTAAGATTTGCCATATCTCAGTAGACAATCCATCATCACTGCCTTTGGTCCTTGTCATTTCACAGGCCACCCCAGAGATGTACCACTTTGGCAGGATTTCAAGGACATAGCCCTAAAATCACTTATTTCCAACAAGTTACAAAGTCCTTTCATTTTAGGCAAACTTAGTAAGTTATCTATACACACATCTCTTCCGTTTTTAGCTTGATACACTCTCCTTGCTAGGACAGGTATTCCTCATTCTTCTATGGCTATGCATCCCTCTAACACCTAAAATATGACATTTTTCTTCAATCAACGTTGGCTCAAGAAAAACCAGAACGCTTAGTCTCAATGAGTCTCAATAAACTTTAATCCATGCCATCTAAGAATATAACAGCTCAAAATTATATTTACATGCATTGCAACGAAGACCCATCCTTAACTTTCATCTTTTCTTTGTAGAGTTCTGGGATTTGGGAATGCATTTTTTTTAAACATCTTTATTGCAGTATAATCGCTTTACAATGCTGTGTTAGTTTCTGCTGTATAACAAAGTGAATCAGCTATATGTATACATATATCCCCATAACCTCTCCCTCTGCATCTCCCTCCCACCCTCCCTATCCCACCCCTCTAGGTGGTCACAAAGCACCGAGCTGATCTCCCTGTGCTATGCGGCTGCTTCCCACTAGCTACCTATTTTACGTTTGGTAGTGTATATATGTCCACGTCACTCTCTCGCTTCGTCCCTGCTTACCCTTCCCCCTCCCTATGTCCTCACGTCCGTTCTGCACGTCTGCGTCTTTATTCCTGTCCTGCCCCTAGGTTCTTCAGAACCATTTTTTTTTCCTTAGATTCCATATTATGTGTTAGCACACGGTATTTGTCTTTCTCTTTCTGACTTACTTCGCTCTGTGAGTAAGGTGGATCTACGTCCATCCACCTCACCACAAATAACTCAATTTCATTTCTTTTTACAGCTGAGTAATAAATATTCCATTGTCTATATGTGTCACATCTTCTTTATCCATTCATCTGTGGATGGACATTTAGGTTGCTTCCATGACCTGGCTGTTGTAAATAGTGCTGCAATGAACATTGGGGTGCATGTGTCTTTTGGAATTATGGTTTTCTCTGGGTATATGCCCAGTAGTGGGATTGCTGGGTCGTAAGGTAATTCTATTTTTAGTTTTTTAAGGAACCTCCATACTGTTCTCCATAGTGCCTGTATCAATTTACATTCCCACCAACAGTGCCAGAGGGTTCCCTTTTTCCACACCCGCTCCAGCATTTATTGTTTGTAGATTTTTTGATGATGCCCATTCTGACCGGTGTGAGATGGTATCTCATTGTAGTTTTGATTTTTTGATTTGCATTTCTCTAGTGATTAATGATGTTGAGCATTATTTCATGTTTGTTGGCACTCTGTATATCTTCTTTGGAGAAATGTCTCTTTAGGTCTTCTGCCCATTTTTGGATTGGGTTGTTTGTTTTTTTGATATTGAGCTGCATGAGCTGCTTGTAAATTTTGGAGATTAATCCTTTGTCAGTTGCTTCATTTGCAGATATTTTCTCCCATTCTGAGGGTTGTCTTTTGGTCTTGTTTATGGTTTCCTTTGCGGTGCAAGAGCTCTGAACTTTCATTAGGTCCCATTTGTTTATTTTTGTTTTTATTCCCATTTCTCTAGCAGGTGAGTCAAGAAGGACCTTGCTGTGATTTATGCCATAGAGTGTTCTGCCTATGTTTTCCTGTAGGAGTTTTATAGTGTCTGGCCTTACATTTAGGTCTTTAATCCATTTTAAGTTTATTTTTGTATGGTGTTAGGGAGCGCTCTAATTTCATTCTTTTACGTGTAGTTGTCCGGTTTTCCCAGCACCACTTATTGAAGAGGCTGTCCTTTCTCCACTGTACATTCCTGCCTCCTTTATCAAAGATAAGGTGACCATATGTGCGTGGGTTTATCTCTGGGCTTTCTATCCTGTTCCATTGATCTATCTTTCTGTTTTTGTGCCAGTACCATACGGTCTTGATTACTGTCGCTTTGTAGTATAGTCTGAAGTCAGGGAGCCTGATTCCTCCAGCTCCGTTTTTCTTTCTCAAGATTGCTTTGGCTATTCAGGGTCTTTTGTGTTTCCATACAAATTGTGAAATTTTTTGTTCTAGTTCTGTGAAAAATGGCATTGGTAGTTTGAGAGGGATTTCACTGAATCCTTAGATTCTTTTGGGTAGTACAATCATTTTCACAATGTTGATTCTTCCAATCCAAGAACATGGTATGTCTCTCCATCTGTTTGTATCATCTTTAATTTCTTTCATCAGTGTCTTATAGTTTTCTGCATACAGGTCTTTTATCTCCTTAGGTAGGTTTATTCCCGGGTATTTTATTCTTTTTGTTGCAGTGGTAAATGCGAGTGTTTCCTTAATTTCTCTTTCAGATTTTTCATCATTAGTGTATAGGAATGCAAGAGATTTCGCGCATTAATTTTGTATCCTACTACTTTACCAAATTCTTTGATTAGTAGCTTTCTGGTAGCATCTTTAAGATTCTCTATGTATAGTAACATGTCAAATGCAAAGAGTGACAGCTTTACTTCTTCTTTTCCAATCTGGATTCCTTTTATTTCTTTTTCTTCTCTGATTGCTGTGGCTAAAACTTCCAGAACTATGTTGAATAATAATGGTGAGAGTGGGCATCCTTGTCTTGTTCCTGATCTTAGAGGGAATGGTTTTAGTTTTTCACCATTGAGAACGATGTTGGATGGCCTTTATTATTTTAAGGTAAGTTCCCTCTATGCCTACTTTCTAGAGGGTTTTTTATCATAAATGGGTGCTGAATTCTGTCGAAAGCTTTTTCTGCATCTATTGAGATGATCATATGTTTTTTCTCCTTCAATTTGTTAATATGGTGTATCACGTTGATTGATTTGTGTATATTGAAGAATCCTTACATTGCTCGGGTAAACCCCACCTGATCATGGTGTATGATCCTTTTAATGTACTGTTGGATTCTGTTTGCTATTATTTTGTTGCGGATTTTTGCATCTATGTTCATCAGTGATATTGGCCTGTAGTTTTCTTTCTTTGTGACATCTGGTTTTGGTATCAGGGTGATGGTGGGCTTGTAGAATGAGTTTGGAAGTGTTCCTCCCTTTGCTGTATTTTGAAAGGGTTTGAGAAGGATAGGTGTTAGCTCTTGTCTAAATGTTTGATAGAAATCACCTGTGAAGCCATCTGGTCCTGGGCTTTTGTTTGTTCGAACATTTTAAATTACAGTTTCAATTACAGTGCTTGTGATTGATCTGTTCATATTTTCTCTTTCTTCCTGGTTCAGTATTGGAAGGTTGTGCTTTTGTAAGAATTTGTCCAATTCTTCCAGGTTGTCCATTTATTGGCCTATAGTTGCTTGTAGTAATCTCTCATGATCTCTTTTATTTCTGCAGTGTCAGTTGTTACTTCTCCTTTTTCATTTCTAATTCTATTGATTTGAGTCTTCTCCATTGTTTTCTTAATGAGTCTGGCTAATGGTTTATCAATATTGTTTATCTTCTCAAAGAACCAGCTTTTCATTTTATTGATCTTTGCTCTTGTTTCCTTCATTTCTTTTTCATTTATTTCTGATCTGATTGTTATGATTTCTTTCCTTCTGCTAGCTTTGAGTGTTTTGTTCTTCTTTCTCTAAGTGCTTTAGGTGTAAGGTTAGGTTATTTATTTGACATTTTTCTTGTTTCTTGAGGTAGGATTGTATTGCCATAAACTTCCCTCTTAGAACTGCTTTTGCTGCATCCCATAGGCTTTGGGTCTTCATGTTTTCATTGTCATTTGTTTTTAGGTATGCTCTGATTTCCTCCTTGATTTCTTCCGTGATCTCTTGGTTATTTAGTACTGTATTGTTTAGCCTCCATATTTTTGTACTTCGTACAGTTTTTTTTCCTGTAATTGATATCTAGTCTCATAGCGTTGTGGTTGGAAAAGATACTTGATACGATTCCAATTTTCTTAAATTTACCAAGGCTTGATTTGTGGCCCAAGATATGATCTATCCTGGAGAATGTTCCATGAGCACTTGAGAAGAAAGTGTATTCTGTTGTTTTTGGATGGAATGTCCTATGAAAATCAGTTAAGTCCATCTTGTTTAATGTGTCATTTAAAGCTTGTGTTTCCTTATTTATTTTCATTTTGGATGATCTGTCCATAGGTGAAAGTGGGGTGTTAAAGTCCCCTACTATGATTGTGTTACTATTGATTTCCCCTTTTATGGTTGCTAGCATTTGCCTTATATATTGAGGTGTCCCTATGTTGGGTGCATAAATATTTACAATTGTTATATCTTCTTCTTGGATTGATCCCTTGATCATTATGTAGTGTCCTTCTTTCTCTCCTGTAATAGTCTTTATTTTAAAGTCTATTTTGTCTGATATGAGAATTGTTCCTCCAGCTTTCTTTTGATTTCCATTTGCATGGAATATCTTTTTCCATCCCCTCACTTTCATTCTGTATGTGTCCTTAGGTCTGAAGTGGGTCTCTTGTAGACAGCATATACATGGGTCTTGTATTTTTATACATTCAGCCAGTCTATGTGTTTTGGTTGGAGCATTTAATCCATGTACATTTAAGGTAATTATCGATATGTATGTTCCTATTACCATTTTCTTAATTGTTTTGGATTTGTTTTTGTCGGTCTTTTCCTTCTCTTGTGTTTGCTGCCTAGAGAAGTTCCTTTAGCATTTGTTGTTTGGTGGTGCTGAATTCTCTCAACTTTTGCTTGTCTGTAAAGGTTTTAATTTCTCCATCAAATCTGAATGAGATCCTTGCTGGGTAGAGTAATCTTGGTTGTAGGTTTTTCACTTTCATCACTTTAAATATGTCCTGCCACTCCATTCTGGCTTGCAGAGTTTCTGCTGAAAGATCAGCTGTTAACATTATGGGGATTCCCTTGTATGTTATTTGTTGCTTTTCCCTTGCTGCTTTTAATATTTTTTCTTTCTTTTAATTTTTGACAGTTTGATTAATATGTGTCTTGGCGTGTTTCTCCTTGGATTTATCGTGTATGGGACTCTCTGTGCTTCCTGGACTTGACTGACTATTTCCTTTACTATGTTAGGGAAGTTTTCAATTCTAATCTTTCAAATATTTTCTCAGTCTCTTTCTTTTTCTCTTCTTCTTCTGGGACCCCTGTAATTCGAATGTTGGTGCATTTAATGTTGTCCCAGAGTCTCTGAGACTGTCCGCAATTCTTTTCGTTCTTTTTTCTTTATTCTGCTCTGTGGTAGTTATTTCCACTATTTTATCTTCCAGGTCACTTTTCTGTTCTTCGGCCTCAGTTATTCTGCTGTTGATTCCTTCTAGAGAATTTTTAATTTCATTTATTTTGCTGTTCATCATTGTTTGTTTGCCCTTTAGTTCTGCCAGGACCTTGTTAAATGTTTCTTGTATTTTCTCCATTCCATTTCCAGTATTTTGGATCATCTTTACCATCATTACTCTGAATTCTTTTTCAGGTAGACTGCCTATTTCCTCTTCATTTGTTAGGTCTGGTGCGTTTCTACCTTGCTCCTTCATCTGGTGCATATTTCACTGTCTTCTCATTTTGCTTAACTTACTGTGTTTGGGGTCTCCTTTTCGCAGGCTGCAGGTTCGTAGTTCCTGTTGTTTTGGTGTCTGTCCCCAGTGGGTAAGGTTGGTTCAGTGGGTTGTGTAGGCTTCCTGGTGGAGGGGACTGGTGCCTGTGTTCTGGTGGGTGGAGCTGGATCTCGTCTTTCTGGTGGGCAGGGCTGTGTCCGGTGGTGTGTTTTGGAGTGTCCATGAACTGAGTATGATTTTAGGAAGCCTCTCTGCTAATGGGTGGGATTGTGTTCCTGTCTTGCTAGTTGTTTGGCATAGGGTGTCCAGCAGTGTAGCTTGCTGGCCATTGGGTGGAGCTGGGTCTTAGTGTTGAGATGGAGATCTCTAGGAGATCTGATTGATATTACATTGGGCTGGGAGGGGATATCTCTGGCGGTCCAGTGTCCTGAACTCAGCTCTCCCACCTCAGAGGCTCAGGTCTGACACCAGGACAGAGTATCAAGACCCTGTCAGCCACATGGCCAGCTACATGGGGATTTTCTTGCCTTTTGGGAAGTCTGAGGTCTCCTGCCAGCGTTCAGTAGGTGTTCTGTAGGAGTTGTTCCACATGTCGATGTATTTCCGATGTATTTTTGGGCAGGAAGGTGATCTCCACGTCTTATTCCTCTGCCATCTTGATGGTCTGGGCATCCATTTATGTGTTACCAAGTACTTAAAATTCACGTGGTAACATTAATTTATAATATAATAACATTAAAAGGAAAGTATATAATATGTGTATTCATATAAATCACTCTTCAGCGCTCCATGATCAAGAGAGAAGAGAAAGCATCAATCATTTGAATCTACATAGATTTAGGGCCTCATGATAACTAGTAGCTTCTATCTTTTTCACCTATACATGCCTTTGAACAGAATTAGTGATTTTTATTTAACATGGTAAAGTTGACTACAGTGTTACTTGTCTCTCCATTTCTATCCATCCTTTGAAAGGCAGTCAAGTGGGCGTAAGTGAATAGAACAATGAAGAAGAATGAAATGTTTTAGATAAATCACAACTTGAATAATTGAGGGTTGCTTACTAATTGATATAGAATCACAATATTTGGCCTCAAGTAAAGAAGAAAAGAGTCAGGCATAACCCATTTTCGTTAGGATAATCTCTTTATAAATAGGCCAAAAGAGGGAGCTAGAAAATGTATTTAGAACTAGCTTACCTTCTGCTTTTCCTTCACAATATCTAATTATGCAAGTTAAAAGTACCACAGTATGGGTCTTCTAGGTGATAGGTAACATTTCATGCCGGCTGGTGGCATCAGTCAGGCCTCAGTGGACATAACGCACAGACAGTTTAAGGCCCAACCACATGAGGCTGCGGGGTTCACTTTGGTTTCTTTAAAAGTAATGCTGTAGGGGTGTCAATCTGACGTTATCAGGAGGAAATGGAAGAAAGGCACTGATGCATAAATTTACCTAGCCTGAAATCCTTTTTTTTCAGGAAAAAAAAAAAAAAAAAAAAGAAAGAAAGAAGGAAAGAAAAGAAAAGTTGAGCTTTGCCTTACATTTGCATTGCATTGGTGGTTTACTTTTGTTGTACAATAAATATTTCATTTTAGCATATGTATGCGTAGGAAAACAGTGAGACAAAGGTGACTGAAATCAAAACCCCTCATAACTGTGTGGGGCATAGAATGTAATCACCTTGCCTTCACACAAAAACAGGAATTTAGAATGTTTTGGGTTGTTGTCAGTGTGCATGTCAGACACATATTCAAATGATTTTCCTCCAAAACTGTTTTAAAAGATATTTAAATATTATAATATTTTGTGAAGAGATCAGAGAGCTAGCCTATTAAAAACTTTCTGTGGTTCAGTTTCACAGAGCAGAAATGTTTTTGTATTGAAAGCACTTGTCCAGCAGAATGTTTTCAATAAATGTAGAGCATCAAAGTAAATAAATGGTATTAGTTTAGACATTTCTAGAAGCCACATGACCGCTCAGGTGTTGGCTATCATATATAATAGTTCAGCCTCAAGTTATACACAATGAGATCGGTCCTTAAATCTGCCGCTTTCTGCCCTCCACTGTGATCTTGTTTAGGCCGGAAGTCCTGCTGCTGCCCCTATAATGCGGCATCACATTTGAGGTCAGGAGTCCCACTGCTGCCCCTATAATGCGGCCCCACATTTGAGGTCGGGAGTCCCGCTGCTGCCCCTATAATGCGGCACCACACTTGAGGTCGGGAGTTCCGCTGCTGCCCCTATAATGCGGCCCCACATTTGAGGCCGGGAGTCCTGCTGCTGCCCCTATAATGCGGCACCACATTTGACGCGTCGTCTTTCTTGAACGCATCCTTTGCAGCTACCACTTCCTTTCCACTTCTTTGATGATTATTAAAACTTAACCTTTAATTCTGCTACTGAGTTCATCGTTTGAAGCAATATCCATGCTCTGCCATAACTGCAGAGTAGAAAACATACAGTTTTCACCTTAGTAGCTAAAGGTCCCTACAAACCTGATTGAACCTCGTCTCTCACAATTGCTGTACAAAAACCTTTAATCCAGGCAATCCAATTCCAAACAACCTTTTCTCCTTCCTGTCCCTGGAACTTGCTTACATGATTCTCCCCACCTGAAATACTCTCCTCACTTCCCTCTACCTAGCCAAATTCTCCATGTTATTCAAAGCTCATCTTAAGCTCCAAATTCACTGAGAAATCATTTCCCATAACTCCAGCCTTGGCCATCTTCTTATCCTCAAAATGCAATAGCAAGTCTACGTATCATTCAATCAACACTTCATCAGTTATTCATTGCGCTTTACCGTTAGGATTGGCTACGTAATTGCAGGACTTAGTACGCAAAGAAAACGGGGGAACTCTAACTCAAATTTTTCAAAACATTTCAAGACAGCAACAGCAGAACAATAAAGCACGCATGGGACCCTTCTAGGTGCACGGCCCCGTGAGACTGCAGAGGTGGTGCACCCATGAAGGTGGCCCGGTGTGCCTGTTCTACTGTCATCAGACATTTGAGATATACAATAAGCATTAGCTTCCCTATCTGGATCATAAATTGTTTCCGGAAAGAGTCGGGTACTTTGTTATTTTCCATAGTACCAATCATTATATCAACATTATAACGCTACAATAACTCATTTATTGTATATTTAGATCATGCCTTGCTAATAAACATTATTATCATAGGTATTATAGTAAATCAAGCTTTGAAACACATCTTGTTGAATAAAATTTACTTCAATAGGAATTTCCTACCCTGTCCCTCACAAGAATGACAGTTATGCAAGATGTACATATAATGCACTGTAATTAAGCAGTGATTATGCCATTTTACACTTTTTAAAATCTAAATATATTTGAAATACACCAATGTGTAAATTTAAGGTGTGAAACATGTTGAGTTGATACATTTATATATTGTAATATGATTTTCATTGCAGGGATACTCAGCACCTCTATCGTATCACATCATTATCATTTCTTTTTTGTGGTTGGAATAATTAAGGTCTAGTCTCTTAGCAAGTCAGATGATGATAATAGAATACTGTTGTCTATGTTCACTCTACAGCACATCAGATCTCTAGGACTAGTTCTAAGAGATTATGCCACTTTAACTTTAAGGACATGTCAAAATCTTCTGGCTTCATGTTATTTTTTGGTGGTCTAACTTTTACTAGGTTCCAACACAATATGATGTGCCTTTAAAGGCTGATACTAGGTGTCTCACTTCAGTTACTTAAACTACAGCCTACTTATCCACCAGTCACTTTAGCTTTTAGAGAGTGATAGGAAACACCAAGGGAAGACAAGAGGAACCAGTAGGTGTGGGGGGGGGAGGGGGAGCAGAAGGAACACTCTCAGTTGGTCGGAACCTTCTGAAGCTTCCAAAAGAGACCAGAGATGCCACATTCCCCTTGCCTCTTCTCTTCTCGAGCACTTTCCCAGTGGAGGATGGAAGTGAATGAAGGATGATTTGCAAAGCATAGGAGAGACTCTCACTGGACACTGTTCAACCTATGACACAATATGGTATCACTCTTAAAACTAATAAAAAAATAAACAGAACGACTTTCCCCCAAAGAGACTGACTGTTCATCTTCATTCAGCCTTTCAAAGTGCTTCACTTCAAGGTGACAGTGCTAAGCATGGCCCATAAATCCATCTCTGGCTTGCCTTCAGACAGTTATAGGATATGTTAGATTTCTTCGCTCTGAGCAGTGCTCTAGACTAACCCTTGTTAAAAGTATTACTGTAGATATTTCAGTACCTCCAACAAAAAATGTCATCTTTGAAGTTATTTTCCTGCAAAATTCAAACTACATTAATCTTACTTCCATAGGTATTTGAAGTTTGGGCTTCCCCGAGTTGAAACCATTTCTCATGATACTAAAATAAAAATCAAGCTCTGTAACTTAAATGCCTCAGTAGCAGTAGGAAACAGACCAAAAATAGCCTTAAAAATCACTTTTAAGCAGGGAAATGGCAATTGAGGAAGGAAAATCAAGGGGAAATATCCACCTCCACAGCAGAAACGATACAAGAGTGTCTAGTAGAGTTCTTGGTAATTCATGAGAAAGTTTAATTGTATCATATATTCTTTAGATATTGCTGAATTATCAGCTGATTTTATTTTGCACGTGTTTTGAAAAAGCTCCTTTTAGTATAATGACATTCAAAATGTTTCATTGTAGAAGAATTTGCATAAAACTCATTTTAGATTCCCTTTGGTCATCAGGCACAGGAACCCATCACGTATTGTCTTGGATGACAGAGGAGCTACTTCTCGTGATTTGAAACGTGGAACTTGATGTTTTTTTTCTCTATTTTGCTTCCGAGATGACCACATAGTTATGAAGCTTTATAATGACATTTTTTCCCCACATGTTCAGGTATTGTAAAAGCTACCTTTCTCTTGAGAAAGCATTTTAATAATTATTTATCAAAAATGAGATACAGTAAAAATTTCTTCTCTGAATGCCATGAGAAATTGTAGGTAATCATGGGCGTTCAGAATGCAAGCTGCTCTTCTCGGGACATGAGACAATGACATGTTAGATAAAGAGAGAGTTCTGAAAGTACAAGCGTGTCGCTTTTATTGTAACAATGAAAACAGAAACAAAACAACCATTTTCATATGTCTTGGGGGAAAACTGACTAGAAAGTCGACGCGGCAATTCAGGAATCGGCGCAGTGGAATTCAGTACAGGCTAACTGTACTCAGATGCTTTCTTGAATTCAGATCAATATGGAATATAAAAATGGAAGTAAAGTCAAAGTCAAACATGAAATTGAAATAACATAAATTTGAAAATTAAAGGAACGTGAGATGGAATACAGTAAAATGTAAATTATGTTGTAACTTACTAAATAGTAATAGTCGTTAATTTTACAAAGGAAATATCTGTATTAGCAACTATTTGGGGAAAAGGGAAGGGACAATAGAATTGTCCCTTCAGAATTTTTGTTTATAAACAGAAAACTGTCTTCCTTATGAGTTGGGCAACTGATTCTAACCTCTAATTCTTCAATAACTACATTTAACAAAGGCCAGTCCGATAACTGCTCCCTTATGTCTTTACATCAGCTCCTAACCCATGGAAATATGCATAAGATATATACATAGTTTCAAAATTTATACCAAAAGACTGCCATCAGGCTAGAGATATCCATATAGATGAGTGGCAGCAGGAGGTCCTGGCCATCCCTCCACAGAGCCAGCAGCCCACACTATAATTTCCCTGGACACAGAAAGTAAGCATCACGTTGCTCCGTTACCCTTTTCCACCGTTATCCTGATGAGTAATCTTGCCAGTTAACACACAGCAAGTGTGCAGTTATTCTAACTGGTTCTAGATATTTTAAACAAAAGCTTCTTTGCCATAAATAGCTTTGCCATGAGTGCTTTCACTGCAAATATTTTTGCTGCCTAACTAATTGGCTGTAAGGCAATTTTGCCGTATAAGATAAAATAACTGGTTAACTGTTTGGCTTTCTCAAGCTGACAGATGCTAACGATTTGCCCCCCGAGTTGGTTTCTTATTTTGAAGCACACTACATTGGAGGCGAAAGACACCGAGGGCCTCGAAGGTGCAGAGTCGCACCCACACTTCCCATAAAACTTCAGAACGCCCGTCAACAGACGTGTGACAACGCGCCAAGAAACAACAGTGCAGAGGATCTCACAACACAACGCAAGGCTCAGTTACAAACACGCATCCTAGTATTCGCAAGCTGATACCTCTCTTAAGAAAGGAAGACATTTTAGTGAAGAAGAAAAAGTGCAATGCTAAACGAGGAGAGACGTCAACAAGCAAAAACAATGTACGATGCTATGAAGAAAAGACCTGGAAGACGAGTTCTTAGAAACAGCTCACAAAATAAAGTCTGAGGTCTGCAAAGTATTGCCATGAATCTACATACATTTTAAATGTATTCAAACATTTTGTATTTCACAATAAAAGACTTTTTAATTTCGCTATTTACTTTTCATGTTTTGCTATGTCCTTTTAAATGTCCCTCTTTTGCTTTTTATTATTTTATCATTTACAGCAAAATTGCCTTACAGCCAATTAGTTATGCGGCAAAAATGTTTGCGGCAAAGATGTTTACAGCCACGGAAGCTTATGGTGAAAATACTGAACGTGATTCTAACCCCAAATGGTGATCCATTTTGGTTTGTAGCCACATCTAAAGGCTTAAGGGCCCGCTGGAAATGCCACCTTGAGCTCACTTGGGTAGAATATACTAGCTCCCTTCCTATACAGTATCTAGGCACTGCACTCGGTGCTTTTCCTCACGACAAATCTATGAGGTTTGAATCATTATCTCAGTCTTGCAGTGGAGGAAACTGAGGCCAAGCCTCTGGGAAATGGTAAAGTTACCATTTAAACCTCAGTTTACTGACTTCAATGAGAAATAATGCTATATATAAGGGTTACTATTCTGGTTCCACTATACTTGGTATAAACTCACAGACTAGCCTATGGACTTGAACCCCATTTCTAACAAACTGTTCATGGAAAATAAAATGCAGCCTCCAAAATAAGTTGAAATTTATTTTCATAATCATTTTTAGAATTTAAAAGCCATTGTCCAATGCATGGATGTGTAATATACAAAAAGTTTTGTTTCCAAGTTAATTTCTGGAATGTGGGTTGCAGGTAAATGCCATGGTCTCTTTTTCCTGTCTGTATATATATATATTCATTTCACATTTTTTTTCTACTGTACTCTGGCCAGGAAAATTAAGCTTCCATTTTCTGGGCTTTCAATTATACATCAATATCCCCTCATGAGATGCTGAATTTTAAGAACCCAAGGATTTCCATATTGGTCAGATTCATTGAATCTAGTTAAAGAACTATCTCCCTGTTACGTGAAGCACCACTCTTGACCTGGCACTGCCTACCTTTCTTTCTCTCTTGGGAAGCTTCTCTTTGCTACTCTACATTTTTTTTGGTTAAAAAAAAAAAAAAAAAGAGTGGGAGGGTAGAGAAAGAGAAATCAAAATGCAGAGAAAGTAAAAGGACCAAGTTTGTGAAGACAAAGGAACAGTGAGAAAAGGTAAAAGAGGAAAATACTTAAGAAATGAGAAAAATGGATTCATCAAGTGTGGGGGAAAAATTACTACAGTCAATGACTTATTTTCTGCTTTCATTCATTCCAGAAATATTTCCTGGTTTTCCTGTCTTTAACCACTTTTCTTACAGATGATATGTATTTAAAGACAAAGATAAACAGTCCTTTTTCTAAAGAACTTTGTACGTACAGTAGAAAACCTCAAGAAGGTTCTCAGACTTCCATTAATCCTGAGGGAACTTTTAAGTGTTTGCACTCTCATTATTTTCTTCTACAGGCTTAGCAATAACTAATAAGTCTTACAATATTTATCTAAGAAACATGCTGTCTTTGAAATCTCAAACACTGCACTGCACATACCACCCTCCTCAAACCCTGAAGTTTGAGGCTCCTCATTAAAAGGGCAGGTGATTGTAGTGTCATTGGTGGGGAGATGTGGGTAGTGGAGGATGGTAAGGTATAAGTTATTTATTGGTAAGAATTAAATTCTCAAATGCCATCCTACTTAAACTCCACCCTCTTTTCTAGAGGATTCTACAGCACTTTAACTGGGAGCTTCATTTTTTTTTATGATTACCAGACTTCACTTGCTTGCATTCTGCACAAACCTGGGATTCTATCCAAATCAATCCTCTTTCTTCTTTTTCTGTAACTCGAAGACTATCCTGACCCCCTCTCCCATCATATTCCTTCCTGCTTTCCTAGGGTGGCCCCGTGTTGGTTTCTCTTCTCGCTTTGCCAGAGACATCATTTGTAAGCCTCTTCTCCTGCTGTCAATTAAAAAAAAAATGGGTGTCTTCACTCTTCATCTTAGATTCCTCTCTGCCACGTGAGGTTCTATTATTAGGTCAGCAGCACCATCGCGGTGTCCGGAGAGACGCGAATGCCGCAACAGTTAAGGAGCAGTAAATGGTGTTTTTGGCTTCTGTCACGATTTTAAAAAGCCAGGTTGAGGCTGAAGGACACTCCTCTCTGGCCAGGAGTGCAGTTCTGGTCCTCGGATTCACTTTATCTGAAACAACTGCTCAAGCAATGCCTCTACATGATGGCTCATGATGCAAATGCAAAACGTGACCTTTATAAAATGGTCACCGTATGGTCCATTTGCAAAGAAACACAATGCAATAATCAAATGTGGTTCCGAAGCGCTTCACCTGCCCTTTCTCAACCAAGTAATGGAGACGGCTAAGTCGCAGGAATACTTCTGACAACCCCTCTTTCTCTCCCATCCCATTTGCTCCTGCAATATCCTCCTCAATACCTTAAGGAGTTGAAGTCCCTGAGTAGTTCCCCTTTTCCTCTAGATTCTGCAATCTGAATGGTCCCCCAAGGGATGTAGCAAGTACCTCCTTAGGATAAGGAAGTAGAAAACACTGACGAAACAAGGATAGGTCCTCTTTTGCAAACAGAGAAGAGCCAACCTAGGAAAAGGCTTCATTGGCACTCTGGTCCCATCGTACAAATCACTGCTAACTGTACTCGTAGTCTATAATACAGATACAAATACAGACCAGATACATCCAAGGTGTCCAGCGGCTGTGTTTTACCCCATTATATATTGAGTTTTCCATTTTGTTACATGAAACAAAATACCTCTCCCCAAAACGTTGTCTTTCAAACAACCTAGGTAACTGCACGTTGGTTTTCCCTCAGCTATAGAAATTAAGCAGACTTACTTTATTTGCAACGCTAGGGTTGTTCACATGTATTATGTTATTTTACTGTATTGGCACATAGGCTACTTGCATGTTCCTACACAGGTTATCTGATTCAAAATAATGCCACTAGTGTAGATGCCTTGGGAAGGTCTAGATCAATCACGCATTAAGTATATTCGTCTATTAAATTACGAGAAACTTCAAATACAAACATATCAAATCAGATCAATCAAAGTTTAAATAAAATCTGTTCCTCACCAACAAAAAATGTGCTGATTTCAGTGCTCAAGTCACCACTTGTCATTATTATGAAGAGAAAAAGTATGCTTTCAATATAATCACTTAGGAATTTTTTTCCATATCTAACAAGGACCAAACAATTTTCACATGCATATGATAAAAACAAAATGAAAAAATTAATATAAATATCCACTGAGCTCAGAAGTTTGGTGTAAGATTTCTTAATGATTTGAAATATTTTTCAATTTAACTGTTTTAATCCAGTCATCTGCTGGTCTTGTGGACGATCTGCTTGCCGTCGTGTAGCTTTAAAGACATTGAAATATAAATGAGTGAATCGCATAACCTGGGATCTGAGTGCACTGTACACACATAGCTACAGACACTATTTTCCATCAGTCGTGGGGGAGGATGAATAATTGGACAGAATCGAACATGAATTTCCCTATGTGTCCTTTTATGGGACCACCGTCGTAAGTGGAAAACCCGTGGCAATCCAGGAAATTCTTATTACGGAAGAAAAGGCAGTAAGCTTTTCTTAAACATGGGAGGTAAATGCGCTTTTAAGACTCACGTTTGAGATTACTCAGCCTTCCGTAATGCACCCGAATATTTTCCTGCCCACCTCTGTAGTTGATTGAATTTTAAATAGAGATTGCTTAAACATGCACAGCTCATAATAAATCTTTGCAGGTATTTCCTTGAGAAATAAATATGAAATAAAGGTATGGTAAGTCATAAACTATATAGCAAATTTATTTTACTTTTAAGTTTACCAATAGAGTTTATTCACATGACAACCAGTCAGCTTGAAAGGGTGCCTATGTTCATTTTGTACACGGAGACACTCAAGTGACTAGCTCTCCGATCCCAGGATGGTTTGAGAGACTGAAACCTACTAACAGCCATCCCGTGGTGCCCTGGGCTGTGGTGGCAATGATAGCTTTATGGTGACGGTGGTGGCCGAAGCGAGTTCCCCGGAACTTCCCGTGCCAGGCGTGAATAGTGAAGATCGCGTTCTTTGCCTTAAAGTGCACAAACCTTTCTACAAAACACAAACCATCCCACCCCGCGGCCCCGCAAACTGAGAATGAATGATTATCCTCCTCTCCGTGTGGAGAAATAATCAAGGACCAACCCTACAGTTTGAAACCCTAAGGTGAAGTTTGTGTTTGTAAAGTGCCTTGTGCCTCGCTTCACACTCTATGGAAGTTCAATTAATATTAACGGAGGGACTTCCCTGGTGGTGCAGTGGTTAACAATCCGCCTGCCAATGCAGGGGACGCGGGTTCGAGACCCGGTCCGGGAAGATCCCACATGCCGCGGAGCAACGAAGCCCGTGCGCCACAACTACCGAGCCTGTGCTCTAGAGCCCGTGAGCCACAACTACTGAGCCCACGTGCCGCAACTACTGAAGCCCTCGCGCCTAGAGCCCGCACTCTGCAACAAAGAGAAGCCAACACAATGAGAAGCCCGCGCACCGCATCAGAGTAGCCCCCGCTCGCCGCAACTAGAGAAAGCCTGCATGCAGCAACGAAGACCCCACGCAGCCAAAAAATAAATAAATGAATAAAAATTTAAAAAAAATATATTAATGGATGTCCTGACTATTTGCTGATGCTACTCTATGGGTATTTTGTTAGTGAACTGGTTACTTGGCCTGGTGATTTCCTCTCACACTTTTGATATTTAAATACAATCTTCAACCTGCTTTGTGTCTGTAAAGTGAAATGTACTAAAGGAAGCCCAAACATGATGAGGCACTGAATTTTTTCCAAGCTTCCTTTGCGTGCATAGTTTTCCTTCACTGATTCCATTAAAAAAACAAAACAAAACAAAACAGAAAACCCCTGCAATTGTAAGCACAGCACTGTTCTTAAGTCCCCATAGTTTAAAAATTATTTTTTAAACTTTCTCTTACATGGTGACTGCTTTCCCTGTGGTAACACCGATATTTGAAAGGCAAGGTCACTTTTAATGCCATAGAAGATGGAAGAAAAAAAACAAAAAAAACAAAACCCAAAAAACATGGGGGCTTTTTTTGTCTTCACTGATTCTGCCAAACCGAGAGCAGACATTGATGTTACGAGAGAGAAACGTTGTCACAGTCCCTTATTCCCAGCCCTGTCCTAGAAACAGCGAAAGAGAAACGTTTTTTTCCTGCCATGTATACAAAATATAATACAAAATATTAAAATATGTATATCCTTCCAGAGAGCAACACGATTGTTAACATTTGCTTTGAAAACAGCTTTCTGAAACATATGTAAAATTCCAAGAGTCAAAAAGAGCCTGAGAAACGGAATATACTTCTATGAAATTAATTAATCACTTTGAGGATTTAGCAGGAGGACATGCCATAAACATTTTATATGCTCAGCTGGTGGCAGAAGGAGGCTGAAATGACAATTTTGTTTAAAAAAATGGAAAGAGAGGGGAAGAGATTGAGATTTGGGATAAAGATATATATGTTTGGGAGAAGCAGAAAGAACATTTTATACCTACATGGGGCCTATAGAGAAGAAGGAGAAGGTTAATGAGGAGGATTTATTTATTTTTTTGCATTTTCTATCGTCTATGTGAATTATTACCTAGATGCCTGATATGTCCTAAAAGAAAAACTGTGATGAATAAATAAACAGCTCTGGAAATCTTCAATAGGGTGCTTTACCTTGCAGGGAATATCATCATTGGCTTTTGATACAATTTCTGCTGCAGGGAAAGACTTTCAAAGCTCAGAACGCTGAAGCATTGCCTGGTGCTCAAAGACCCCCTGCAGAGCGCGTCAAACTAAGAAATCTCTCTGAACTTGTCGAATTAAAAGTCATCTCCCTGTCTCTGCAACCCCTGCATGAGCTGGGAAGCTCTGTCCTCATTTCTTGCGGCCCCACCATGATAAACAAATGGAGCCTAGAGCATCTTTATTCTTTACAGCCATGCAATTAAAATTCTTTTAAAAAATGTAATTGAAGGCAATGAATTTCAAAAGGAACTTCCAATTAACAATGAGGGCGAACAGTCGGAGTGGGCCATATTCAATTGTGTTTCAAAGGTAAACGCAAAACACAGCTTGTTAAGAACCAGAGAAGTGTCCTTTTTCTATTTTTAATATTTTGATTGTACATCAAGAGTTTGTTCTAAACTTAAAACACCTCAGCAGGACTTATGGTTTCTGGAATGCCAAAAGACTTAATTAGTCAGACCGAAAAGAGGAGTACACTATTAACATGCGAACAAAGCCGTAAGAGATCCCTGTTTGCTACAAATCATTATTTACCTATTGCCACACAAATGAAAGAAGTTTAATTTGTGTTTGCCTTTTTAGGCACCACACTGCACATTCTCTTTCTTCCCCCTAAGGTGTGTTCATAGCACCAACACCATGGTGACAATTTGGTACTCTGCCTGGTACTGAATTGATGGGTCATTACTATTACAAACAAATGCGGCAGCAAAGAGTTCCCAAATCTTCTACTGATAAGCAAAAACGAGGAAAGCATTTTAAATGCTTTCAGGAAACCAGAATGGGAGTGAATAACCAGTTTCAGTGTCAAAGATAAAAAGTATTATTTTTAAAAAGGCTGAGAGTGCTACATGAACTCTTTGGGGAAGAATTTCTAAGGATCATGTGTTCCTTGGTCCATATCTTTATAACAGAGTACTTATACTGGTCTTATTAATTGCCCTCTAGGGTCTGAAATACAATCTTTGACGGTAGGTATGAGAAGCGAGGGGAGTAATGTTGAACCATCTGTCGTTACCCGATGAATCAGGGAGTGAAGACGTGTGTGTGTGTGATTTTTTTAAAGCCTGCTTTGTTTGTAGGACTCACCCTCCTTCCAAGTGAGCGCTGTTGGTCAAGGCAATGGGGCAAAGCCCATGGTTCAAGCCTGAGTATTTCACAGTACGTTGTTACCAGGAACAGAAATAACACGTTCAGGTCAACGAACACACTGCGTAGCACGATTTTTAGTTACTTTGAATGCAAGGTGACGTTAAAGGAAGAAAATATTCAAACAGAGAGGAATGGGGCCTGGGAGAGATGTTATAAAAGGCGATGGGTCATCAGCATGGGGTCCCTGAAATCACAGGAAGTTGGTGAAGAAGAAGGAGCATCGATAGCACGAGATACCGAAGAGCAGCTGAAGAGAATGAGACCAAGGAAAGGTGGTGGAAACTACTGCTTAGCAGCTTACCCCTTAAAGAAGAAAACGGTTCACTGCAAGGGGTTAAAGAAAATATGTTTTACAAAATGCAGACGATGAGGAAATTATACTCATTGGTTTGGTATTTCTCAGTAAAGGGAAGAACAATCATTTGGTTGATAGAGAGGATGATGGAATCTAGTGGGAAGATTTTGCTTTTGATTCTGTTTTTAAACGTATTCAACACGGGAAGGAGATAAATGAGGACACCAGGTTACAAAATAAGAAAGTGAGTGAAGATGAAGGGCCTGGAGAGGGAGCCAGTCGATTCAGGACCCAGGGCGGGTAGAGGCCCAGGACCCAAAGCTAGCTTTGTAAAGAGGGGAGGTGTCTGTTGGTTTCACGCCAGCCTAATGCGAAAACAGTACATTAAACCAGAAAGAATACACATAGCTGATTCGCTTCGTTGTAGAGCAGAAACTGACACAACGCTGTAAAACAACTCTACCCCAGTCAAAAAAGAAAACACTGACTTACGCAACTTCAGCAGTATCTCAAGTAAATTGTTCCATAAATGTGTCATAAATAAAATCGGTTTTAACTATACAATGAAATTTTGTTATTTTAATTGAGTTTTAAATAAAATCATTTGGTGAATTGGACCAAGGTAAATATTCAAGATAGGCAAGAAGATTTTCTTAACACACCAAAAAAATAAATATTGTCACATCATTCAAAGTCAATCATTGGCAGCGGTCGGAATATTCCAATAATAGAACATAAATAGTTTAAAATTTTCTTAGTGTTTGGGTTATTCCTTGTCCTTCATTTTATTTAAGCTTTTGTCTTCGTGACATGGAACTAAACATTTAAAGTGTTATGAAAAATTGTTTTAAGTAAAAAAATTCTCTTAGAGAACAAAGTGTTGTGAGTTTCTCTTTCATTTTACAGAATCCAAACATGTTCAAACCACAACAAACTTATTTTTCTGCTTGGAAAAAATCAAATAAGAAACATAACATTCAGATATGTATTTAAAGGAAGACTGTAATCTATTCAGAGGTCCTCGTTGATACACCACACATCTCAACCCGTTTCAGAAGACTTCCCCAGAAGCTTTCCTCTAGACACGTGTGTTCTTCAATCAGAACAAAGAGGGATCTCATTTTCTGATATTGCAGTAAAATGTAAGAGCAGCCCTCTAGGTTAAATTATGTGAAAATCGTTTCTTTGAAAAAGGATTCGGGGAGAATCAAGCAGAATTAGAATTGACTCGGATATCTGAGTCACCGTTCCAACACCCAGTGGATTATAAACAATTATCTCACTTGATTTTAGTTACCTCCCTCCTCGGCCCCTTTTATTTTGTTTTATTTTATTTCTTTTGATGTCTGGGTTTGGAACGAGTTTGATTAGAACAAGTAACCGTTATGACAGGCTCTGCTATGAATCAAGGACGAGGAGGTAGCTATCACAGAAGCGATTGCAGCACAGTCTGCAGCTCATTTTGCATTGAAGTTCTCAAATTATGTGCTTCAGTCATACTGCTGACACAGAAGCGCTTGTCATCTAAACGTGCTGTTGTCTTTGTCAAGGTGTACACGTGTGCTGGGGGTGGCCAAGCGCAGATGAACTGCTTCATTACTAGAGCAATAAGTTACTTTTTCTTAACAGTTTGACCCCTTCCAGGATGGAGCACAAATCACTATTATCTTTCATTTCAACAAAAGAGTATGAAGCAACTCTAAGCTGCTAAAAGCTCTGTGAAGCACAGGAAATGCACAGACGGTTTCTCTTCTTAAATAACCTACCGTTTAGCCTCGGACTAATCTTCTCTCTATTGCAATTTTTATGTCTGGAGTTGTGTGGTGGACGTTTATCATTACTCTCGGGCACCTAGGCTTTGAACCACTTTCCACGTTTGAGAAAATTTCTATTTTACAAGTTTCGATGGAAGACACTCTCTATCACCCGCCCACGGCAGCCATGGAGGAGGCAGCACTCAGGTCTCCACTCAAGAGCGGTCCCACCGCAGGACGGAGTGTAGCTAAGTGTCAGCTGCTGCAGCCACGGGAGTCTCACGGCGCCGACACTCAGGCCACGCTTTCCCAGGGCTGCTCACGCCTGAGGCCTGACCACCAGCCCAAGCGGAACGCAATAGCCTGGTTCTTTCTACCCATCGGGGGATGCTTCAGAGGAGGGCCCTGTGCCCTGAAGCTCTCCATCAGCCTGGCCGGGACGGACTCAGAGCCACGCTGTGGCCGGGGACCACTGCATGAAGCCCTTCTCCTACGACTCTTCTTTCCCCTTGCAGGTGTCTGAATGCCCTCCCTGCTCACTCCTGCCTTCTCCCGCCTTTATTCTTCACAGACATCTTCCTCAATCAGTCTTTTGTACATGGAAGTCCATTCTGCCATCTGTTTCCTGGAAGACCCAGACTGAGAGAATGCCAGTCCTCCAGCTTGTGCTACATACATAGGATTTTTCTCCCTCACAGAAGGTCCGTGCACTTCATCAGCTTGGCCCTCCCCCAGATGTCGACAAACAGAAGTAGGTCTAGCCTCACACACTTCCCATGATAAGATATTATGAAGAGCCACAATCAATACGTCTGTTTCAAATGCAAATAGTTGGTTGTAGCCCAGGCGAGATATCAGATGCCAGTGCGGTCTCTGGAGTGTTTCCCTGACTGAAGCAGCCATTCTTTTTGCAGAAATGCAAGAAAGAAAAGTGTAAAAATGCCACTACTGTAACTCAAGGAATAACAAGTCACGGCTCGTGGAGCCTTTTGCTTGTCTTTCACGTCACAGGTAGTTGAACTATTCTATCATGTTACTCACTTGCTCAAATCTACTGGACTCCATGTGAAGAGAAGACAGAAACTGGAATGTTGAAAGGCCCTTTTATTTCTCAACTTTGGCTGCATGTTTGTGTTCACTCGGGAGCGTCAAATATTGATCTTTGTAGACAGGGTCATGAACATAATAACCACACTAGTCTACCAGTTTAACAGAGCAACAGTAGTTCACAAATCTCATAGGTATTGTCTGGGCACTGGAAAGATTAAACAGCATTAATCTATACTCAACATTCCCATAGCAAGTTTTTAAGGCAGCCTTCCATTTGTCTATCCATTTATGCATTTGTGGGCAGCAGACCATGTAAGAACCAACAGAACAGGTAATAGCCTTCAAGGTGAGCCTGCGGGTACCGGAGGGGCCAGATGAACCGGCGTCATAGGGTCTTGAACAGGAACTCTCTTAACGTCTGCTAAGAAATGGTTAGAATCAGCGTTCCGAAGAATGATGAGACGTGAGCACTGCACTAGGCAGCTCCTGCACTCGACTCCGTGCACACTGTATGTGCAGATACACAGGTCAGAGTCTAGGGCCTCCTCCCGCAGTCTGCAGTTACTCTCTTGCCTGTGAGCCCCACAAGACGAGGGCGGTCCCACGGGGTGGTTGAGGGCTCTGCACTCAGGAGGCCAGCTTCCGGACTGCAGCATTGCAGGTTTGGTCTGTGCTCTGCTCCAGCTAAATGGCCTGGATATTAAGGTCCCAACGTGACTCTACTGACCAGTTCATCTACATGAGACCAACCCCTCTGTGAACTTTAAAGACATGTGGCTTGTGGCTCTCCCACTCAGGGTATCGCGGCAGGTACGTAACATTTAGCCAGAGGCAGTAACCCTAGGTACACAGGACTGCCCAGTACTGCTTCCGAAATACTGTAAACCCGCTGCCCCAACTTAGTAACCTAGATTTCAGTGTCCACTGAAACCACTACTCTAACACTTCACTTTCTGTCTCACCAGTTCTAGCTCAAAGGCCCCTTAATTCACATTTCTAAATGCCCTTCAGAGATTGGTGTACTCAGAAATTGAGATAAAGGATTTCTTGGTGATCTTTGATATCTCGAGGATCTACCAGCAGGCCAACCCAAATCCCAGACCAGAAGGAAGTAATTTGGACTCGTGAGACTTCTACACACGGGTTTTTATTCCGTCTCACTATCTAGGAAAGGAAGTGAAACATAAAGGTGCGCCTTGGGCAATTGCTTTCTTGTTATCCAGGGCAAAGCTGTGGGAATGTAGGTATGGGGCTGCCTTTCCATCTTTTTGTGTGCTCTACAAGTCAATCAGTTGGCCACAAGGCCCGGAAGCATCTTTGGGATTTGGGGACTCCATGGCCTTCATATAGCAACACCATCAGGAGTCTGGGAATCTCTCACATTTGATTACCAGCCATACAGGAACCAAAAGAAACTAAAACCACCCCCTGCTAAGGTAGCTTGTGTGGACAAGGTTTGGAGCACAGGGTAGTGGGCTCATTGGCTAGGTGCTGCGGGGACCATCAAGCCAGGTTATTGAACAGAGCATGGACGTTTTGAATCTACACCATGAAAAGAAACCATTAATACACCTGCTGTACCCTCAGAAGACACACATGAGCTGCTTGAATACTGTCAGACCCCTGGTATCTGTTTCATACAGCTGACGTGAGGACTAAATGAGTTAATATAAATCATGAACCTAGAACAATGCATACCCTGTGATCAGGACTAAGTGTCGGTGTTCTTCTTGACAGATTTTTGCCAAATTTATATCAGGGGCATTCAAGGCTATTCCAAGGAAGCAGAGAGATGCCAGCGCTTCTGAGCTAAGAGATCAGATTATAGAGGGAGGCAACAATAGGAAAGCGGATAAGCAAAGGCGGACCGGAAGAGACGCTGTGAGGGTTCCTCTGCCCTTCATGTGGTTGAAGGGGAAGAGGGGCGGGAGGGAATTAGAGGAAGATTTTTGGAGCCAGGGTAATTCTTAGAAAATTCCCCAAGGACACTCGAAGGTCAAATCAAATTTGCAAGGTAAGGGAAACCTACAGGCATTTCAGGGCAGTAGTGGTTCATACAGTCAAACGATTCTGAATTGTGGGGAAAGGTGATGGGGTTTGAATCAAACACTAGTCAGTGGGTGGTGATCAGGGAAAGGGTCCAGGCTTCTAGGGACTGAAGTCTAGCAAGGACTTGCAGTTTGTCAGAATACCAAGCAAACGGGGCAGGGCCCTGCCTTAGACCTAAAGCTTTTCTCTCTCCATGAATTCTTAAGATAATGAGAACTCTCAGTGTTTCACAGAGAGCCTCCTCTAATAAGTACTGGTTCAAAGAGACAGATAGTTTTTCTTATGGAGCTGACCCAAATGTCTTCTCATTGCTTCTGTGTGTGAACATACACATGCATATGAGTATTGGCATGATATCATGTTTCGATTTTAATCTCAAAATTCTGGTGATTATAGAACATAAGGCAGGAAATGTTATAGAAATGAATGTATCGTAAGACACATTGCAGCAATAATATATATGGAATCAGATAAACATAGGTTTGAATCCTATCATTTACTCCCTGAGTGAACTTAGAGAAGCTTATATCACTTCTCCAGAGTTTCTTCATCTGCGATACAGAGATGATAATATCTACTTCACGGCTCGTTGGAAAGATAAATTAAAATAACGTACGCAAATTACTTATCGCAGTGCAGTGGTCTAGTGACTTTTCTTCTTAATCTTGGTTTTATGACAATGTTCAATAATCAATTAATTTATCCCCAAATTAAGGAATATTTACTATAGAATCCTGTTAGCCTTTCTATAGTATATGTGGATTCAGCAGGTATGGTGGAAATCATAAGGACTGCTATTAAGATATTTCTGCTAGACCAGGGTCAACACACTGTGGCCCACGGGCCACATCCAGCCTGCCTCGCACTTTGGAAATAAAGCTTTGCTGGGACACCATTAAACTCATTTGTTAGCATGTTTTCTATGGCGGCATTTGCACAAAGCCGTAGAGTTGAGTATTATGAAAAATACAGTATGGCTGTAGCAAAGCCAAGAATATTTACAATCTTACTCTTTACAGAGAAGCCTGTTGACCCCTCTTTTCGACTGTCAGTCCTAGATTTGAAGAAAAATCCACTGGCTGACAAAAATGATAAAAATTTATAATACAAACTTTATGGCATAAATGCGGTTTAAATAACACTGGATGGATAATCCATTAAAGAAAATAGTAAGCATTATATGAAGATGTACGATTTATCAGTAAAACATAATGTCATCCAATTATCAGGCTCAGCGTAACTACTGATACAGTATTTAGAGGTACGGCCTGCAATGCAATTGTCCAACTCATCATAGTAACTCAATACTTCACCAGAAAATACTACTATTGGAAAACTATAATCAGAGGCAAAGGGATTCTGCAGCGTTACAAGGACATATTCTTCACTAGTGGTTATTTACTCTCAAGGCTGCTACAGAAGTAGCAGTTGCAGCACCATCAACATCAGCTTCAGGAACTCGTGCAGGGAGCCGGATCCACGTTCCTGATCAGTAGCAGGGGTCACGATTCCAGCAGAAGCAACAGGAGCGGCAATGGCCTCACCAGCGATGCCAGTGCAGAGTGTGGGCTCACGGGCTCGGAGCAACGCCACTTCTCTCTTTTCCTCGCCAGCCTGGAGAATGAGGGGAGCTGCCTCCTGCAATTTCTTCTCTCTAGCTAACACCACATCCCGCCTTTTCTCCCCTAGCTTCTCTAACAAACACTCTGAAACAACAAACATTTATTTCTCACAGTTCTGGAGGTTGAGAAATCCAAGATCTACGCACCAGCACACTTGGTGTCTGGTAAGAGCCTATTTCTTGGTCTGTAGACAGCTGTCTTCTCACTGTGTCCTCATATGGTGGAAGGGATGAGCTACGGGGTCTCTTTTATAAGGTCACTAATCCCATTCATGAGGGCTCCACCTCCATGACCCAATCACCTCCCAAAGGCCCCACTTCTTTTTACCATCACCATGAGGATTAGGTTTCAGCATGTGCAGTTGGGGTCGCGCAGACACAAACCATCAGTCTATAGCAGATACTAGCTAATGTACACTTTATTTTTCAAATAGCCTATAACTATGATAAATAATTTACAATACAATCAAAGTGAAACTATATTCCCACCAGGCTAACATATACTAAATCTGTGTGTTATTCCATTGTTTTCCACATACACAGTGACAAAGGGCATGGCCTCTGGAGCCAAGCTGCCTTGTCTTTTTTTCTAGTATGTATGTATGTATGTATGTATATATGTACTTATTTATTTATGACTGCGTCAGGTCTTAGTTGCAGCCCGTGGGATCTTTCGTTGCAGCCCACAGGCTCTTTAGTTGTGGCGTGCAGGCTGAGTTGCCCCATGGCATGTGGGATCTTAGTTTCCTGACCAGGGATCGAACCCACACCCCCTGCATTGGAAAGTGGATTCTCAACCACTGGACCACCAGGGAAGTCCCAAGCTGCCTTGTCTTAAGCCCAGGTCCTCATCTAGCTACCTGGGTAACCACCATATGCTTATTTTTCTTATCTGTGTAATGGGGGCAATAAGAGCATCTACAGAGGTGCTGTGAAGGTTAGTGGGTTAAGTAAGCATAAAGTGCTAGTTGCGCCAGCTTCTTGTCTAACTGTCTAATCTTACTGTCTATCTACATGGTTTTTAAATGGACACATACCTACTTTAAATTGCATAATATACATTGATTTACTGTAATTAGCACCATACTAAACATCTTCACATATTTCTACAACAGGTTTACCAAAGGATGATCAGAAACCGATACCATCCTGAAATCACAAACCCTGAACAGGATTACTGTAAAAACTTCAAAACTCAATGAAACACGGTTCTATGCTACGCTTTCAGACTTCTTTTATCAAATCTTCACCTCATTCAAAGCTATGAGGTTTAACGTGATTTGAGGACTTTATAAACTTCCTGCATATTATCAATTCTGTTCACATTTGAGCCATTCTGGAGGGGGAGAAAAACACTTCTGCTCCATTATTATAAATGTTAAAATGTATTATCTTTAAAATTGCAATTATCTGCCAAAACCAGTTTTTCACTACAATCAAGTCTGAGTGTTATTGGGCAAAACAACTATATAAACGATCTCTGTGGGGTTAAATAATTAGGGGCAAGTCATGTCCCTTATTCAAGTTAGGCTTTTGAAGTGCTAAGCTGAAAAAAAGAAAAAGAAAAAAAAACAACAACAACAGATGAGCTCCACTTTCTAAAGGCACAGATGAGAGGATGAGAATGAACGGGTGACTGAAACCTCAGGTTCCCATAGAAGGCCTGAGAAAGCTAGTGATTCAGTGATCATTTTGACAGAACTGAATAAACTGCCCAGAATCCTCTGTAATCCGTGACGGAGAAACGCAAGTTTTCTCTCCATTTTTTTTTTTTTTTTCTAGCTGCATTCATACTGTAGTCTCTAAGGTTAGAGTTCAACCCAGCCGGCCAGAAGGTGAATGCCATGTTTTCACAAAGATCAGAAATGTGTTCTCCATGAACTTTTCTCTGTTTTGATGAGCTGACCAAGAGCATATATGAACACAGAAATGACTTCCTTGCCGAGTCCAACGTTACATCCCCCTCAGCCTTTAGAAAACAGCCCCTCTGTTCACCCGCCATTAGAACTGCCACGGGACCACTGGAGATGTAAGTGGCCGCTAGGAGAATCTTGCTTAGAACAGCTGAAATCACATCTCTGTGGCAATCAGGGTTATTAAACCACTGTGAGGCCAAATGCCTCCAGTCCTGACCTGGTGTTTCGCATGGGAAACTAGTCAATGTTGTTAAACCATTTGAATCCCGACATTCAAAATTACAGATACAGACTCACTCTACTCTGACTCCAATAAAGAGGCAGAATTCAGTCATCCACGTGACTTGCTTTTTGTGAGCAAATACTTTCTATTCCCTAGAAGCCCTAGGCTTTCCTTGGCATCAATGCTACCATTAATTCGGTCATTATTTTAGTGACTACACCCCCAGGATACCTGGGGTGCTGGAAACAGTATCAAACTAGGAGGCGCAATACCTGAACGCTTAGTGCTTAGTCCCGCCCTGGGTGGCCTTGGATAAGTCCTTCAGGCCCTCTGGGTCTTTGTTCACCTAGACATGAGAAATACAGACCACCTGGCTTCAAACGTCTGTACCGTGTACAGTATTTTATGAGTTTGTACAGAACACCTCTAACCATTTTATTCAGCAATTTCCCAATGTTTTTGTAATCCATTTTCACCCATAAGGTTGCCTTAAGAGCTAAAGGTATTACAGAATGAGGAATTAACAGAAGAGAGGAAACAGAGAATAGCTAAAGACTGTATTTAAAAGAAGTTGTAGCCCTACTTAAAACAAGCAAAGCTTAACGACCAGTCAAGAAGATGGTGAGCGAGCTTGCAACAGTAGAGACGAGGTAGGCTCCAAGAGCAAAGGGACAGGGAAATCCAACTTTCATGGAACAGACAAGAGGGAGAATTGCACCTGGTGAGATCCAAGAACGAGAAGAGACAGTTTAAAGAGGGGGCGGCAAACTTTAAAAAGACAACCCAATGAGTAATGGAAACTATACTTCCAGATGGTACCTTTTCCAATTATATATAGGAAGCCTCACATTTGAGAAAGTCAAATGCAGTGTAGTCACAGCAGTAAGGGAAACAGGGCTGTTTGATTTGGATTTGCTCCTGAAAATACATCAAAGCTAAAAAGGCAGAACAACAGGTGAGAATATTATTTCGTGCTTCCATTCCTTAAGTGTCCCTGAGAAGGTTCTTCTTATTTTTAAGCTAAGTGAAATGCCATTTTACATATTACTTCTCATTCTCCAGCATCTTCTGTAGAGAATCCTGGCACCAGTGAACAATGGTCTATCATAGAACTGGTCTCAACAGTGAATCTGCCCTAACATAATAATTTTTTATTTCTACTTGACCTCACATGAGACACAGTTTGTAACGGTATTTGATGAACAACAGTACAAGCACTAGAAAATGATTTGCAAATAATACTGGAGAAGGGCTAGGAAGATCAGCGTTCTGTCAATTGTTATTTAGTAATCACGCAGTCTGGCAAGTCACTGTGAATCATTTTCATTATATGCAAAATCTGCATTGCTTAATTCACAGAATTGCTGCTGCAATGAAGTGAGCTATTTATGCACAACCCTAGATTAAAAATTAACTTTCAGAATGTCTGTAGGCTGATAGGAAGGAATCAAGTCACCAGGGAGAAAGAAGCAGTGAAGACACAAAACCTAGAGGATGTGGGCACCACACTTACGGTTCCTGACGAGGCTAGAAGGAATGACACTCAGAGTACAAGATGCAGTGACTCATTTTCTCTTGGCTGAAAAGGTCTGGGGGAAGGAGACTACACGAGGTTCAGGGAAATTAGTAGATTTAGTGGCAGGTCTTTTGTTTCCACCAGAAAATGACTCTAATTGTAGGAGGTCAGGCTGCTGGCTACCTGTGAGAGGTGTAGTACTCTGCAGATACAGAGGAGGACTTGAAAGGGAGGTCCAGATTCATATGCAATTTTAATTAATGTCAATAAAATGCTTATTAAAGGAGACAAGAGTTTGAGGTATGTCTCCGAACACATCCCTCAGTTCTTTCCTGGAATCTATCACTACTTTGTCACTTGAAGCTTGAAAAGTTCTCTCACACACAATGCATATTCCTCTTCCTTTTAACCATGAAATGGAAACAATTCTAATTGATTCCTGCTTATTATATAATGTTATGATTGAAAGAAATAACTGAGAAGTTTTCTTGCAAGAAGAAGAAGGAGGTTCTGGAAATTTAAGACTTTTAAAATTGTATTCACAATCCTGTAGAACTAAGAGTATCAGGTTAGGACTTGCAGAGGGGATTCAAGAAGGCTCTGATGTGAGACCCGCCTCTCCTGCCTGGTAATAGGCTTCCTAGGGGAGGATTTCCAGGAAGCCAAGTCATGGTGAGGCAGATGTGCGAGGGAACGGGATTCTTCAGAGTAGAGAACAGTATGAAATAATTCAAAGGGGTAAAACACGGAAGTGATGGAAAAGGATGCATTCAAAAACCATCGAGAGCTATGCACCACGTGGAGAGCATAAGCGGATCTGTGCCTAAACCACTGGAGGTCGGTTTGCACCTCTCTGGAACTCTTCCTTTTTGAGAGGCAGTAAACAGTCCTGCACACAGATTTCTTAATATATTCCTTCTGAGGAATATTTACAATGGAGGGAAGTTTTCCTTGGTTATATTCAAGTCCCTGAATAGTGACAGTTTAAAAAAAGTAATAAACATGCTATTCCAAAAAAACAACCTCTGAAAACAGAAATAAACCTTGTAATAACTTGGAAATGATTTCAAACCAGCCTTAAAAGGTAAAGGTAATGCTCCTTCTGCTGTCACACAAATCCTTCTTGGCCATACTCACATCTGAGTGGCGTCTACCTTTAAAATTATCCTATTTTCAATATAAAATATAAACTTCGAACTGTTTTCTTAACACTCAGGTTGGGCTGTATTAATCTATTACGGAGAGCATACACCAGTCACTATGGGAACGAAGTTTCCTCTGAATATATTTATTCCTCCAAAATTCTGAAGACATGAATATTAAATAAGATTAGAACTTTGAGAAAAACGCAAAGCAATCCCAACAGTCCAAGTGAATGTAAATAATGAATTAAAGCATCTTAGAAAACTGCTTTCTGCCTCAGTTAAACAGGAGAGGCCAAATACCTTCAACAATATGGAGGCATCTTGAAATTTTTATCATCATGCCTCATTGTTCTTCTAAGCACAGATGGGAAACTTTTCTGAAATTATGGAATAAAAGTGACGCCAAGAACCAGGCCACCTTGCTGCTAACTTTCCATTGCTCTGGTCTACAGCTGATTTCTCTGGGAAGAACACTTTTCTCTTACTTTTTTACTGCATCAATTCTGAGTATTTTGAGGGGCCGATTAGTGAAGAGGCGCCTGTCAACCTAGAGGAGAGAATTACTTGCTGGCAAATTACCCCCCGAATCTTTTAAGTTGATATAAATATCAAATGTTTAAGGAACAGTTTGTACAGTGAGCAATAAACTTATGTATTTTTGCCAAAAGCCGATGAAGTTAGGTGAAGAAAGAGGGGCACAGGTTTAGGGACAGGTAGTTATTGACTAACCTCTTAAAGTTTTTATTTTTCATCCTTTTTCACCAAACATTTCTTGGAAGAGTGTTTACCAGATATTTAGAATATATAGCTCGATAGTTGAGTGTCTAAATTTTTATTTAAAACATAACCTATGCTATAATTAAGGAGTTAGATGTCTTGTGGATAGAAACATATTTAAAATAATAACAAAATTTGTTCAATATGGTATTATTTAAAAGCAATACATGTGCATTAATTACCTATAAAAAGGTTTAAGATACTTCTGAATCTCTCACCCAAAGTCCTAATTTAAATATATTTAGTAATGCTAAATATATGTCTATATACACATAAATGTCTAAATATATTTAGTAATGCTATTGGTAATAAACAACCTAAGTAGTACCGACTTTTACTAAATAAATCCCTTTAAAAATAATCATGTCTTCAGCTAATGTTGAACACAGGGTTGTTATTTATTGATATGGGAAAATATAAGATGATGTTTTTTTAGAAAAACATAAGGAAAATGATAATGATTTTTTTCCAACCCACTACTTGGCTCTTTTCACCATATCCCAAATTATAACCAGTTTTCTTTCTGTCTGTAGTGACTGGAAAATTCAGATCACTTTAGATCACAGGAAGTTAATAAAGAGCTTCATAAACACATACTGAGCTCCCAATACCAGGGTCTGCCAGGTGCTGGGGTACAGAAGGAAAAAGATACGGTTTCTGCTCTCAGTGGTGATAAACCAGCTGCTGGTAAACAACTGAAGTGTGTTACGTAAGAGCCATAAGAGAGGAAAGTATAGAACCATGTCCAAGTAGGAGGAGTGCCTTCTGCTTGGGGATGGAGGGAGAGGAGTGGGTATGTGAAAACCAAAGTCACACCGGCCTTGCAGGATGAAAAGGGCTTTGCCAAGTGGACAGGGCAGTTAGGGTCCCAAACAGGAAAGTAGAACCTAGGTATACAGAATTAGTTAATACATATATGATTATTAGTAAGGTACCTGGACTATATCAGAAAGGAAAAAGCAGAAATCTCAAACAGGAGGATTCTCTGGCTATAAAGACATGAAATCATGCACATCACATGCGTAACAAACCATATAAAAACGAAGAAGGTAAAAGGGGGGAGACAGGGAAACTGAAGGAGAGTCTAGGAGGTGGCGTTCCCACTTTTGCATTCAACTGCAATCCTGAGAAATTTTCATGTTGAGTTACAGAACACAAATCAATATTAGACCAGAAGTAACAGAAGTGTAAATTAAAAAAAGCACTCACTCAAAGCACTTCCACTGCAACAGATACAACTGTCTTCCCTTTTCATAATGTTTTCCAGTTCTTAATCATATAGACACAATTTCTGGATGATTATATAAAAACATACAAACAATATATTCTTTCTCAGTTAAGGAGAGAATGATCATATATTAGCCTTATGTCTGCCATATATTCCTGAAAATATTCTTTTAATCTGTGGATATGCTATAAAGGTTTTAAATATTTTTAGAGGTTGTACATTGTTTGAGTAGATTCGCCAAAATTTACTTGGAGTTTGCCTGTTTAAGTTAAAGGCAATATTTTGTTCTCATAAACAATGTGGGAATAAACCTGCTTATGCATTTTCCCTTTTGAATTAGTTCCTTATGAGTCCTTCTTGGAAGAGAATGAATAGGTCAAAATATGTAAATATTTTAGTAGCTATTGATAAATATTTTTGTATTGTCTCTATAAACCATGCATGTTTAAGCATCTCTCTCCCAGCTAGTGTCCAAATTATTTGAGGCAAGGGACCATGCCTTTTTATTCACGGAATCCAGGACATAGCACGTTGCTTGGCACACCAAAGAGAAGCTCAATACTATTTGTTAAACTATTTAACAAATAATACTTGTCAAAATATTTGTGTCTGATTGGTATTCGCCACCAACTATGTATTTAAGGATCATAATTTGGATGTTAGCTGGTGTGTCATGAACCCACCTTGAAGGTAACCTCTCTTAATTTACCAAGCAAGCTATGTGTAGCTAATGTGAAATTAAATCCTGGCCGACGAGTACTGTACAAGATTTCCAGGGAAGTTGCTTAAAGGATGACAACCTAGCTGGCAGATTGCCCTTTTGTCTTTCCTATAATCATCTTTCCTGATGCCTGGAATGTAGAGGTGGTAGCTAGAGCTCCAGCAGCCATTTTAGAAAAGGAGTTAACATTGAGGATAGAATCCAAGTACTAGGCTAACAAAACAAAAAACAGAAGGAGCCTAGATCCCTAATAACCATGGAGTTGCCACACCTTCCCTTGAATCCCTGTCTTACGACTTATGTTACATAAAAAGAATAAACATCTACCTTACTTAAGCCCATTTTATTTCAAGAGTTGGTTGCTAAACAACTGAACTAAATAGCTAATGATAAAATAATATTAAATGAACTAAATGATAAAAATAATGTCAATGGAAAGTATATCATCTGACCTCAACCTTGACTATAAATATATATATACATATATATATATATGTATATATATATGTATATATATATTTATGTTGGGGGTAGGAGTTTAGTAATTTATTTACTTATTTTTGCTGTGTTGGGTCTTTGTTTCTGTGCGAGGGCTTTCTCTAGTTGTGGCAAGCGGGGGCCACGCTTCATCGCAGTGTGCGGGCCTCTCGCTAGAGCGGCCTCTCTTGTTGCAGAGCACAGGCTCCAGACGCGCAGGCTCAGTAGTTGTGGCTCACGGGCCTAGTTGCTCTGCGGCATGTGGGATCCTCCCAGACCAGGGCTCGAACCCGTGTCCCCTGCATTAGCAGGCAGATTCTCAACCACTGCGCCACCAGGGAAGCCCGACTATATATATTTTTTGATTTTAGAATTTATTCACTGTATACATTGGAAATATCAACTCAGATTTTTAAAATTACATTTAATTTATTATTAGGAATGCTTATTTTACTAGCTGTACTTAATATTTTTGTGAATTGACTATCCATCACTTGACAATGTACTTATTTGAATCAGAACTCTGTCATCTGTTTTTATGAACTTTTCATATGGGATACAAAATACAGCAAAACATAATCCATGCCACCACGTTAACTCTTCTCATCTGTCTTTGTCTATATCTGAGCTATTTATTGCTTTTATAACAATGTACATTACTATATAATGTATTACTAATTTTTCTTTGTAACTCTTCAGAGAAGATAAATTTATGACCCTACAGAGGATGACTAATATTCACATCTATTTACACTAGTTTCCCTAAAATTTGTTTTGAAAGCCAAATCCACCTGAAATTGAATTTAGAGAATTGTGTCTTGGAATCAATTTTATTTAAATTTAATTTTAAAGTGTCCTTGTATATTAAACATAGCAAATCACAGGAATGTGAATCCTGGTTCTAAATGATGCATTTCTTAACCTCATTATATGTCAATTTCCTCATGTGCAAAATTGACAAAATTTTAAGGAAAAACAGGTTAGAAATATAAAGTGTTGGAAATTGGTTCAAGATGGCAGAGTAGAAGGACATGTGCTCACTCCCTCTTGGGAGAACACCAGAATCACAACTAGCTGCTGAACAGTCATTGACAGGGAGACACTGGAACTCACGAAAAAAAAAAAAATACGCCATATCCAAAGATAAAGGAGAAGCCACAGTGAGACATTACGAGGGGCGCAATCACAATGAAATCAAATCCCATAACCTCTGGGTAGCTGACTCACAAACTGGAGAACATTTATATCACAGAAGTCCACCTACTGGATGAAGGTTCTGAGCCCAACATCAGGCTTCCCAACCTGGGGGGGTCCAGCGATGGGAGGAGGAATTCTTAGAGAATCAGACTTCGAAGGCTAGCAGGATTTGATTACAGGACTTTGACAGGACTGGGGGAAACAGAGACTCCACTCTTGGAGGGCACATACAAAGTACTGTGCGCATCAGGACCCAGGGGAAGGAGCAGTGACCCCCTAGGAGACTGAACCAGACCTACCTGCTAGTGTTGGAGGGTCTCCTGCAGAGGCGGGGGGTGGCTGTGGTTCACCGTGGGGACAAGGACACTGGCAGCAGAAGTTCTGGGAAGTACTTCTTGAAGTGAGACCTCCCAGAGTCTGCCATTAGCCCCAACAAAGAGCCCCAAAGAGTAGGCTGCAGTGCTGGGTCGCCTCAGGTCAAACAACCAACAGGAGGGAACTCAGCCCCATCCACCAGCAGACAAGTGGATTAAAGTTTTACTGAGCACTGCCCATAGAGCAACACCCAGCTCTACCCACCACCAGTCCCTCCCATCAGGAAGCTTGCACAAGCCTCGTAGATAGCCTCATCCACCAGAGGGCAGACAGCAGAAGCAAGAACTACCATCCTGCAGCCTGTGGAACAAAAACCACATTCACAGACAGACAGACAAGATGAAAAGGCAGAGGGCTATGTACCAGATGAAGGAAAAAGATTAAACCCCAGAAAAACAACTAAATGACGTGGAGATAGGCAACCTTCCA
Organism: Aethalodelphis obliquidens; assembly: GCF_003676395.1. Lineage (NCBI taxonomy): Eukaryota > Metazoa > Chordata > Mammalia > Artiodactyla > Delphinidae > Aethalodelphis > Aethalodelphis obliquidens. Next base: position 1,536,368 of record NW_020837969.1, read on the forward strand.
GAAAAAGAATTCAGAATAATGACAGTGAAGATGATCCAGGACCTCAGAAAAAGAATGGAGGCAAAGATCGAGAAGATGCAAGAAATGTTTAAAAAGACCTAGAAGAGTTAAAGAACAAACAAACAGAGATGAACAATACAATAACTGAAATGAAAACTACACTAGAAGGAATCAATAGCAGAATAACTGAGGCAGAAGAACGGATAAGTGACCTGGAAGACAGAATGATGGAATTCACTGCCGTGGAACAGAATAAAGAAAAGAGAATGAAAAGAAATGATGACAGCCTAAGAGACCTCTGGGACAACATTAAATGCAACAACATTGGCATTATAGGGCTCCCAGAAGGAGAAGGGAGAGAGAAAGGACCCAAGAAAATATTCAAAGAGATTACAGTCGAAAACTTCCCTAACATGGTAAAGGAAATAGCCACCCAAGTCCAGGAAGTGCAGAGAGTCCCAGGCAAGATAAACCCAAGGAGAAACACGCCTAGACACATAGTACTCAAATTGACAAAAATTAAAGACAAAGAAAAATTATTAAAAGCAACAAGGGAAAAATGAAACACAACATACAAGGGAACTCCCATAAGGTTAACAGCTGATTTCTCAGCAGAAACTCTACAAGGCAGAGAGAGTGGCACAATATGTTTAAAGTAATGAAAGGGAAAAACCTACAGCCAACACTACTCTACCCTGCAAGGATCTCATTCAGATTTGAAGGAGAAATCAAAAGCTTTACAGACAAGCTAAAGCTAAGAGAATCCAGCACCACCAAACCAGCTCTACAACAAATGCTAAAGGAACTTCTCTAACTGGGAAACACAAGAGAAGAAAACGACCTATAATAACAAACTCAAAACAATTAAGAAAATGGTAATAGGAACACACATATCAACAATTATCTTAAATGTAAATGGATTAAATTCTCCAACCAAAAGACACAGGCTTGCTGAATGGGTACAAAAACAAGACCCATATATATGCTGTCTACAAGAGACCCACTTCAGACCTAGGGACACATACAGAATGAAAGTGAGGGGATGGAAAAAGATATTCCATGCAAATGGAAATCAAAAGAAAGCTGGAGTAGCAATCCTCATACTAGATAAAATGGACTTTAAAATAAAGAATGTTACAAGAGACAAGGAAGGACACTATATAGTGATCAAGGGATCAATCCAAGAAGAAGATATAACAATTATAAATATATATGCACCCAACATAGGAGCACCTCAATACATAAGGCAAATGCTAACAGCTATAAAAGAGGAAATTGACAGTTAACACAATAATAGTAGGGGACTTAACACCACACTTACACCGATGGACAGATCATCCAGATAGAAAATTAATTAGGAAACACAAGCTTTAAATGACACAATAGACCAGATAGATTTAATTGATATTTACAGGACATGCCATACAAAAACAGCAGATTACACTTTCTTCTCAAGTGCACATGGGACATTCTCCAGGACAGATCACATCTTGGGTCACAAATAAAGCTCAGTAAATTTAAGAAAACTGTAATCATATCAAGCATCTTTTCTGACTACAGCGCTATCAGATTAGCAATAAATTACAGGGAAAAAAAACGTAAAAAACACAAACACATAGAGGCTAAACAATATGTTACTAAATAACCAAGAGATCACTGAAGAAATCAAAGAGGAAATCAAAAAATACCTCGAGGAAAATGACAACAAAAATACGACGATTCATAACCCATGGGATGCTGCAAAAGCAGTTCTAAGAGGTAAGTTTATAGCAATAGAAGCCTAACTCAAGAAACAAGAAAAATCTCAAATAAACAATCTAACCTTACACCTAAAGGAGCTAGAGAAAGAAGAACAAACAAAACCCAAAGTAGGTAGAAGGAAAGAAATCATAAAGATCAGAGCAGAAATAAATGAAATAGAAATAAAGAAAACAATAGCAAAGATCAATAAAACTAAAAGTTGGTTATTTTAGAAGATAAATAAATTGATAAACTTTTAGCTAGACTCATCAAGAAAAAGAGGAAGAGGACTCAAGTCAACAGAATTAGAAATGAAAAAGGAGTAGTGATTATGGACACCATACAAAGCATCATAAAAGGCTACTACAAGCAACTCTATGCCAATAAAATGGACAACCAGGAAGAAATGGACAAATTCTTAGAAAGGTATAACCTTCTAAGACTGAACCAGAAAGAAATAGAAAATATGAACAGACCAATCACAAGTAATGAAATTGAAAGTGTAATTAAAAATCTTCCAACAAACAGAAGTCCAGGAATAGATGGCTTCACAGGTGAATTCTATCAAACATTTAGAGAAGAGCTAACACCCAACCTTCTCAAAGTCTTCCAAAAATCTGCAGAGGAAAGAACACTGCCAAATTCATTCTATGAGGCCACCATCACCCTGATACCAAAACCAGACAAAGATATCACAAAAAAAGAAAATTACAGACCAATATCACTGATGAATAAAGACGCAAAAATCCTCAACAAAATACTAGCAAACAAAATTCAACAACACAGTAAAAGGATCATACACCATGATCAAGTGGGATTTATCCCTAGGATGCAAGGATTCTTCAATATACACATTTCAATCAATGTGATACACCATATTAACAAATTGAAGAATGAAAACCCTATGATCATCTCGATAGATGTAGAAAAAGTTTTTGACAAAATTCAACACCTGTTTATGATAAAAACTCTCCAGAAAGTGGGCACAGAGAGAACCTACTTTAATATAAAAAAGGCCATATATGACAAACCCACAGCCAACATCATTCCCAATGGTGAAAAACTGAAAGCATTTCGTCTAAGATGAGGAACAAGACAAGGATGTCCAATCTAGCCACAAATATTCAATATAATTTTGGAAGTCCTAGCCACGGCAATCAGAGAAGGGAAAGAAATAAAAGGAATACAAATTGGAAAAGAAGAAGTAAAACTGTCATGTTTGCAGATGACATGATACTATACATAGAGAATCCTAAAGATGCCACCAGAAAACTATTAGAGCTAATCAATGAATCTGGTAAACTTGCAGGATATAAAAGTAATACACAGAAATCTCTTGCATTCCTATACACTAACAATGAAGGATCAGAAAGAGAAATTAAGGAAATAATCCCATTCGCCATTGAAACCAAAAGAATAAAATACCTAGGAATAAACCTACCTAAGGATGTAAAAGACCTGCACTCAGAAAACTATAAGACACTGATGAAAGAAATCAAAGATGACATAAACAGATGGAGAGATATACCATGTTCTTGGATTGGAAGAATCAATATTGTGAAAATGACTCTACTACCCAAAGCAATCCATAGATTCAATGCAATCCCTATCATATTACCAATGGCATTTTTTACAGAACTAGAACAAAAAATCTTAAAACTTGTATGGAGACACAAAAGACCTCGAATAGCCAAAGCAATCTTGAGGGAAAAGAAACAGAGCAGGAGGAATCAAACACCCTGACTTCAGACTATACTACAAAGCTACAGTCATCAAGACAATATGGTACTGGCACAAAAACAGAAACATAGATCAATGGAACAGGATAGAAAGCCCAGAGATAAACCCACACACCTATGGTCAACTAATCTCTGACAAAAGAGGTTAGGATATACAATGGAGAAAAGACAGTCTCTTCAATAAGTGGTGCTGGGAAAACTGGACAGCTACACGTAAAAGAATGAAGTTAGAACACTCCCTAACACCATACACAAAAATAAACTCAAAATGGATTAAAGACCTAAGTGTAAGACCGGACACTATAAAACTCTTAGAGGAAAACATAGGAAGAACACTCTTTGACATAAATCACAGCAAGATCTTTTTTGACTCACCTCTTTCTGTAATGGAAATGAAAACAAAAATAAACAAATGGGACCTAATGAAACTTAAAAGCTTTTGCACAGCAAAGGAAACCATAAACAAGACGAAAAGACAACCCTCAGAATGGGAGAAAATATTTGCAAACGAATCAACGGACAAAGGATTAATCTCCAAAATATATAAACAGCCCACATAGCTCGGTATTATAAAAAACAAAGAACCCAATAAAAAAATGGGCAGAAGACCTAAACAGACATTTCTGCAAAGAAGATATACAGATGGCTAAGAGGCACATGAAAAGCTGCTCAACACCAGTAATTATTAGAGAAATGCAAATCAAAACTACAATGAGGTATCACCTCACACCAGTTAGAGTGGGCATCATCAGAAAATCTACAAACGTCAAATGCTGGAGAGGGTGTGGAGAAAAGGGAACCCTCTTGCACTGTTGGTGGGAATGTAAATTGATACAGCCACTATGGAGAACAATATGGAGGTTCCTTAAAAAACTAAAAATAGAACTACCATACGACCCAGCAATCCCACTACTGGGCATATATCCTGAGAAAAGCATAATTCAAAAAGACACATCCACCCCAATGTTCACTGAAGCACTATTTACGATAGCCAGGTCATAGAAGCAACCTAAATGCCCACCGACAGACAAATGGATAAAGAAGATGTGGTACATATATACAATGGAATATTACGCAGCCATGAAAAGGAACGAAATTGGGTAATTCATAGAGATGTGGATGGACCTAGAGACTGTCATACAGAGTGAAGTACTTAAGTCAGAAAGAGAAAAACAAATATCGCATATTAACGCACATATGTGGAATCTAGGAAAATGGTACAGATGAAGCAGTCTGCAGGGCAGAAATAGACCCAGATGTAGAGAACAAACGTGTGGACACCAAGCGGGTGAAAGCGGGGGTGATGATGTGATGAATTGGGAGATTGGGATTGACATGTATACAGTGATGTGTATAAAATGGATGACTAATAAGAACCTGCTGTATAAAAAAATAAAATTGTAAAAATAGATGAACTTTAAAAACAAAACAAAGAAAAAAAAAGAAATATAATGTGTTAGCATCATGCCCAGCCTATACCATTTAATTCAATATAGCCCTTTTTCTACAAACTAAGGCTTTTAGTGCCTTCATAAAAAGTAAGTTGAAGATAATTACCTTAGCTCAATCTTTACGTATTTTTAAGTACTAAAATTTAAATACTAAAATTTCAAATAAGGCTGTATTTTAAGACTTACTTTTTAAATTTGTACTTTTTTAGAGGACCATATGTCATGAACATTCTTTTTTTCAAATCAGATTACATGTTCCTTGTTTTTACAGAGGGAAGCAGGTGTCACTCTGGTCATAGCAGTACAAGAAGGAAACAAATAGCTGAATAATTAACACTCTTCTTACTAGATAGGTTTTTCCACTGTTTTCCAAAATAGTTGGAGGTGATTAATGCCTATTCCTGGGAAATTGATAAAGTTTTCTGGACTCTGGGTTTAATGGAAACATTTAAGTGGAGAAAGCTTCTGAGAGGTAAAACATTCATTTTCCTTTGCATTTAGTTCCCAAATGGAGACAAATAGCTTAAAAGCAATATTAACCTCAATGTGCTCAGGCCATTTATCTTCGTAAGAAACCAGTCTGAAAACAAGGAAACAAAGCCCATGAAAATGATTTTATTTAATCACAGAAGTATATCTCACCAAAAATCTTTAGTTATTTCCTTAGGGCTTAATTCTAACCTCAGTAACTCATGCACAAATTCTATGGATGTCAGTGGAAGCCGTGCACGTGGAACTCTGGGCCAAATCTGGTTGTCATGGATGAATTAGCCAAAGGAGGCATTAGATCAATTTTTTAAAACATAAAGTGCTCTCATTCTGTAATCCTTTTCCATCTTTCCAAATTTATTGACCTAACCAGTAATAATTATTGAATATCCACAGCAGACATCAAACCACACTTCCATGCATGCGTCGTAGAGTCAGTGGCCTCAGAACATTTACCTTTCCACAGAAATGTAATAATCTTGCAGTAATATTTCATCCTAGCAAAAAGAGAGTATTGTGACATGCTTTGTGAGAAGGTCAGTTTCACTTCAGGAAAAATGCTAACGTTTTAAAAGTCAGCCATTAAATTGGAGTTATCATTGCATTTTTGTTATCTTATTACAGGACAGTCGTCTGATTTCTCTAGTGTCACAGTTATTTAGGTAGGCTTAAAAATATTGATTCAAAGTCAAGATGTATAAGTGAAAAGATCTGAATCATTTTCTAAGTTCCAAAGAAACTGTGTTTAAGAAAATCTGCCTTTAAAAATGTTTATCCAGATATTTGTGGCATGCATAGGTTTTCCTCGTAAGCTAAAAGTTCTTCAAATTTCATGCAACTTGTTAGAATAATACTGCTTCCCTCAGGGTCTAACACGAGCTCTCTCCTTAGTGAGTAAATTCAATGTTAAATGTCTTACGTACCTTGAGCTACACGTCATGACTGGTCTTATACCAAGTCTCTGCACCATCTAAAGGGAGAGCTTAGTGACTCATCCACTTTGCCTGAAGTCATTTACTGTCCTTTTCTCAAGTTCAGTGCAAGAGTCATCCACAGACATTTTGACGGATTCAGTTACACTCAAATTGTAGTGTGCCTTAAGAGTCTTTTGCAGATGAAGATTCTTGGGCCCTGCCTGCCAACATTTTTAGTTCTGTGGTCTGGTGTGAACTCTGCATTTTTAATAAGCCCTCGAAGTGGCTCTGACGCTAGTCATCCACAGACTACACTTTGGATAAACATTGGTGTCAAGAAAGTGGAAGCTGGGTCTACAATAAAGAAAGTGGTGAGAATTACAGGGACAGGAAGGCTATGTGTACATCATCATCATTTTGACAAACGCAGGGAAAGCTTAGTGTTAGGGGGGCCTTGTAAGCACACCTGGCCTACGTATGGCCCTCAGTAATCGGGAATTAAATTAAAGGCTATTTTTTACTGACTTTGCTATGTCTAGCAACATTGCCACTCTGATGCTATCTGTTATGATTCTCATAACACTGTTATCCATGATTATGATGGGCTAAATTATATAACCCCCAAATTCATATAACGGAATCTTAGCCCCCCAGTTCCTCAGAATGTAACCATATTTGGAGATAGCCTTTAAAGAGAGTTTAATTAATAATTACACCAGGATAACAGTCATAAACGGAGACTGTCCCAGAAAACTGGGACCTCCACGAACCTCACTGTAAGACGTGTCTAGCTGGAGCATAAAGACATCCTCAGGTTGCATTTCATGGCATTTGGCCTCATGAAAGAGCCAACCTGAAGATAAGGTAGCTTTCATACCTCCTCACTTCAAAAGCATGTGATTCACACCTTTGGTATTTTTTTGTGGACTGTACTTTTTATTAACATAAAAACACATTTGGGGGACTTCCAGTAATGGCAGCAGAGTGGAGTGTCATGCAAACCCTTTCGCAGACAATGATGAAATTTGAAGAAAACTTTAAGTACTATTTAAAGGACCTGGGAAGCATGCAGAAGTGGATGGAGTCTTGAAACTGCCACTAGAGGAGGGCGTTTATTGCTTTTTCGCCCAAACACGCATCCCAATTCCCAAGATTACGGGGTACAAAACCACAGCCTTACTCTCTTGGGTTGGAGTGGCAAAGAGAGTGCAGAGCTGAAAAAACAGCAGAAAAGCATCAAAAACCAGACAGATGTCACTGAAGAGAGCACCCTTGAAAAGCTGCTGTGGAAAGGGCAAGGTCTGTGAGCTTCTCGCTGTCTTGACCAAGCCTGCTCCCTGAAACCTAAGGCAACAGAAAAAATGTAGCCTTACTCGCTTGACTAAAGGTGGCAAGGAGAATGCAGTGTCGGAGGAGAAACTCCAAATTTAAAGAGAAAATTCTGGAAGTGAAAAGAAAAGAGTAAGAACAGACGCCATATCTGAATGTAAATCTGCCCAAACCCTAGGCAGACTTCTTTTTTTTTAATGAATTTTTGAATTTTATTTATTTTTTTTAATACAGCATGTTCTTATTAGTTATCCATTTTCTACATATTAGTGTATATATGTCAATCCCAATCTCCCAATTCATCCTAGGCAAACTTCTAACCTCTACGTGGGCAGGGAAGACCCAGGGGGCTTGGGGCAGGGGTGGGGCAGGCAGATACCAGAGCGAAATTTACCTCTGTTGCAACAAGACTCTGTTGCGCTGGGAGAAATTCTGTGAGTTTGCTGCTTTGGAATGGAAGGCGCTTCCTAACCCATGCTCCGCTTTGGTGGCAGAAAGCTGGAGTCTTATTGGGTTGAGGTGTCAGAAGCTAGAGTTGAAAACTGGCGGAACAGATGAAAATTGAAGAGGATTTCCTAGAGGCCAGGAAGCTACAGACAGTGTGAGCCACACCACGGGAAGGTAAACTTTGCCCAAGTGCTCCAGTGACCAGCAGATTCTACAAGCACAGGGGACGTGCGGGAGGGGCAGACTGAAGATAGGAGCAATGTCTGAAGTTTGAGTCCAGACAAGGTAACTGCCTTTTTAAGACGAAAAAGGAAACAAGAGTCCTCTGCTGGAATGAAGAATACACAGGCAAGATGAAAATGAACACAAAGCAACAGGGATGCAGGGGTCCGCCTGGGTGCAGAGGACAGCTGAGGCCATGGAAGCCCTTCTTCACCTGCCTTCACTGCACTCAGTACGACAGAGGGAGAAAGAGCCCTGACCCTGGAGAAGAAGTAACAGGGTTTTATTCCCTGCTTCACAGCGTACTAGCTGTTCCAACGTTAGGAAACTGCTTAACTTCTCTGTACCCGTTTTCTCATCTCTAAAATGGCAGTAATAACAGCACTTCCTGTCTCAGGCGTTTGTGAGGATGAATGGGTTAACATAGGCAATGCAGTTGAAAAGGGCACGTATCACGTTCACTGTAACGCTCATGATAATATCAAAGACCACGATGATAACATAACCCTCCACCAACACCCACATGCAGTCCTGGAGTGAACGGGGAGGAGCTGCAGGGAGAGACCTTGAATTTATTACAAACACTCTGAATTGCCTTTAGGTTCAATTACACCATAAAAGAAGCACAGTACATATAGTTACGTGGAAAAAAGTCTTATTTTGTTTCCTTGGACAACTCAACTTGTGGCCTTTAGATTGGTGCCTACTGCTGTTTACACACATACACACACATGCCTACATACAAACTCACACGTGCTATCAGCTCATACAGGGTACACTGGATTCTATCTTCCTTTTTTCATTCTGACTATTTTATAAAGAGCCTAATTGTAATTTTGACTTTCTCTCTCTTTTTCTAATCTAAAAATTCAGGAAGTTATTTAAAAATTTTTATCTTTTTAACAATTTTGTTTGTTTCCTTTCTGATATGACAGCATTCTGGGAAGAGAATGCCATTTATAAAACATATGGTAATAGTTCCAATTCAGTTTACTAACGATAAGGTTACATTTTTCATATCCATGTTTACTTTTTCTTCCTTGATCACACATGTACTCAAACCCTCACGGATGCTTTCCATGGATGTCTTGTCTGCTAAATATAGGGATGCAATGATGAATAAAACCCAATTTCTACCCTTAAAAATCTCACAAGGCAATAGATACGCAGACAGACAAACGACACTTTAAATAAGAAGTCATAGCAGCATTAGATGTAGGCAAAACGTGTGGCAATAGCATTAAGTATAGGATAATCAGCTCAAGAACTCGAAAGGTGGATCTATCAGCTTTGACGGAAGAAGTGCTGTTCGGGCACTGTTAAAGCACCAGGGGTATTTTCTAAATAGAGGAGAAAGGAATTCTAGGAGCAGTGACGGCTATGGGTAAGTCACAGC
>NW_020837969.1:1548594-1571390 GCF_003676395.1 Aethalodelphis obliquidens
AGCTAACCTTCTGGGAAGGTCAACACAAAGTAGTGGAAAGACAATAAAAATAAAATGTTTTGATGACTAGGCACACACACTGTCGTCAGCAGTGAGACCTGGACTTAGCTTTCGGCATCCAGGCCAGTATTCTTTCCTTTTGAAAAACCTATTCCAGTCTAAAATTAGGAATGAATACACATCATAGATACATGACGCACAGATGAGTCTATTTCCTATTATGACCAATTATTCTCACTTATGTCGTAAAATAAGTCATATGCCCTATGTATGAAAAAAGCTCACATGATTTATTATTTGTTGTATAATACTGGCAGCTTCATGTGGTTCAAACTAAAAGTATTCCCACCTATGTATTGTTTTGTTTTCTTCAAAAAATTAATGCCCCTAAAAGAGGAAGAAAGTAAAGTCTGAGGTCCAGATTTTCATGCCATAAATGCATGGAAAGTATAAAAAAAATCTTCCCTTGTAGGACCTCATAATGGATGTAAGTCAATTTTGGTCATTGCCACAAAACAAATTTCCAACCGCCAGCAACGCGCATCTGACTTGAAGCCGGGAAGTAATCTCACTTGTTCCACTTGAGTTGGGCAACCTTGTGCTTTGCTGCGTTTAAAGAGCCTCCATTCAGTATAATGGGTTGGGGTCACTTTACCTAATGTATCTCGTTATATCAAGGGAACATAATGATTTCGGTAGCTTGTTTTAGATTCAAGAATGAGCAATTTCAATGTACCAAGGAAACTAGTCTCAAGTTGTTTTAGTATCTGATAAAATACCAGTTCATGAGCCTTCCTTTTTTGAAATACCTGGATTTGGACGAGAGTTCAAAATAAGATTCAATCCTGAAGAATTTATTACCAAAATCTGTCCTTCACCTGATTAAGAGATTTGGGGGGAAGGGAGATTTTAGCATTTTAGACACCCTAGCATTCTCTTCCCTAACATGGAACAACCAGCAGCAATTTATTTTCGGTATGGATTCTTTATGTCAATGGCCAACAGCCAACTCGGCTTTTTCTAAGGGATAGAACAGGGACGAGGTAAAGGGCATTGACATCTGTACAGAAAGGACTCTGCACGTGTGATTTCATGTCATCCTTACAACACTCTCACGAGTTAGGTACAACTAAGATTGAACCATATGAACTTGCTTTGTAGGTCCAAGGTTGTATAATACTGGCAGCTTCCCGTGGTCCAAGCTAAAAGTATTCTCACCTTAACAACAAAGAAACTGAGGCTCACAGGGCTTAAATAATCTACTCAAGACAAACAGCTGGTGTAGTGCACTGTTATAGGTCAAACTGGTTTCTTTCCTCTGCCATTCACTTCCTTAGGAAAATGAGATTCGAAAAATCAGACTTCTGGAAAATGTGGAGTTGCAAAGGTCTTAAAATCCACTGCTAGATTTTATTTTCGTTTTATGCTTAGAAGCAGCCCAATCAGGTCTATCAAAGGGACACAGAAGCCAAATGATAAAGCTCTCAGAGCCCAGAGCTGGAACAGTCTGAGCCAGTAAATACGCAAAGCAGCACTGGATTGTAAACCACAGTGTCACGTTCATACCCAGCAGTCCACACTGATGTAAGTAAATGATCAAATGAATAAACAGGTGACGCAAAACAGACAGATTTCCCCTGCAAAATCCCAAACACTTTATGTGGGTCCCCTGGCCTCAGGGAGGCGGAGCTACGTGCCCAGTGCAGCAGCGAGAGCTGTGCGTAGTGACTTTCCTTCAAAGCGGGTAGCATGGAAAGGGGGAAAAGAAAGCAACGTTACAGCCAAGAAGCCTGACAAACATTAACGATCAAGGTTAACGTCAGTGGTGATAAGTCGTGCCGATAATATATCCCCTTGATGTGACGTGACGAGAATAGCACTTCACCTCTGGGACCTTCCTCACAGAAACTTATGACCCCAGTGTAATCATGAGAAAAAACCAGACACATCCCAAGCGAAGGACATGCTACAGAATAGCTGACTAGTATTTTTCAAAACAGGACGAGTCTGAGAAACTGTCAGAGCCAAGAGGAGCCTCAGAAGACACGACAACTAAAAGTGCTACAGTGTCTGGGATGGGGTCCTGGGACAGAAAGAGGGATACCTGGTAAAAACTACAATCAGAAAGAAGCATGGAGGATAGCTGATAATAATGTATCAACAGTAGACGTTAACTGTGGCCAATGTACTCTACTGCTAGGAGAAACTGAGTGTGGGGTGTAAGAAGGATGATGGATTTTTACTAGCAATAGAGAAAAGTTGTAAGGACTCAAGCCAAATGGGAAAAGGTAATTCCGAATAGAATACGATTTTAAGCATCTCACATACTTTATTAGTTTATATATTTGTTATAAAACTTAGACTTCATAACTCACAGTGATGTGAGCTTTTAAAACACCCCTGGTGAAAAGCTACAGATACATGGAGGCATTTCCAAAGAACATAAAGACTGACTAAACCGTTAGCAATATACAAGTGCTGTATTATGTCATAAAACAAGGCACTGAGAATAAATAACAATATGCTCACGCTATGAATTCCCTCTGCGTTTTTCCTAGTGCAAGCCTGGTTCTGCTGACCAAGAACTGGGAGAAAAAGAAGTTCACTTAACAGTGACATTCAAGTGTTGCTTTAGTGCAATTAGAGTAATTTAAAGCATGGCCTGTTATTTAAAGAATTGGAATCTTTTCTAATAAAATTCAAGGTAATACGTGCACCTCAATGTTCACTGCAGCACTATTTACAATCGCCAGGACACAGAACCAACCTAAATGTCCATCGACAGATGAATGGATAAAGAAGATGTGGTACATACATACCATGGAATATTACTCAGCCATAAAAAAGAAAGAAATAATGCCATTTGCAGTGACGTGGATGGACCTAGAGACTGTCATACTGAGTGAAGTAAGTCAGAAAGAGAGAGACAAATATCATATGATATCACTAATATGTGGAATCCAAAAAGAACGGTACAAATGTACTTCTTTACAAAACAGAAGTAGAGTCACAGATGTAGAAAACAAACTTACGGTTACCAAGGGGGGGAAGGGGGGAGGGTAAATTGGGAGATTGGGATTGACATATACACGCTACTGTATACAAAATAGATAATAAGAACCTACTGTATAGCACAGGGAACTCTACTCAATACTCTGTAATGACCTACATAGGAAAATAATCTAAAAAAGAGTGGATATATCTATATGGATAACTGATTCACTTTGCTGTACAGCAGAAACTAACACAACATTGTAAATCGACTATAATAAAAATTAATTTTAAAAAAGCAATCTTTCAAATACTGAAATAACGCAACAGTGTTCTTGCCACAAGCATTTACAAAGACCATAGCTTCTTGGGGTTGATGTATTCACAGTCAAGGTTTATCTGCTCTCTGTGACCATTCCCATGCCCTCCCAGAGTCCAGCACAGATATCAAAATGTCTCTCGTCCCACGCTTATCTTATCAGGATTCCTGTTTCATACACTGTATCTGGAATGTTTTTCAGACTGGTTAATCAATTCAGACGTAGTAAAGAACTTGAATACTTTCAACAACTGTGCAAAGCACACTTGAGAACATGAGATATCTTCAAAAACCTCCAAAATAATTAGAATGCCCCATAAGACTTCCTGAAAACTCAGGTGAAACTTGATTATATATAAAACCCCTTAATATACAAATGCTTAAAGTTTATCAGATGATGTTGTCGAAGTATGCCGTGTATTACATGGCTAATATTCTTCTGGTTAAAAAAAAAAAAAAAAAAAAGCCAGGAGGAATTTATCTCAAATGTAACACATTCCCTTTTATATAACATCTTTAGAATGTAGTCATTTCATATCATCTATCACCTCTGTCACAATTTTCTTAAGATTTCTAACCTCTCAAACTTACTTCTCTTATTACAGACCACATGATTTATGAGTACCGCTAGCTCTAGAGACAGCTGTGAGATTAGCATTGTAACCCACTGCAGATCACCTCAGAAACAGTTTCTTCTGAAATGTACTGTCACACTGAAATGGAACCACAACACATTTTGGGGGCAATGCTGACATGTACTTTTAAACCTACTTGCTCAATTGCAGAGAAAAAAAAAGTATAGAAACGGGGAAAAACTGGGCTACATTTATTCACTTTAACGTCCTGTAAAATCATATATAGACTTTTAATCGAAAGTTTACTGTAATGAGATATACTTTCATTTACCTTGTGTCTTACATATTTTCTATGTGTATACACATAAATGATTACACAAGTCATTAAGAAATCCTCAGACAAGGGGATGGATTTTAATATCCCATTGGGAACATACTAAAATCCATCCTTTTGTGCATGATTTTGTGCCACAACAATGTTTTAAATTTCAAGGAAAGGAAATTTTCTTTTTTTTTTTCTTTTTTTAAACATCTTTATTGGAGTATAATTGCTTTACAATGGCGTGTTAGTTTCTGCTGTAAAACAAAGTGAATCAGCTATATGTATACATATATCCCCATAACCTCTCCCTCTGCGTCTCCCTCCCACCCTCCCTATCCCACCCCCCTAGGCGGTCACAAAGCACCGAGCTGATCTCCCTGTGCTATGCGGCTGCTTCCCACTAGCTATCGATTTTATGTGTGGTAGTGTGTATAAGTCCATGCCACTCTCTCGGAAATTTTTACCTATAACAGTACACTCTGATTTGACGTTGTGTTAAGGACCTGAGGAAGAAAATGTGAGAATGTGTGGCCTGAAAAAATGTAAAGGCCAATATTCTGGGATAGAACTGTAAGAGATTTACGGCAACTTCTTACCGCATTTTTGTCTTTACCTCCACGTTCAGTAGAGCAAACATCAACTAAAGGTGTCCAAATGGCATATTGTTGCAAACCCAAAACAGAACGGCCAGCTCCACCAGGAACGGCCCTAATATTTCTAGAAGAGACAGATGTTGGAGTGCAGGTGAGCAGCTCTTTACAGAAGATGCAGAGTGGCTCAGCTCAACAGCTTTCCCCAACAAACACTGGCTACCCTGTAAGCTGTTATCTTGTCTTTGCTACTCAAAGTGTGGTCTGCAGACCAGCATTAGCATCACCTGGGAGCAGGTTAGAAACAGAAAACCTCAGGCATCATCCCACATAGATTCCCAAGTGCTTGATATTCACGTGGAAATCTGAGAAGGACGGACTTGTATCAACCATGGTTATCATCCTTGCCTGCTATGAGAATTAACTGGGGACATTTAAAAAACATCGTTGTCCAGGCTTTTACCCTACACCAATTAAATCAGAATCTCTGGGTTTACAGCCAGCCATAGATATTTTGTAAAGCGTGGTTGAGTTACAGGACCAGGTTGATTTCATCTGTTCATTCCCACAGCATCTGAAATTCTTTCTTCCTAAGGAAGTGCTCAAAAAGCATTTAAAAAAAATTTACACTATGCTCCAAATTTATTTTACTCAAATCAAACTCCAGAATGTCTTCTCTCCTTTTTCTTCCCCCACCTAACTTCCCTGTTCCCACCACAAATGCCTTCTGGTTTATATGCATACACATATGCATCCTTTCCCTCTTTTAATTTTTAGAGGAAAGGATTTCGGGCCAAAGCCCTGAATTAGGCAGAAGGGTCTCCACCGCTAACCACAGTCATTCTGTTTTTCTCCACGGCCAATAGAAAACCTTGTTGCTCTACAGTGGCTGATTTGATTTGATGATGGAGGTGGAGATGGCGGATTTGCTTTAAAATCTACCATCGGGGCTCCTATGCCTGGATTAGATGCCTGGGTGCCCCTATGCAGAGCAGTGATAGAGCAGACTCTTAGGTCCCATGGATGGACATTTGCTGTAAACATATCACGTTCAACCATATTGCTTACCCTTTCCCACACTCCCACTCCCGGGAGAGTTTCACATAAATTACAATGTATCACATCTTGAGTGACAATGGGGGAGGATAAACTATGTCACCTCATCAGCTACTGACTGTCTTGACCCCAAACATTCTCCACTGCTACCTACTCTCTTCAAGAGTGAATCTATTCAGAAAAACCCAAGCTGGCGGCCTTGGGGATTAGAAGCTGCTTCCTCTTTCTTGTCATTCAGGTCTGAACCAGTAGCGTGGCCTCTGGATATCACTGTAATCCATCTTACTCAAGGTGGAACATTTGATTTCTTCCCCACCAGGGCTCCTTCCACTTTCAGAAATAATCCTCTTTCAATCTTCTACTTATTCAAATAAAAATACCATCTTATATGAATAACATCTTTCCCAAAGAAGTGCAAATCATTTTTTTAGATATTTCTTTAATCCTCACAGCATTCCTTTGAGGTAGGTAACGTCCATACAACAACTCTTCTCAACCAAGTCAGAATGATTATGCCAGGGTATTAGGTGCCCATAGGTATTATTGGACTGACTTCCATTTCCTACAGAAATGTATTTACTGGGGATTGAAGCAGTACATTTATTTGAAAAATATATATATAGGGGCTTAAGGATAAAAATTTGCCTTGGAATAATGACTGTGCTGTCCACAGTACTTTGACACTGATAAAGATACACAGCTTCCAGCGAGATGCAATACAGCTCATCTGGATACTGTGAGTACACATTTCTAGGTGGGCAGTTATTATTTATCAGGTTGAAAATATTAAAGGTACAATTCATGGATTACATAAAATAATATTTTTGGTATAGTAATTACATTTTTTTAAAAAATCATCCTTTTTTCAAACATGTTACGGTTATTACAAGGGAGAATAAATTTTTAAAAGTTTAGAGTATTTATAGAGATGAGATTGTCATGTGGTGGCCTCATAATTTGATCTTTAGGCATAATACACATATTTACTAAGACTAAGGAAAAAGCTATGAATTAAAATTGCATTACAAAACATTTGAACTGGATAAATAAAAATGATTAAGTACAATATTTTAAGCATATTCGAAATACGTTGTTAGGTTCGACCCAAAACTTAGACTAAAGACGGCCTCCTTCCACTGGTAGAGTATAAAGATAATAATAGGTAACACACATAGTGCTGACTATGGGTTAATGTGGTTCTTAGCACATTAACTCATTTCTTTCCCCAAATAACAATTATCATCCTCATTTCCAGATAAGAAAACCCGAGACTCAGTTCCCATCACATCACTCATCTGAGGTGGTAAATTAGCATCTGAATCCATGCTCTCTGGCCATCAGATCATCATTCTCTGACCCTACTCTTCTGCTGATACATAAATGCCTAAGATGTCAGCACATGTATAAGAAGCATTTTTGTTTCGTTTTGTTTTAATGAAGAAATGTGAAGAGACTGGTATAAAGTGGGAACGACTGCTAAAGTGGATTACGGGATATCTTTCTTTCCTTCTTGGGGAAGAAAGCTAGATAAATCCAATGTGCACCACACGCATAATTCAGTGTTGGAGACACTTTCTTCAGAGGTCCTTAGAAGCTGGCAATCCACCCCACACAGTTCCTCCTGGTGTGCACACCTCAACCGCCCCTTGACCTCAGCAGTGACATAACCATGCTCTCTAAAGGAGGACTGGAGGTTTGGATGGGCGCGAACGGACAGGACTAAAAACAACCTAACTTACAAAAATCCAAATTGTCTCCTGTGCCGTGGTCTGGAAGATGAAAATTTCCAGGAATTCTGATTTTGAATAGAAGGATTCATACTCTAAATGTCTCTTTCAAAATAACAGATCAGTTCACTTAAGGTTTAGGAAAAGCATAATTTACCAAATTTAATTTTAAAAAATAATGTGCTGATTCACCTATGATTAAAACATAATTTACTTCCATGAAATTAAAATAACAGAAGTAGCTAACACTTTCTGAGCATTAACTATATGCCAGTTACTGTGCTGAGTCTTCATATGTATGATGTGATTTAATTTTACAACATTACTATAAAGTAAGCAAAATTATTATTCCCATATTTCAGGTAAGATAACTGAGGCTGAGATATAGGAAGTAAACATATCAAGTACACAAAACAGTGTGTGATGGAGCCAGGATTCAAAGTAAGTTTTCCTGATTCCTAACTTACCAGAACTGTATTATTTAATAAATGTTTATAAATTTCTGAAGTTAATGAATATTCAGTGTAAAGATACTTAAAAGTAGCACTTCAAAAAACAGGTACTTATTTTCTAATCATAGCTAATATTTCCTTCATTCTGGAAAAAACTTCCCCTCCCTGCGACTCCTTGATACGAAAAGGCTTCAGAACTCACCGCAGGCCCACTCTTCATTGACTGGCAGGCTGCAATCTCACCCATGAATATAAATATTTCAAACAAAGTATTAACAAACTATTATAACAATTTAAAAAATAAATCCCACCCAAGACGGTTTTCTCTCAGAAAGAAATACAGAAATATATTAAAATAATGACATACAGACAATATATTGGTTTTGTCCTACATAAATAAACTAAAGGTGGGGAAAATATATCGTATGTCGATAAATGCAGAAAGACATTCAATAAAATTCAATGCGTATTCTTGACTAAATCTATTTTTAAAAACTATAAATAGAAGATATACTTAAGCTGATGAAGAATATTTACAAAAACTCTGTAGCAATATTATATTTAATTATAAAATGTTAAAAGCATTCTCATTAGAGTCAGGACTGAGACAGTTTCTTGCATGGAATATTCTACTCAAAGCAGTAAGTCAAGTAAAAGAAATCAGTATAAGGACTAGAAAGAAAGAAATCAAACCGTCAGCTGGCCGAAGAAATAACCGTAACCCCAAAATACCTAAAATATCTGCTGGACAAAAGTATGAAAACTTCAAGAATAATAGGAGAAAATATACAATGATGGCTTTATGACTTGGGGTAGGGAAAGAATTCTTCTGTACAACACAAAATTCACAAATGATTAAAGGAAAGGAGTGGTCCATTTGACTACATGAAAATGAACAATTCTGTTCACCAAAGGATAACAGAGACGAAGCGAAAAACCTAATCATAGTTTTGGGAGAAGATATTTTCATTTGAAAACATGTAACCATAAAACATATATGTGAAATTTATGAGCAAAAATACAAACAACTCAAAATGAAAAAATGGGAATAAAACATGAAGAAGCACTTCTCTAAAGAGGAAATCCTAATGACCTTAAATATTAGAGGAACATTACTAGTAATCATGGTATGCATATTAAAATCACAATGGCATGCATGTCATTTTGCATTCACCACATTAGGAACAATTTCAGAGTCTGCCATAACAACTGCTGCTGAAGATGTTACCCAAGTGCACCCTGGAAACTGCTGTGAAAGTGTTAATTTTCTAAAAACAAATTTTGAAACCAATTTGGCATTATCTTAGAAACTGTATGTGCTTATACCCTATGACTCAGCAATTCCATATTAGAAAAGTACCTGTACTGCTGTGTTTCATATATATTACCACAATCCACAGTCAAAATGTAATACGTTACACACATATATAACAGAACTTGTAGAAAACAACTTATTTGTACTAAGTGTTATAAACTTTGATATCCTCTATTTTCTTCAAAATTACACACACAAAATATAAGGGGTTTTAACTCAGTGAACTGATTTCACAACCCACTAAAGGGTTACAGCTCACAGTTTGAAAAACACTGTCCAGGAGAAACTCCAGTGCATGTGGTCCAGGAGACAGA
Organism: Aethalodelphis obliquidens; assembly: GCF_003676395.1. Classification (NCBI taxonomy): domain Eukaryota; kingdom Metazoa; phylum Chordata; class Mammalia; order Artiodactyla; family Delphinidae; genus Aethalodelphis; species Aethalodelphis obliquidens. The sequence goes on from NW_020837969.1 coordinate 1,558,256, forward strand.
TAAAAATGCTCATGGCTGTGTAGTTTTTAGTAGCAAAAGGTGGAAATAACTCAAATATCTATTAGAGGAGAACAAATAGGTATATTGTGCTACATTTAGAAAGTTAACAACAGCTACATACAGGGATACACCTTTAAGATTATTAAGTGAACAATGCAAATTGTAGCAGGATACATGCATTCTAATTCAACATATATAAAGTCAGAAACATGTCAACTAAGAACATACTATTATATCCACACATGGTAAAAATATTAAAAACACAGAAAATAAGAACATGTTTTACCTACAGGATTGGGGGAGAGCTGTTTGTGATCGGGGAGGGCAAGGTAAAGGCTTCAAGGTATCAGTCAGATTTTACTCAAGGGTACCCTAGTTTCTCATTATGGTTTCTAAACCCTCCCACATACGTTATATGTACTCTGCTATGTGAGAAACATTTTGTTTTTTAAATTGGAGTATAGTTGCTTTACGCCGCTGTGTCAGTTTCTGCAGTACAGCCAAGTGAGTCAGCCACACGTATACGTATTTCCCCTCTTTTTCGGATTTCCTTCCCATTTAGGTCACCGCAGAGCACCGAGTAGAGTTCCCTGTGCTATACAGTAGGTTCTCATTAGTTATCTATTTTATACGCAGTAGTGTATGTAAGTCAATCCCAATCTCCCAGTTCATCCCAGCGCCCTCCTTCCCCCTTGGTATCCGTACATTTATTCTCTACATCTGTGTCGATTTCTGCTTTGCGGATAAGAACATCTATACCACTTTTCTAGATTCCACATATATGCGTTAATGTACGATATTTATTTTTCTCTTTTTGACTTACTTCACTCTGTAAGACAGTCTCTAGGTCCATCCACATCTCTGCAAATGACCCAATTTCGTTCCATTTTACGGCTGAGTAATATTCCATTGCATAAATGTACCACATCTTCTTTGTCTATTCTTCTGCTGATGGAAATGTAGGTTGCTTCCTACGTGTGAAACATTTCATAATTTTTGAAGTGTATGTGGGTGTGCATATGCACGTGTAAACATATGGGGGATTTGTTTAAAGAAAAGTATGGTATCAACTAAACTGAATATCAGGCATGTATGTTCTGGGGTTCTGATTAACAGTCACTGAAATAATTCTGGGTTAAGTTATAAACACCTAAGAATAAAACTGCTTTTGAAGTTTTACCTATTTTCGGTCAGTGAACTGTCATTTGGCTTAAAGAGATTTGTTCAATGTTTTTAAAAATATGTTAGCAATGCTCTATCAAGAAATAGATGTCCAGTCTTAGCAATATCTTTCTAGATCTGTCTCCTCAGGCATGGAAAACAAAAGCAAAATTAAACAAATGAGATTTCATCAAACTGAAAAGCTTCTGCGCAGCAAAGGAAATCATCAGTAAAAGAAAAGGTAACCTATTGAGTGGGAGAAGATACTTGCAAATGATGCATCTGATAAGGGGTTAATATCCAAAATACATAGACAACTCACAACAGCAAAATAACCTGATTAAAAAGTTGAGCAGAGGAGCTGAAAAGATATTTTTCCAAAGAAGATACACAGGTGGCCAATAGACACATGAGAAGATGCTCAACATCATTAATCATTAAAGAAATGCAAGTCAAAACCACATTAGATATCACCTCACACTTGTTAGAAGAGCTATTATGACAAGTCAAGAAATAGCAAGTGTTGGCCAGGATGCACAGAAAAGGGAGCCCGAGCGCACTGCTGGTGGGAAGGCAAAGGGGGCAGCCACTGGGGAGGACACTACGGAGAGTCCTTCAGAAATCAAGAATAGAACTACCACACGATCCAGATATCCCACTTCTGGGCATTCTCCCAAAGATGACCAAAAAATGAATCTGAAAAGTTATCTATTCCCCCATGTTCACTGCAGCACTATTTACAATAGCCAAGATATGTAAACAACCTAAGTGCCCATCAACAGATGAATGGATAAAGAAGATGTGGGGTGTATATATATATATATATATATATACACACACACACACACACACAATGGAATATTATTCAGTCATAAAAGTGATGAAATTTTGCCATTTGGGGTAACATGGATAGGGCTCGAGGGTATTACACTAAGTGAAATAAGTCAGACAGAGAAAGACAAATACCATACGATTTCACTCGTAAGTGGAACATAAAAAACTAATAAACAAGAACAAAACAAATGAACAAACCAAACCAAACAAAAACAAACACGTAGACACAGAGAACAGAGTGGTGGTTACCAGAGGAGAAGGGGTGGCGGTGAGGGAAGGGGAAAATAGGTAAAGGGGCTCAGATGTGTAGTGAGGAATGGAAATCAATTTTTGGTGGTCAGCACGTTATAGATTATACAGAAGTAGGAACATAATGTTGTATGCGTGAAACTTACATAACGTTATAAATCAATATTATCTCAATAACAAAAAAAAGAAACAGATGCGAAGAAATGCAGGACGCTACTTTACAAGACTATTATTTACTAATTGTAAATAAGTAGGACAACTATTATATACGCTATTGATATTTTCTTCTTGCCAATCTGTGATTACATTTCAGAAGTCTTGCTGTAAAAAAAATCGCACAAATGAACTTATTTACAAAACAGGAATAGAGTCACAGACATAGAAAACAAACTTATGGTTACCAAGGGGGAAAGACGGGGGGAGGTATAAATTGGGAGATTGGGATTGACATATACACGCTACTACATATAAGATAGATAACTAATAAGAGCCTACAGTACAGCACAGGGAACTCTACTCAATAGTCTGTAATGACCTACATGGGAATAGAATCTAAAAAAGAGTGGATATATGTATAACTGATTCACTTTGCTGTGCAGCAGAAACTAACATGACATTGTAAATCAACCAGATGCCAATAAAAATTAATTTTAAAAAATCTGTAAGAAAAAAGTCTTGCTGAACAATCATATGGTATGATCATAGCATAGGGTTTATGATGTGTTTTCATAACTTTCTAAAAACTCATACAATTTTATAAATAGAACATTTAATTTGTGCAATTGTGACAGTCTCTTCAAACGCAACGCTTACTGCTGTGTAAACTGTACCAAGGGCAGCACTTCAACAACGGAGTTTTCTATAAGCCTCTTCTCTACCTCCGCATACTGCAGCAATGGTCTCTCTGCTTGGAAGCAACTGCTCTGGGAGAATTTAACAAGCCAAGTAGGAGGAACAGTATTGCCTGCAGGTCTAAAGGTACCTGAATCTCAGCCTAACTTCCAGGAAGGTCAGGGAAATGTCAAGTTCTCTTTGGAGGACCAAGTGTTTTCTTATAGACCCAGAGTAGATCTGAGCATAGCAGCTTGAAAGCAATAGTTCTGGACCTTCTCGACCGCTCAGGAGCTAACAAGACCGCTCTGCTTTCCAAACTAAGCTAGCCTTCTCTTGAGGGCAGTGCAGATCCCTCTAAGAGTGAGCTCTGGCAATGCAAGTGATCCTAGCAGATGCACGTTTGCCTAGTATGTGCCACTTCATGTTGATGATTTACTACTCATTCTTCCAGTTTTCTGTACCTCTAGACTTTTTTTTGTTTGTTTTTTAATCAATGCCTTTCTGCTTTGGGACAGATTTTAAGTACTAATTTTAAAATAACTGAAACAAGATATAATCTTTACACCTGATAATTGTATAATATGAGATCTACAGATGACAGAGTGGTGAGATTTTTGTTAATTGAGAAAAGTTTCCTTGGTGTTCTCAGCTAACCTAATGACCTTTCCTGTGGAAGTAGGGGAGGTGAAAAGTCATCTTATCATTAGAGAGAAGCATAAGAAATCCTAAGTACTTAGTGCTGTTGTTATTAAAGGAAAATTAAGATTTTGGGGGGGATGGGATATTAGAGAATGAAAAATGAAGGGAATTGCAGAGTACCTAACAACGACGACAACAGTAGTAATAATATTCACTAATTACCTATAGAAAGAAAAAATAACATGTCTATTAGAATTTCAAGTTCTGATCTCTCTGTCGGTGTCTACTGAGGATGAATGATGAGGGCTGGTGGAAAACAGCTGCTGAAGCAAAGAGTTGAATGTATGTGTGCCAGTAACCAGGAGGACGGGATCCAGCGTGGCTCCATTTGAGATTTCAGGGCTAAGAGACAACACAACTAGAACTCACTCATTCAGTACCCATCACTGGCCCCTGCTGTGAACAAGATACTGTGACAAAGCAGGAAACACTCTCAAGGCATAACTGTAACTCAGAGACTAACTACAGGGGTGTGTCCAGCATATGATGGGAAAGATATTCAGACCGCAGAGAGGTAGCCAGAGGCAGTTACCGGGAGGGATGGCGGATGCCCAAGCTGAGTTTTAAAGGAGAAGGAAGCACCGTAAGATCTTCCTCTTCGAAGATTCAGGCCCACGTTGGAAGAGGCTCGCCAGTGCAGACAGATAATACACACACCTGGCTTGGACGGGGCTCAGTTAAGAATCACCCGCTGACTCCGGCTTCTAGAATACTACTCTCTTCCTCCTTTGACTTTATGTCCAACGTCCTTGTTACTTCGGCAGCTTGTACTCTAAGTTCACAGGAATGGGGATTTTGTGAGTTATTCTGAATATATAGATAATTTCCACATAGTTTTTTCTTACATGTTTTCAACATTAATTGATTTTTTAAAAAAATAATCTTGAACTAAGTTTGTTAGCAAGTTGAATATTCTGTCTGGATTTCAATATAGCTAAGATGTACTCACCAATATGGTGGGTAACAAGGCTGGGGATATAGCTAAGATGTACTCACCAATATGGTGGGTAACAAAGGCTGGGGCAAGTATGTGTCGACATAAGCAAAGCGGCTAGGCCACTGGTCTTGCCAGCTGTGTGCAGAGACCCCACAGCACACACCACCTCAGCCGATGAGACCTTGTGCGGCCATCCTCCAGTCCCCTTTCCACTCCGTGAGTGAGGACTCGAACGTTAGTCACTGCACGTAACACCGCCATGTTACAGCAACTGTGGATCTCCTTTGGAAAAGTGCCCTGGTTCCAGCCAGCACTTGTGTCTCATAAGAAGCGTATATTAATAAATTATAGATGTCTACTGAGTTTCTTTCAGTAGCAAAAGCAGCCTTAGTAGACCTGCCAGTGCAGAAGTATCACCCCCCTTCCTTATCTTCGATCCTGGCGAGAGCTTCTGGTTCACGGAAAAATTCTTTCATTTCAACTAAACAAGATTGCTCCTCTGCTAATTACTGTAAAAGTAAGTTACCCAGTCTGGATTTAGAATCTGAAGCTTAGAGAGGTGGATTTTGCTCATCTCTTTAGGACTCTAGGGAGCTTGGCCATCGAGCTTGCTCCCGCCCAGGCCGTGTGAAAAGTAGACACAACCCCCACTGCTCCACAGAGAGCTGACTCCAATCACTAGGCAGGAAAATAAAAATGCTAATCACAGAGAGCAAAATTATGTTTCAAATTCTGTCCTTTATTCTTGGAACAAAAATGCAGTGATCACTTTGGCGGTAAAACACTTTGGCATCTCCTCTGTCCTTGAAACTGAATGCATACAGATTTGTATCATTGCATAGTGTACACTGAATTTCAGAATTAAATGTTAATGCCCTGGACCTTCGTTTTCAGAAGAAAGCAGATGTAATTTAAAAACTTTTTTCAGGAGAATATTTTTATATTTTTTAATAGTTTAAGCCAGGTTTATCATGTATCATTGTACGTGATTCTTAGATGTAATACTGAGGGCTATAAGTATTCATGTAATTACCCATGGTATGAAAAAAAACAACTATTGCTATATTATGATTATTTCAACATACCAACTCAATAAGCGAAATCCATTTTTTAACAATTTATAAAATTTATCTTCAAGCTAATGAAAAATATCATTCATATTAAGTGAAAAATAGAGTTGAAAATGCATGGAAAATGCCAGGTAATTGAACTCGTGCTATCTTGCCAGCTTTTCTCTCAGTCACGGGAATGGGTAGCATCTTAAATAACAGACGCCCACGCTGCTGGTGTGTTTAAATAATACCAGCCTAACGTATCTGTCATAATAAAGAAGGGAAGGTAAAGGACTTCAAACCAGCCCTACTCGCTTTGTACCACGTGGAGAGGAAGCACGGGAAGGCTCACCTGCAAACGTTTAGTCTGTCCAAAGCACAGTTATGTTTCCCTCCCCGGCAGCACTCACAGTAAACTACCTAACACACGCCCAGACAGCAGGTGTCGATTAGACATTTGCGCTCAAAATGAGAATCACCAAACAAAGCTACAGTTAAGTTGGCCCCTTTTCACTCTAGATATAGATTTAATGAACTCTGTAAGGGCTGAGAGATTCACAAAATTCAAATTGAAGGCGGGGTGGGGTGGGGTGGGGTGGGTGGAAAAACACAAGTAGGAAAAAAGTGAAATAATTAAATTAACTAAAAACTATTGAAAATTCAGGGACCAGATAGTCACTGTTAGACAAGCTATCATTAGCTTTATACTGATGTTACATATATTAAACATATATAAACATATATTAAATTAAAAAAATAAAACTCTCCATTCTTACTAACCAATATTAATTAGTTAGTAATGAATAATTACTAATTTATGCATTATGGGTCATGAATCTGCTCTTACAGAACCATGAAGCATAACAGATCTCCCTCATGAGTGGTGGGATGAACTGGGAGACTGGGACTGACATATATACACTAATATGTATGAAGTAGATAACTAATAAGAACCTGCTGTTTAAAAAAATAAATTAAATAAAATTCCAAAAAAAAAGGCAATCTCATTTTTGGACTCCTGTTCTTCCCATTTAATTTGTTTTGGAAATCTGCTCAAGAGTAAGAAGCATTTTTGCATCGAGAGTCCTAAGATGCAGGTCCAATTTCAATGTAATGTGTGTATGAGGTGCCTGTGAGTAATAATATACATACACTCATCTCATGGGCAAGGAGAGAAAATCCGTTGTAGGCTTTTCTGCAGCATTCCAGCACTTGTAGAAGGTGTAGGTAAACAAGGCATTATCGTTACAATTATGCGCTGTAACTGCCGAGGCCGCCTACCATAGTGAAAAATGAAAGGGTTTGGCCTTGGATAAAACTGGGTTCAAATCCATGCTTTTCAAGCTTAATGTCTGAGTTTTTTGGGGGGGGAAATTTGTGGTTCTGCTTAACCTGTTATTTTCCAGCTCTGAAATGGGAATAGTAATAGGATTAAGTAGGAGAGAGATATGTGAAGGGCCTACTTCACAGGTGCTCAAAATGGGCATAATTTTTATTATAGTTATTAGTTATTCTAGATATGAAACAGCAGTGAATAATTAAAATCTTTTTCTTTTATCAAGATGGCATTTTGGTAGAATAATAGGTGGTTAGCAGACTCTGTGTACAGTAGGAAATGGTGTAGTCACAAGTTACAGTGGCAACGCAGCTGTTTGGAGACATAATTTTTCCTACTTCTGTCTGTTTGACATTTTACTATTCTTCAGGGAGGAAACACTTCACAAAGGGTTCCATTGTTCCTGGGAATGCAGTTTCTGGTGGTATTTTTTAGTAACTCAAAGATGAGGCGTGTGTACAAAACCCACTATCAATAACAAAGCTATCACCACACATAAAATCCTTAAAAATAAGATCTACAGTCTTCAGTTCCTGGAGGGTTTCTAACCATGTGGCTCAATTTATACTTCACGATTCAACTCCTCTTAATAAGCACGAAAAAGGAGAAACACAGAACAAAATTAGTTATTTTCCACTCGTGATTAAACACTCTTGGCTCCTTACGGAGCACGCCAAAATCTCTGGGCAAGGAATATCCTAGCGTAGCTTGTGGACACAGAAGCTTTCAGGGAGCTCCTAGGACGGTGGATTGCAAGCTCATGGGAATATGAGCCTTAGGCGGTGCTGGTGGTATGTGTTCATTGGTAACTTTTCCCACTGTTAGGAGACTTTGCATGCCATGAAAACAAGTTCCCCTGCTTTATTGTATGTAAAGTTCTGACCTACAATGTAGGAATAACAATAACGCCATCATAGATTATTAAAGGGTATAATACATGTATTGTACTTAGCATATGTCTAACACATAGCGGGTGTTTCATAAATTTTGATTCCTTTCCTCATTTCTCAATCTCTCCAGTACCCCAGAATCTAAGGTTCAGAGAATTTCAAGAGCTCTCATGCTGGGTAATGTGCTTCTCATGGAGGACAAGTAGTAATTTTTGAAACAAAATCCAGTTCTCTTTTGAGATACTACTTCCATCTTTTGTCTTACTGTAACATATTGATAATGGTTATTTTAATGTCCTTGCCTGCTAACTCCAGTATCTGGGTAATCTGTGGGTCTGCTTTTTTTTTTTTAATATTGATTATTGGTCCAGATGATGCTCTTTTACTCCAGAGGAGGTTATGTTTTTCCCTGGGGATGTACAGAACAGACACATCGATCCCAAGGGCTGTCTGGTTCGGGGTGCGTTGCAGACTGAATTTAAATCAGTCCACGGCTGCTTCATCCCCGTCCCTGAGAGGTGGCCTCCTAGACTTCTAGATTGAGATTCTGGCAGATCCGTGTCCACTGAGCCCTGGAAATTAAGTTACGCCCTTCAGAGGTTTGATTTTATTAGTTTAGCTTCCTACCCTACACAGCTTCGAACTTTGGCAAAGTCTTGGCAGGGAACCTGGTGTATGTTTGCGGCAGGTCACCTCAAGTGGGATCTCGTTTTCTAATCACTGCAAAACTGCAGGACAGTCCCTCAGCCTCCCATCCCACCTAGAACACTGTAAATATTTCCTGGAAAAAGCTGCCTTTGTGTTTGCAGGTTCCTTAGATGCCTATTCATCATGCCAAGCCACTCAACCACGAAAGCGCTGTTGTTTCGTCTTGCCCCCAGCGTCTGCGTGGCTGGGCCGAGCCCTGTCCTTGAATCCACACATGCCCTAGGAAAGAAGATCCGCTATCGACTTCAGCTCCCTTCATGAAGGCTCTTCCTTTTGGGGATTTCATTTTCCCTAGTCCCTCTTGCTTCCATAGCTTTCCACTGTATTTAAAAATATGATTTCACTGCAATGCATCCACTTACTTTCTAGCTGTTGCCATGGCTTAATATATCATATCCAGAAAAGAAAATCTCAAAGATAAATAATTTTAAATTTCACTTAAGGTTCCATTTTTTTCAACCATATAGGTGGAGCGCATAATTACAGTAATGGTTGGCTCATCTAGCAGCTCTTTGTACGGACTACCTCTGAAACCTGCTGTGTTCTTCCTATAGAAAGGCAGCAGCAGATCTAGAACCGAGTTGCTTGAAGGAATGATAGACTGAATTTAAGGTGAGCTTCAGAGGATTATTCTTTTCGGGATGAGTATCTTTAGAGTAACCAGGAAGGACTTCGGAAGCTCAGACCCGTGGGGTATTGAGTCAGGGCTGTACCATAGCACAGCAGATTACTCAAGAGTTGAATTCAAGTTGAGATGGTAACGATCTGTGATTAGTCAACCAGCAACCTTACATGTTAAATATTTTCCAAGTCTCAGTTTTACTACCCATGGACATCATAACTAAGCACTGAACTTTCAATTACATTAAGTCTAGAAGTAGATTGATTTCCCAATAGAGGAGCACAGAAAGAGCTGGTGTGAGAGCTGTTTCTCCCGGAACTTCACTGCGGCTCATTGATTAATTTGTGCCCTCCTGCATTTTTATAAAATAGGAACAATAATGGTACCTGCCTCTTGGGGTAGTTTTGATAAGTACGTTTATGTATAAATGCTTAGAACAGTCCCTACCAAATAGCAAATTGTTATGTGTGCTTGCTGTCATTATCATCATCAATATTATCATCGGCAAAAATTACAGGGAAATAATCACCCGAATTTGAGTCACCAGTCTCACTTAGCGGACTCGGGTTATGGCCTGCACTTCTCCATTTGCTAACTGTAGCAAATCCTTAAACTATATTATTTTATATTCCCACCAGAGAAATGCATATGATCATTTATTCTTATTTGTACAATAAAAGAATGGTCCTTTCTACAGTGGAAAATTGATACATTAGTCAAAACGCTACGGAACAGATTTGTTTTTCAAGGTGGTGATTTTTCTCTACCTAGCCCAATGAAATGCTCATTTACAGTGATGAGGGCACTAAAAGCTATTGGCAGTGTGAGTTACACACACGGGACACGTGGCAAAAGACCACACAGGCTTCTTTAGTATTGAAAAATACCACCAACTATAGAGTCCGTCCTACTTTCAGGAAAACAAGAGCTATTGAAATGAGAACTGCTATTGCAGTCTCACTGGCAATACAGACTTGGATTACCCAATGGTTTTTTAGATATTTTAAGAAATAATTCATAAAAGGAAATTTGATGCCTAAGATTGTCTCTTCGGTTCCTAAGACATATTCAAGGCACATGCTTTATTGAGTTGTTGAATGAGGGATTGTATCCTTCGTTGTCCTGGAGTTCTCTAAATTCCAGTAGAAAAAGAAATACAGTGCAGTGGAAAGCCTATGTCTGGTACAGCGAATGGTTCATTCTAGTAACGTAACTGGATATCCAAAGGCGGGGAGGCATCATCTGTTGCCTTAGAAAGCAACAATGACACCTTCCAAGGACAAGTTACCTGCAGATGGGCTACAACAGACAGAAGATGTCTTTATCTTTGCTTTAACATACTGAGAGCAGCTCAAAGAATCAGGCATATGAACTGTTGCATATATTATCTGGATCACAGGTAATTTTATTGGGTTCATAGGTATGTACCTGCATAACTGAGTAAAAAAAAAAATCTACTGAGTGGACAGCTACGCTCACTGGGGTGAAGCATTCGTGCTCAGTTATTCTGAATTCAATTCCCTTTAAGCATAATACTAAGAATTAAAACCATCTTCAGTTACAAACCTCAACATCTACATTAATATGAATTTACTTTCCAGGAATATCTTGCCTTGGATGATAACAGTTTGTTTCAGGAACTTACTAGAATTAGATTTAATCCTGATGTCCACAGAGCTAAGATCACGATACTAAAGCAGAATGGAGGGAGTTACTGCACAAAGTCTTAAAACCTAAAAAAAAAATCATTATAATGTAAACAAAAATAAAAGTTCAGCTTGACTTTATAACTACTTAAAAATAAGCTAGAGAAATGGATTTCAATTCTGGCCCATATGAATTAAAAGTACCTATGATAAAATGACTTCAAGTCAGGAACCTGTGTCAAAACATGAGTTACGCCTAGAATCCCAATTCACGTTCCCATTGTTCTCACTAAAAGTCAATTTGCTTAAGAAAATTAAAGATGTGTCCATTAAGGGTAGTGGTATCCATCTAATAATTTTTAAAGTTTCCAAAAAGTTTAGGTTATTTAAAACAGACTCTTCTTTTTTATGTAAAATAACTTTAAAGTTATAAGTCAAAGGAAAACATCTCAACAAAGGTCTGGAACGTAAATGTGGTGATATTTTAAAGATAGCTAAGAATTTAAGATGGAGGAAACAGAGTCCTGAAGGGAGTCTACACGTTGAATAATCCACTTACCCAAATGTCCTCCCCGCTACCAAGAAGTCATGTGCTCTGCTGTGTGTCCCAATGCAGGAAGCTGGTGAGCCCATCAGTTAGCAACAGAGAATCAAAGAGAAAACTTCCTTCCCAGATTGCCAGGAAAATGACAAGTGTTATTACGTAAATAGTCACACTTTTCCACAGCGGGTGGTGAGAAACAAGTACACCACGGACTTTTAAAGAAAACAAAAAACAAAACAAAACAAACAAAACAAAAACTAAGTGAGGGAAGAAGATATTCATAGTTCCCATTTGGAATGATTCTTTGAAATAACTGAAAACCATAGGAATATACAGGAATATATAAGCATCCTTGACAGTATCCTTTGTCACTCATAGATAATTTCAGCTTCGCTTGTGACTGTCCCTTTCATAATACTAATAATAACAAAAAAAAATTCACGGCCAAATGTGTTCATACGTTTAACTCCAGTGACAAACACAGATAAACGAAATCCATGGCTAACAACAAAGCTTTGTATTATGCCAACACTTCAACTTTCTAACTGTCCAAAAAGAGAAAACTGATTGAATTGGATTCTTCTCGTTCTCCTGTTCATTTTGTATTTCCAGGACTAAAGAAGTGGCAGAAAAAAAGAGAGAGGAAGGGAGAGAGAGAAGGAGGGAGGGAGAAAGAAGGACAGAGAAGAAGACTGAAAGGGAAAGATCGGTCCTGGCTGTTTACATCCCCCATACCATAAACCAGAATAATTTTACACGTAAAATTATAATACGCCAAAACCCAGTACTCATGCGAAAGAAACTATATGCTAAGCAGAGAAAATCCCTTAGTCCATGTGTTTTTGAGCCTCAGTAAGCCATACCAACAGATAATTAGATATGATTTTGAAAATTAATGGGTCAGAATCACATCCTTTGTAATTAGGTCACCTAAGATGAAAATCTGACTTTGTTCTCGTTCACTGTAACAGTAACCTTTTGCTCCCCCTAGATCCCAGAAGGCAACAGAATGATTCAACCTTCCTAAAATTTCACCTCCAGTAATCCATTATACCTTAACTTACACATTAAGATTTTAAACCCTCCATCTGGTGCACAGAACTTGACCCCTTTTGATTTATAGGCAACCTGTTTTCACAGGTAAGCACATTTCATTTTCCTTGACCACCTGGCTGAGGCGGGAACAGCTGAGGCAAGTCTGCTCTCTAGTGAGCGATTCCTGCACCACCAACATGCCATTCAGAGGCACGGATGCGGGGTGATCTACCGGTCTGTGGAATTAGAGCTTACGTTACTCTTGGAACCTAGAGGCTTATGAAATGACTCCATTTCATATTCCTAATCCGTGGGGAGATCTGAAACACAGACTACGTCAGCAGCGGGGGATTCAGTCCCCTTGCCTGTGTGCGCGGGATGAGCGGTGCTCTTGGTGGGTGAGCGAGGGGTACGAGGAACAGTTCCAACTGTACCCAGAGGTTAAGAGAGATGCTGTTACAGGCCGGGATTTCTCAGAGTGGGTCCTGCTGATCGCTCACATCAGCATCATCCGGAGCTGGGATGGAGAGAGCGTCTGCTGAATGACGCAGCTTCTCTATATTCTTCCTGTCATTCTGAAAGTGATTA
>NW_020837969.1:1571490-1627008 GCF_003676395.1 Aethalodelphis obliquidens
GTGTGTGTATATATATATATATATATATATATATATATTCCCCCTTCCTCACGGGATCAAAAAGTACCAGTTATATAAGGGCATGTGGGCAGATAAGAGGAACCACAGGGGACAGTCAGGAAATGGGCTTTTTTTTTTCCTATTCATTTGTGTGAATAGTCAAGTGAGGACACCTCGTGGAACAGGTGAACAGTGACAATGTTAAACTTTACCTGAACCTCGGATCTGGAAAACAGCGAAGGTTAAGGTATCTCCCCATCCTCTTCTACTCCAAAATACCCCACCCTTTCATGTCCCCCCAGGTGGCCAGGCGACAGGACGCTCTGGTCCAGCACATCCCCACCTCCGCCCTTCCTCGGTGACTCACACAAGACTCATCCCCATCCTTGTACGTGAGTCCCTTAAGACTCGTGGATAAGCCCCCTGCCCGCCTGTCTCTGTAAGCCCCGGCTCCCTTCCCTTCCTTGGAGACTTTCCTCATTAGTGAACGCTCTCCCTACTACAATAACTTACAGAAAAGCACCTCCTTAATTGTCCGGCGCATTCTGCATCCTTCACAATACACAGTATCCTCATCACGCCTAACCACTCTTAACAAACACCGCTTTGGAACAGAACATGTGGATGATGAATTTACAACAGCCAGAGATTCACCACAAACCGGAGCCAACCAGCACAGAGCACTGGGGAGGCCAGTGACTACTTGGCTGTGCTTTTAACTAGGGAATTACGATCAGACTTGCATTTCTTGGAAAGGCCATTTTGGCAAGAGCACTAAAGATGGTTTGAAGAGATGAGACCGTATCTGACAGCCCACGGAGCAAGCTATTTGAACTTCTCAACTAAGACAATGAAGTTCCATTGAAGAGAAGGAGAGCGCCGTTAGAGAGATGCAGGAGTTAGAAACTCTGGGATCTTAGGAAATCATTGACTTTGGGAATGAACATAAGGAAAAGCCAAAGATGACTAAGGTGCTTATCTTCTGAGCCACTGATCGAGCTGGAGAACGCAGGAGAGTATCAGGGTGAGTGGGATTGACTTATTTTTAAATTACCCACAACCAGATATGTAAAAATGATGCGATTTAATGTGACTTAGAGATATAGAGTATGATAAATGAAAATTTACGAAGTAAAATGAGTAAGCAAATTAAAAATTTAGGAACGTAATTACAGGGAAAATAACACAAAGCCTAGAGTGAGGTTGATGAACAAGATGCACACTTTAGATCCTATACATCTGTCACACAAATGAGTTTTCTGGCAGCCAGTGCAAGGAAGAGAACAAAATCAGCTTGTGAGACCCGTCTGTCTTCTCAAGAGAAGGATGATTACTTGGGAAACTAAGTATTGAATGACGGAGAGGTTTCTTGCCAACATGTTGAGTTTGAAGCTCTGAAGTAATTTAGACAGAATATTAGTTTAAAAAAAAAAACAGAATTTTTGTTTCAATTTAATAGCTTAACAGGCTGACAACTTATAATTGCCAGGAGGATTGGATAAATGGAAGTCAGAATTCCTGTGTCATGACAAAAAGAAGAGGCTGGAAAAGGAATAGAGTTGAGTGTTGAGCTTATTTTTAAATTTGGTTTTACCAGTTTACAGCTGAAGCAGATAATTTTTGACACTTAAAAAATATCTAGGTTTCTATCTGATTATGGTTTTCTTACCTCCAGGAAATTGCTGAATGAACTACTTAATATATAAATAAATAAAATCAGAGAATCAGAACTTTGGGTTTTCTCTTTATTTTCATCCCTATTACTTTCAAGGGTTACAAAACAATGTAAAATGTGGATTTAATCATTTCTTTTTGGCAAGAAGCCTGTGTAGGAGGTCATTTTAGTAGGTGCATTAATCATTTGAAAGTTTGAAGTTTTATGAACCTCAAAGTAGCATATTATACTAAGAGGATTAAATAAGTCATTATGAGAAAAGGGAAACTTTTATTGACAAACTGTCTAATGGAAGAACAGACAGAGTGAAGGTAAATTATTTTAATTTTTTGATAGATTGTTATGTGGATCATATTGTCATCTATGAAATTCAATGGTTTTTAAAAATTAGAATGATCTTTTTCTTAATTACTTAAAAATTATTTGAGATAGAAGGAGGGACAGAGCAAGAAAGACAAGTTAACCGTTCTCTGTTGTATCCATGCTGTGTGCCGGGCAGGATTTAGGCAATGACATGGCTGTTGGGGCTTTAAAGGAAGACGTCTAAGGCATAAGGGTTCCACCATGTACCGATGAGGAAACACAAACTCAGCTTCAAAGCTTGGCTTTAGGTTCAACTGTAAACAACTTTAAGAATTAGGACTGCAAGTCATGTGTCCTAATCCCAGATCAGTGCTCCGGATTCTACTATGCTAGAAAAACATCAAAATGATTCATTTTCTTTATTTTCATCCCCTAATAACGAGATTGAGGATTTCAAAGGAAACAAAAACATTCGCCAATGCATGATAATGTTAAAATATCATCTTTTCTTAAAATGTAAACATGACAAACAAAAATAGAAGCAAAGGAAGAGGCGACACTGATTACTCATTTGACAAAGTTTTACGGAGCGCCAGTCACCCTTTTTTAGACGAGAAGAGGATGGATGTATAAAGACATGAATGACACTATCCCTGCACTCATTTTTTAGTTTGAAATTCAAATCATCCTTGGTATAAAAAAGTCAAGGCAGTATGTTATCTTCCACCACGATTTTCTAAACCTAACTTACGCATGTGAAATGGAGATATGAACTTTTACAAACTCAGGTATTTCACTTGTTGTAAAATGTTTTTAACCTGCAAGGTGAGGGTTGTGCAGAGAGTAAGAGCACAGATTCTGGGGTCGGTACTGTCTGAATTTACATCTCTTTCCACCCGTCCCCGGCTGTCATCTTCAAGCTTCAAGATGTTTGCCTGGAACAGGAAGGTAGGACGAGCACCTGCCTCGCAGCGCCCTCCCTTAAAAGCCTCAAATGAGATGGGATGGGGCGACGGCCAGCAACGTGCCCAGCACACAGCAGTCATTTGTTCTAATAAGCTACTGGTGGTTCCACTACTCTTAGCAGCAGCTTGTGAAGTCCAAATGGAAAAGTTGCAACCAGCTCCTACTTGCAATTAGAATAAACTCGGGAGGCTGGACTGCAAAATAGGTTGCTTTATCCCCTTCTGCCTTTGCTCACACCTTCACATACTTCTGTGGAACATAAGAATGAAGAAATGATATATATATATATATATATATGTAATGTAACATGTAATATATGATATGTAGATTATACACATATATATTTTAAAATTTCTATTAACGTCATATTGCCACTAATCTCCTAATCTGTCTCATCTTTCTGATTATTTTATAAACTCTTAGAGGACAGGTGTTGAAATCATCTTGTTTTTGGGCAGAATATTACGTCTCTACTTGGAACATCACGTACTTGAGCAGTTAATTGTTTTTGACTATATATACATTCAAGTCGATTTTATTATTATTATTTTTTAAGATAACAGCATGTGAAGACAGAGCGGATCAATGGCAGCGCTTCAACAGCAAAATCTTGAAAAGAAAAGGACAGACTGCGGGTGAATTCTGTCGGCATCACCTTCCTCCCACTTTTCTGCTGTTCCTCCTTCCCTCCTCTCTCTCCTCCATTTCAAGGACCAGCACACCCAGACACCATTCTAATTACGTGTGTGAGGTGTTTGTAGCTTTTGAGAAAACGCTGCCTTATTTGCAACCCACGATGGAGAAGAGACCTAAGAAAAACCACAGCTCAGAAATTAAGTGATCAGTCACTCAGCTCTCAAGTCGTGGAGGAGCCATTAAATTCCCTAGTAAGTGAAAAACAATGTCATTCTTTATGCGTTATTTTCTCTTAACACTAATGATTCACACTGAAGATTCCATCTGTATTTTGAAGACAATTGGGTGTCTTAGATTAATGATGTGATCTGCCTGTGTTTTCTCCATTACTCAAAACAAGGGTGAGTTAGGTACCAGCCGGGCTGCCCCACCGATGGCTTGTGTCACTGATTTCTGAGAGGGAGGTGTTCAAAGGCCAGCTGTGAATGAGCTAGAATTTAATCACACCAACAGACAACAGTGACAGCCTTGGAATGATGTTGAAATTGTAAAGCTGTAACTTCTTGAAACTCTATTTTTTTCATACATCATAGATGTCCTAGAGCAGGATGGAATAATTTCCCAATTCAGGGTCAAAACAAGAAAAAGAAACAAGCAAAAAAACAAAAGTAAAAACAAAAGCAGGAAAAGTCTCTGCATGCCTTCACCTTTAGCCTTCTAGAATGTATTTACTTAATGAACTCTTCACTCCTGCTAGGTTAAGTACCAGGAAAAGATTCTAAAATGATAGTAGAATAAAGGCCATTCAAAATTCGATGCAATTCACTGTCAGTTTATGCAGAGAAACTGATTACCTTGTAGCTTCCTATGTGAAATGATCCCTGCACCAGCTTCTACTCTATGCTGGGGAATAACTCAAAAATAAATATTTGATTGGGCTGACAATTGATCTAGATTATTTAACGTTCTCTGCATGTTCATTTGAAAATGTCTCTTTTCACCTTCTAAAAAGAATGTAACCATTTTATATACAAGTTGGAAAACAAAGAAAAGAAAAAAAAAAATGTCCATCATCATTTCACCCTAAACTGATACAGATATGAACATATGATACAGTTACGTGTATATATCATCAGTTTTGCTTTGTTTGGTGGTCAAAATCATAGTGCACATTTAATAGCTGACATAAATGTATATAGCTTTAATTCTTGCTTTTCCCCCTTTTAATAAGGACATCTTTCCTTGTTACTACATGGTCTTCAATAGCATCAGTGGCTGATGACTGATAGAGAACATCCAATATATGTATCAATGTTTACCTAAGAATTCTCCCGCCATTGGATATGTGTTTCCAAATATTCCCTAAAGATACCAAGCAGCTATCCTTCACGATGTGTTTATGATGCCATTGTGATTATGGAAAAAACATTAGAAAACGATTTATTTTTTATTTCTCCTTTATGAAAACAACTTTTTATGCAAGTCCATTTTATTGCTAAATTTAAAAAAAATTGGGAGTTTGGGATTGCCATGTACACACTGCTATACTTAAAATAGATAACCAACAAGGACCTACTATATAGCACAGGGAACTCTGCTCAATATTTTGTAATAACCTAAATGGGAAAAGTATTTGAAAAAGAACAGATACATGTATATGTATAACTGAATCACTTTGCTGTACACCTGAAACTAACACAACATTGTAAATCAACTATACTCCAATATAAAATAAAAATTAAAAAAAATTAAAAATAGAATTCCATATATTACTATGACACGTATGATATCTTTTTAGATTTACACTCAGAGTCACATGGATTCGACGGAGACTGGTAGAATCAATACCAACTCATACTTTCCAGAGAGAGTCTTTTCACTAATCATGTTTACTAATGTCCACCAGCAGATTACGACGTCTGGTACCAACTCGCCAGATAACCTCAAGTTACCTCCATTCTTTCCTTCAAAAATTCCATTCCAGCTATATGGGAAAGGAATCTAAAAAAGAGTGGATATAGGTACATGTATAACAGACTCACTTTGCTGTACATCTGAAACTAACGTAAGATTATACATCAGCTGTACTCCAATAAAAATTAAAAGAAAAATGCCATTGCACACCCCGGAATCCCTCCTTCTTGGAACATTGTGCAGGTGTAGCAGCCGAGCCATCCCAGGGGTTACGCGGCAGCCTCCTCGGCCTCCTACAGCTCTGTGCACGAGGAAAAGCCTCAGCACGAATTCTCCCCCCTAAAGTGTGGCCAGCGTAAGAACTTCCCGTGGTTCCTCCCCTGTGACAACAGTGCATTCGAAGCTCAGTGGAGAAAGAGAATGAACAGGAGATCAGAGTCGATGGACCGAACCCCAATTGTTAGTAGTAAAGTGCACTTTTCAGATATAGGTACTTACAGAAGTTTTTTTTCTCTATAAAACATGATTCCTAACAGGATAAAACAAAATCTTAAAACAGTTTCCCCCGTGAGGCATGACTTGGGGGAGAGAGATTACATCTATGTAGCATACATACATGGAATAAATATACAGCTTAGCCCAGATCTGATGAGGCTTCAGGCTTCTTGGGGGGTAGTTCCTGAATCTGGGACAAGAAGAGTGTGTCTAATCAAAATTCTACAAGGTATTCCACCTTGTGGAGTACTGCGCGGAAGGCCAGCTTTAGGCTACATCTTTTCTTGGGTAAGGGTTGTCAGGGAACCGGCTCTATTCTGGGAAAATCTTCTCTCCCCAGTCAGGCACCAGTGCCCTCCTTTCCTCTTTTTGTAATCCCCAGGTCAAAACTAAAATGTGAATGGCTGATGACAGTTTAAAGTGTTACACCTCCCATGGGGAAGAGAATTTGAATAGGCGTCGGAGCTTTTAGCTAATGGGTGAAGTTCAGAGGAAGAAATCCCAAGTATCAGGAGATGCACTTTTTATGCTATGGCAGGTACAGTAGGACCCGGGAGAGCACCAAGGCCTTCCCAGCATCCTGAGCACACACCTGACACACAATCTTCCACTCTGTTCATATTTAAGGCCCAAATCTTGTAAGTACATACTGTATGGCGAAAATATATATATTTTTTGAGGCAGGTAGGGTAGGGAAGGGAGTCTCGTCAATGATTTAAAATTCCTTTGGCTTGTGGCAGAACCCACTCTGCTCTCTTTGTCTTTTATTGGGTCTGATTCCTTAGGACTCAGATCTCTGCATGTATGCCGCTTACTAGTCACGTTTTAGGCACGTCGGTTAATAAAATATAAATAGTAGTTCCTAACTTCCATATTTGTTGCATGCATTAGATGCAACATACATAAATTTCTTTGCCCTCAATAAACAGTACCTCTTCTTTGTCCTTGGTTACACGCTTCTGAGGTATTAATGGTTTGGGGTCAGAGAACTTTAAAAGTCACGGCTATTAATACTCTAGGCTGGTGTGTCTGTACGTGTGTGTCTTAGCATCAAGAGGCACTTAATGTATTATTATTTTTTTAGGTCCCACATGGAAGTGATATCATATAATATTTGTCTTTCTCTGACTTACTTCACTCAGTATGATCATCTCTAGGTCCATCCATGTTGCTGCAGATGGCATTACTGCCTTCTTTTCGAAGGCTGAGTACATAAACACACTACTACATAAAACAGTCAGCGAGGATTATTGCACAGGGAACGCTACTCGAGTATAGCACAGGGAATTCTACTCACTATTCTGTAATAACCTACATGGGAAAATAATCTGAAAAAGAGTGGATATATGTATAATTGAATCACTTGGCTGTACACCTAAAACTAACACGACATTGTAAATCAACTACACTACAATATATAATAAGATAAACATTAAATTAAAAAAGATGCATTGAATGATGATATTTTGAGAAATCAAACACAGAAAGTGCTTGCAATGATTATTGCACCGTTTTCCTTATTAACCCTCATCCCTGTGTCCGTCCATTTGAGTAATCCGAGCTGTCTGTGTCCACATTAATGATTGTAACACTCCAGTGGTGTCTGACAGAGATAACAGTCTATAGTGGCAAGAATTTATATGAAGGATAGGATCAGGATGTGTCTGAGCAGATTTTATCTTAAATATTTAAAGACTGAGCCGTAACCATTAATTTTAGTGTGAATCAAGAGACTGCATTTTAGCGTGCAAGTTCAAAACTTATCTCTAAGTTCCGCAGGACTCTGCAGGGAAAACAAGACCGTAAACATCGTGATTGTCTTCCATCGTCACTGAACTAGTGCAGAAAGCATTGTATATCTGGCACTTTTTAATGGTCTTCTGCATTCGTGGTTTTTTTTCAGCTCTTCCATTTCCCCAAATAGAGGCCAAATATGAATACAATCTTTAAATTAGAGTGAATGTTGGTAATATCTAGGACGACTAGAGCAGTAATTCCTAATGCCAAGGGTGCCTCACGATCACCTGGTCAGAGAGCCAGTTAGAAATACAGACTCGTGACGCTACCACTCCAGATGATAAACTGTAATCTCTAAGGTGGGAAAAGTGGACCTCTTCAAAAAAAAAAATCTTCGCAGGTAATGCTTACTAGTAGCCAGCTCTGAACAGGTGGTAGGACGTGTGATTACAATGCACATGGCAGCTCCCTGTTGGTTCATGTGCAGACCAATAATCCAGAGGGACAGCAGAGGATGGGATTGACATTTGCTGCACGTGTACCTGAGTCACGTGTGACACTAAACATTTCTTTCCCATTTAACCAGCATTACTGGAAATGAGTACCGTGATATCTATTTTGCAGTTGGAAAACATGGCTTCAGGAGGTTAGTGATTCTGTCCAGTTGGGACATTTAAACATTCCATCAATGGTGGAGCCTGTATATGAACTCAGGTATATCTCAAGAGGCTGTTCTTGCTATAGGACCACAATGCCAAATATAAATGATGTGAATTCAGTGGGTTAGACCTTGTTGAATCTCTTTTTCAACCTCTCCTTGGTTAACTGCGTTTCTCCTAGTGAAAAATGTACAGCCACAAATCAATGATTCCTTTTCTAACATATGAAAAATTCTCATGATGTGGAAGGTACTGGGAAAGCAGCAGAGAGGGATGTACAGAGCAATGAGAATAGAGTCCTGGCTTCAGGTAGCCTACAATCTATCTGGTTGTGATTGTGACAAATTCACAAAGAAAAAACCAAAAAAAACAAAAAAACACCCACAGAAGTCAATGAAAAGCACTAAGCACGTGGCAAAGAAAATCTTACACCTCATCAAATTGATCATTTCTCGTAAGATTTGCTATTATTAACGATACATATTATTCTGTATCCCATTAAGAAAAAAAAACACACAATTTAAGTTTACCAGCATATTAGTCCTGCAAATGCAGGAATGGCTCCTACCAGCGTCTTGTTGCTTTGAAATGTCTTTCATCCATTCTCAGGGATTTGGAACTGCTCCTGCGTGGCTTGGCATGTGATAGCAATCCTTGTGCAAACATCTCAATAATATAACAGCTCGGCTTCATCAACTTGTGGGTAGTTTGCTTTCTTACGTCCCATAAAGCACTTGATGGTTACTTTGAAATACCTGCTTCACTGATATCAAATTCATAGCCCTCCGCTCTGTTTCCACGCTTTCCGCGTACATACCCAGTAACTTGTGCTTTAGGAGTGAAGCATAGTGTAGTCTTTTAAAGGCATTTAAAAAGGCAATTAACCTTAACATGTTTAGGGTTAACTAGGTACATAACTCAACTGAAGAAATGAAAGGACCAACAGTTATGACCAAGCCAGCACACGCCCAGGCAGAGACCGTGACCCTGTGACATCTGCCTCATCGATTTCAAGGCGCACCTGGATTTCAGACACATAAAAAGGGGAAAAGTCATACATCTAAAACCAATTTAAGGTGGTGATTGAAGCCTAATAAGGACTTCTGAATGGGATGTGGAGGCAAAGCACTGCAGAGGGGTTACTTCTGAGCTCATCAGGGACAGTGACGGTAAATGGATGCAGCGAGAAGCGAGAGAATTGCGGGCGAGAACTGCCAAAGCCAAGGGTGCAGTGGGGGAAACACGAGGAGTCCGGCAGGCGATCCCCAGACACAGGGAGCACGGCACTTAGAACACGCCCGGACACCAGCGTCGGACGCTCTCACCACCAGCACAGAGGACCTGCTGCTTTCTACGGGCTGTATAATAAAGTACCAAATCTGCAGAACAAGATCCAAGACCTTCATGCACTGGCCTCAGACCCCAGTTCTGTTTTCTCTCTCACTTAGCCCAGGGGTGCTTCATGTTTCACTATCTAGGGGAGCAAAATTTACCACCCCCAAAATATCTCTTTGGCATGCAGATTATTTCCATCTGAAAACAACCAAGGCCCAAAAGACGCAGGAAGAAATTTTGCTTCCCCTCTAGCTGCCTGAAGAACGCAGTTAGAGGACCTGCTCGGGAAGGGAGATGTAACCAAGATCACTAGAGTATGAACCAGGCATGTAGACGGAGGCGAACCCCGAAGAGTCTGTTTGTTAAAATTCCTCTCTGGCTCCCACTGTCTCTGCCTGGCCCAGCAAACGCTTACTTAACAAACGTGTGCTTTTCCGTTTCCATCTCAGTTGCCTTCCGTCCCTTTGAGGCCCATTCCGCCCACCCCACCCCGCCCCCGGCCCTGCTCACCGCCCACCAACATCCTCTTTTGCTTTAGCTGAAGACAGTGATCAAGGTGAGGGTTTTGGCCATTTGGGCGAGTTACTCAGTTTTCTAGGGTCTCCCCCGTGTATACATGTCATTCAACCTCTGCTGGATTTTCTCCTGTTAATCTGTCTCATGTCAATTTATTCTTAGAGCAAAACCAGAAGAACCCAGAGGGGCAGAGACAAAAGTCTTCCTCGCTCACGTGACCTCCCTGCATTGCCTGGAGCACCCAGTTATCTGAACACGGGTCCTCTGACTTGAGGACATTGACCATCATTCACAACGATGGCAGGAATGGGCATTTCGTGACCGGCAAACCCTTCCGCAAGGCAACTACACACAGACTGCCTGATGGTCTATGCTCGTCAGAGCCATGGGCGGAAGCAGGGGCCACCTAGCTGCTGTGACTGCCTGTTAGACTGGTCAACCTGAAGAAGAGCCATGCTATTCCTGATCGCTCCATGCGCAGAGAGGGTGCAGAGCCATTAGAGGCTGCCGGCACGACACAGGCCTTGAATGACTTTTCTCAGCGTGACAGTCCGTGCTTCTCCTCTACTGGGAGGACGATGAGGTGGTTACCTGGAGTGTGCACCGTGTGTGTTTACGTGGTGTTATTCAGGAGGTTAGACACGATCTCAGCCGACGTCATGGTTTGTCTCACTTTAGTGAAGCATTTCCTTGAAAAATTGCAGGTACCGTAATTGCATTTTAAAGATACATAATAAATTGCGATGAGGCTCTGTTTAGAAGGTATGCTGAGGTGTGAACTGACCATTTTGTTCCTTTCTCTCTTATCAATTGTTCCTTCAAACCCCACAGTCTTGGGAAGGCAAAAAGATGCACCGGAATATCAAAGGCTGCAGGTTTATTACTATACATTGTGAATAATCTAATGCCGTAACAAAGTAACACCCTGGTAAAAGCCAACCAGTAATATTCTATTCAGAGCTGACTGGATAATCAAAGCCATTGAAGGTGCTTTTTCTAATACTAATTTAAAATTTGCATTATGGCTTTTTGCCATTATGGCTTTTGCCTTTCCAAACAATAACCTCCTATTTGGTGAGGTATACTGTACACCCTTTAGAGACCTTTACAATTGGGTTCAAAAGTACACTTTCACTATGTGCACCAGAAGGAAAATAATTCACATATAAAGAGTAATTTTGCCTTAACTATTCCATCTTTTCCTTATTCTATTGGCCTAGTATTTGAAACTCTACTGTCTACAGGTTTTCTGTAAAGTTCCCCAATGACTGTACTGACCACAGAAGAGAAACTATATAATACCATAATTTCATTAAAAAGTTAAAATTAGGTCAATGAGAATTGGCAACCTTCAAATATACATTGGTTGTAAAACTGGTTGGCCACACTGTGTAGACTGCAAACCATCCTTGATTACACTTTCCACTGATGTACGGGGTACGTCCTTCCCCATGAAGTCTGCCTACTTGATTTTTAGTAGATGGCTTTCCCAGTTGATCTTAGATGTTTTACTTCGTCTTTATAACCAGAGAAACACACTATTTACAACCTGTGGTAACAGCATATAATCCTACTGAAGAACACTGGACCAAGCTCTGTAGTCATCTGTGAATGAGTTCGTTAATCACTGGGCTGCGTTACGTTCAGTTTTGCTTTGTTTTGTTCTCCCATCCTTGCTGTCTGTAGTAGACAAAGGAGGAAAGCTCAAGGTCGCTTTCAGTTCTTCCAGTGATTCAGATCCTTAGGAAGACATGATGCTTTTTTCTTAAGGACTTAGACGACACTTAGCACATTAACTACTCACAAGGGACTGATTTAAATATTAGCCAAAAAACCAAAAGATACCCCATGTTCTCTTCTCACACACAGCATGTGCGTGATCAAGAACAGAATCACTGAGTTCTAATCATCAATCACACAAAACGAGTGTCAGAAAGGCTAAGAGACATTTTCTGAGAGAAGCCTCTTGGGGCTACTTTGCAGGTAGAGGAAGAATGGAGATTACAGGGACAGCAGGTCTCCTGAGGACCAGGGTGTAGGTGCAAACTGCACCTTCCGATCTGCCGCTTCTGCAAGCCTCACTCCCAGCTGGGAAATGACTAGTACTTTCTGGTGGAGCCAGGCCTTTTTATTGATCTCCACACACTCTTATCTGAGGACTTAAATCTGTATGTCAGTCAGCTACAGCTTCATAGAACTATGCCATCTTTTAAGTAATCAAAGCAGAGAATCTCTGAAATCAGCTGATAAAATATACAAGTAATGAGATTGATTTCATTCTGTTTCTTTTGAAGCAGCTGAATCGTAAAAGACTAAAGAAAGAAAACCCAAGCCTTTTCTGAAATGGCTCAGGCTGTGAGGCCCGCATTTTCATTTCTATTTAGACAGCAGCTTGAACATATTTGAGGATAGTTAATACAGAGAAGACTCGCCTATAGAAGAAAGTATCTGGGTGTTATTCAATATGCTATCCAACAGACCAGCAAAAATGTAATTACAATTATTCTTTTTCATTTTCCTTTTTCTTAAGAAAAGCTTCAAGTTAACTTTTATACTTAAATACAGATATTTAAACCCTTTGGATCAGTTTTCTATGACAATGAAATCCAAAGCTTATTTGTAAACCTTTAAATGTCTTATCAAATGACAACAGATGATCAAATATTTTTACCTCTATTTAACTCTTCAAAGTAAGAAATTGCAAATAGTTTACGTAGTCAGTAAGTCCTTTTTGAACATCTGCTTTATACAAGGCCCCAGATTATTCCTGGAGGATAAAACAAACATGAAGAGGATCATTTCCTTCAAGTCTAGCAATTTATGATCTAATAAGGCTCTTAATGTTTTCATGTTATCCTTTTTTTTGTTGTTGTTATTCTAAAAAACACAGTAAACTAGCAGAATGTCCATTCAGTAGGTTAAGTCTGACTAGTGTTGTCTGCTGTATTATGGGAATGAAGGAGAAGTGACGTTTATGAACACCAACTACAGGTCACTCATAGGCCAGTGCTTTACAAGCATAGTCTCATTTCCGAAAAACAGTTTCTTAAAAACAATTTCAAATGTACCGACAAACTGAAATCACAGTACAAGGACACTGAGAGACTTTGTTCAAATCTCACTCACCTTTCTGCTGACACCCTTTGAGGCAAAAGGTCCTAACCCAGGATCACATACTGACTCGCCAGTCCTGACTGCTTAGTCCCCTTCCATCTGGAACCATTCCTCAGTCTTTTCTTAACTTTCACGACCTTGACCTGTCTGAAGGTGACGGGTGAAACACTCTGTAGAATGTCCACCAGCGTAGGTTTGCCTAATGTTTTCCCACGACCGGATTCAAATGAGGCACTTTGGG
The DNA here is from genome assembly GCF_003676395.1 of Aethalodelphis obliquidens. Classification (NCBI taxonomy): domain Eukaryota; kingdom Metazoa; phylum Chordata; class Mammalia; order Artiodactyla; family Delphinidae; genus Aethalodelphis; species Aethalodelphis obliquidens. The sequence goes on from NW_020837969.1 coordinate 1,585,082, forward strand.
CTGGTACAGCACAGAAGTGAGGTTGTATACTCCCTACTGCTTCCTGTTGGTGGTACATCACGTTTATTCATCCCTTTACTGACAAACTCACTTTAAATAAACTTTATTTTCTGATTACAACAGGAATATATATCCGTTCTAAGTTCAAATGCCGCAAATACTACTAATGTGCAGAAGGAAAGTTAATGATGGCTTCCCTGCCCCACAGCCACTCTAACAGATCGGCATAAAACCACCCTACGACTGTCGGCATATCTTAATATGCAGTGATCCTGCTTGTATGTTTCAGATTATTTCTCTTAATTCCCATAAACGACCGTACAAGGACTTTATTTTAACCACCATTTGCTAGAAAGGACATTTGCCCAAGGTCACACACAGGGAATTAGGATGTGAAAAGAGGACTTTTGACACCAAGCCCCATGTTTCATTATTCACTGAGTTATATCAAGTAGAGTGGGCATGAAAAGGCTTCATATGTCAAACCAAACATCTTTACTATCTGTGAATGAAACAATTCTTTTGAATGAACAGGTACCGTTAACTATGGAGATAACATTGTCCAATTGTGTGAGGAGAAGATCTGTCGTCTTTACAGTACTGATCCGAGTACTTTTTAAACATATGACTGTTTGCCGAACCCTCCGGATGGCTTTCTGCTTATGTCTTCCCTTTCACTTTGTCTACATTATTTGCAGCCAAATATTTAAAATTTTATAGCCAGTGTGTTCTGCTGAAAATAGTCCTGAGGTCAATGTTAAAGAACCCGGATCCTACTTCTAGCTTGTCGCTGACCAGTTATGAGACCTGAGGTCATTTTCTTAACTTCTCTGCGCCTCCACTTCTCTCCTGTAAACTCAAGAGAACGCCTCTCCTTGCTCTTCTGCATACTATGAAAGTTAGTGCGCTGCAGGCATCAGCATGTGAACGGGGCGGGGGGGGGACGGGGGGGACGACTTGCTTTCTCGTCCTTCTGCTTTTCTCGTCTTTCTCCTGCACTTCTACCCAGTGAATTATGACCAACTGCGCCTTTGCTACTCAGGGTACAGGGGCCATAACTCACCAGGATGGGATGAAAACCCAGTTTCTTCTCTGTAGGTTCAACCTTTAAACCAAAATGTGTTACTCCTTGTCTTTCTCGTTCTCATAAAATGATGTTTAAATGCCTTGAGGACCCTGACCTTAGAAAAAGAAAGGCCTGGGATAAATAGGGAAGGGGCTGCTGGCTGGTCAGGGAAGAGAGTAACTTTCAATCCTGCCAGAAGGTTTTTTTCGAGTGAGACACAAGCTTAATCGAATCCTCAGTTGGTGGCTTTGCTGAGCTCAACTTAGCGTGCGTGAACCCCCCTTTCTTCCTCAGCGTCTTACCTCTCGTCTCTCCCTCTCCACTTCCTTTCACCACACTCCTTCTCCCAGAGGGTTTCACGTGTTTTTCTAGGAAGGCTCTGTTGCCTCTTCCCCTCCAACACCTGTCCTTCCTTCGGCAGAAGATGAAAATGAGAGAAAATATCTTCAGTCCATACAAAGTTGGGTGAAGTGTATACTTGGGCTTTCTGAAAGACGTTGCTTATTTTCTCGAGAGTGCATTCTCGGAAAAGGAGGGTGGTGAGTGCGTGAAAGGAAGCCCTGTGTGCTCGAAAGACATGGAGGGGCAGGGAGCAGATGGGACACCCCTGAAAACAATACGAGAAATTCTCGTACGGGTAGCCTTGATGGTGATGCCTCCACCCATCTCTGATGATGATATACACCCTCTACCTGCAAAGCTCCACAATTCGGGCAAATACCTGTGTGTCCCTTAGCGCTATTACGAGATTAGATGACTGGTGCATGGAAATGAATTACTTGACCCCAGAATTAAATAAGTGATCAATGAATACACCGTAAGTAATATTATAAGTAGTTTTTTTTTTAAACATGTATTTTTTTCCAACATCCATTAAGAACCTTAGATCATTAGAGTAATAATTCTTAGTAAGTGAATCATTTAAGATTTAGGTCAACAATTTTATAATTTAAAAATATGGCATATTTGTCTCATTTTTAAATTTTTTTTTTTAAGTATTGCCTATCTGAGGGAAGGAGTATACCCGGCTGGGATCCATCCTGTTCAAATCACAGCCTTATTAACTGGCCAGGAGCATGTAACAGGACACACATGGTACCTCAGCCTTCATTTCAAGTGTCTGCTTCAGTTCTGGGGTAATTTCCAGACAACGCTTTTAGCTGCTCTGAAGTAAGGAGGCCTTTCATTATACCACCAGCGTGCATCCTGCTTGAGAACAGGACTCCCACAGTAGCTGTGCACAGAAGCACATGCCACTGCGTCTACTCACATCCGAATCTGCTTCTGTTTTCAAGTCCTGGGGTTTCCTGAAGGTTCACTGAAATACGCTATCTGCATTTTACAAATCTCTTTGACCACCAAGCACCTCACTGGCCTGTGCTCACTGACAGATGGATTCTAATGTGTGTGCGGGCACTGGGAGTGCCCTGAGAGGTGACGGATGAAAACTGGCCTGTCTGGGAAATTTCCCGGAAATCTGTCAGTCTTCCTCAGGTGCCCTTTACACAGCCAGCAGAGGTCATAAGTTAGAGGCAGACTGCTAGAGCTAGCCTGCTGATGCTTTCTTTTGGACCCACGTTGTACTTTTAAATATTTTTAATTATTGCTCACATTTAAAAATTAATAAATCTCCTCTAAAACTTATCTATCTGGAAGTTGCTAAGAGAGTAGATCTTCAAAGTTCTCATCCCAAGAAAAGAAAATCCGTTAACTACGTACAGTGCTGGATGTCACCTAGACTCATCGCGATCAATTCACAATATATACAAACATCGAATCGTTATGTTGTACAGCTAAAACGAATACAGGCAGACCTAGGAGATATTACGGGTCCAGTTTCGGATCACCACAATAAAGTTAATATCGCAATAAAGTGAGACACACAAATTTTATGGTTTCCCAGTGCATATAAAAGTTGTTTACACTAGACTGTAGTGAATTAAGTGGGCAATAGCTGATGTCTACAAAAAAGAATGTACAGACCTTAATTAAAAAAAGACTTTATTGCTAAAAATTGGGAACCATTATCTAGAAATCCAGAGTTGCCACAAACTTTCAATTTGTAAAAAAATTGCATATGTGAAGGGCAACAGAGTATGCCTGCATAATGTTGTATGTCAACTGTACCTCAACTAAAAACAAAACAAAAGAAACAATCTGGGTTTCTGGCTTCTCTTAAAACAACAGAAGTGACCAAACTGGTCCCATGTCCCCATACTGGGGGCTGAGCGGAGGCCCTATTTCACAGTAGTGAAGAGCACGGACACCGCGTTTATTCCTGATTCTGCTCTTAACTGTGTTCCACAGGCAAGTTACTTCCCTTCTCCCTGCCTCAGTTTTCTTGACCTTAAAATGGGGATAATAATTGGACCACCTCATTCAGCTTGTTGTGGAGATCAAGTAAATTAATACCTGTAAACTACACAGAAGAGTGCCTGATGCATGGTGATAGTTAAGTACCAGCAAGTCCTTGCGTGCTTTAGTTGGGACATCAGCTTGCTTTCTTTTTTTTAAGATTTTTTTGGTGTGCACCATTTTTAAAGCCTTTACTGAATTTGTCACAATATTGCTTCTGTTTTATGATTTGGTTTTTGACTGTGAGGCATGTGGGATCTTAGCTCCCTGACCAGGGATCGAACCCTCACCCCCTGCACTGGAAGGCGGAGTCTTAACCACTGGACCACCAGGGACGAACCTGGAACATCAGCTTTCTACTTTGCCCCCAAACCCATACACTCCATTTCACGGACTATTCCATAACCTGCAGATGTTGGAATTTTTAACTCTTTGAATCATCACCATTTTTTTTTCCTGAAATTAAACGGTGGGTATAGGCTAACTAGTCTCCATAGACTCTAATAAATAAATGATTCAAAAGTTTAAAAAAAAACAGTTTTTGTGAGAAAAAGGCAACATCCTATGAATTGTTAAAATATCTAAATTACCATTTGGAGAGGCAGATACAGATTTTATAATGAAGTTACATGCCAAAGACAGCCAGATTAAAGAATCTGAGACTCACGTTCCACCATCAATAAAAACAGCTTACGAGTGACAAGGCAAGCTTTTGTTCACCATTTTACTATTTTTAGATTTAGTTGTGGAACTCTGGGAGCGGAATGTAGATATTTGTCTTTTTTTAAAAAATTAGATTTGATGGTAATAATGTTTCATGTTGAAAGGGACATAAAATTGATTTTCTGATAAGAGTTCAATTGCTCCAATTAAAAAACCATTAAAAGTGATTATGATAAGTAACCATAATACGTTTTCCAACCTTGCGGTTCCACAGGCTCTTTCTCACCAAAAGCAGTGGGTGAGACACAGCACTGCAAGAGGAGTCGGAGCCTCAGGTCTGCACTCTGGTGCCGCCACAGGTATCTGAGCGCTCCCCTTAACCCTTCCGGAAGCCTGCTATTCATCGACGCGATAGAGGATTCCCGTGCCAGGGCATTTAGGAGGGCGAGAAGCATCATTAGATGAAATAAGGGAAACGTCATAAATTTTAATGACGTGCATAAGGCTAGTGGTTGGTTTTAGTGTTTTATGCACAAAATCCAATAAAATAAAATAATTGAATGAATCATCTAAGGCGTTTTACATTTTTCAGTTTTTAATGATCCTTCAAGTCTTTGACCTCCTCTTAAATACCCAGCGTATCACGTTAAGTGTATTGCATCTTATAAAAAACAATGTGCTAAGCAAAGGGGAGAGAAATCTTGTCAACCTCTCTTTCCGACAGTCTAGACTCTATTTGGTACCTACGAATACACAAAGCTAATAGAAATTGATGCTGGATTTCACTGTGCTCCCCAAACCAGTAAAAACCAGTGTCAGTGAAACACTAGGCTTTCTAGAGGTGAGATGCTGGGAAGAAAAACCATCCCACTCATTATTCTGGACAGATAAGAATTCTCCTGGGAAGCCTGTAAAAATCTACTGCAAAGAATAAAGCTATGATATACTGTCAGCAGCAATTTGCCTTGGACAAATTGTTAGGCGATGGACAGCACGATCTAATAGTCCCCTTTACTTCTAATTTCTATGATTCTATTTTTTCAAGCCTTACACAGTTCTCTTAACCCAGTTCTGTTACATACTGAGCCAGAATCCCCCTGTGTTTGAGTCGTTCTCCAGGGTAGCAGGTACTTCTGGAAATTGCATTTAACACTTTGCTCAGTGGGTTAACTCTTTTAGGACTTACATGCTCTGAAGAAAACCTCTGTGTTTACATGCAAAATATGATAATTCTTACAAGCTGATACAGAAAGTGCTTTTCTACAGGGTCAAGATGAGCAAAGAGCTGGAACTGGAGCTAAACTGTCCTCCTTATGTTTAGCTCTTACTAGTCACTGCCTCTGAAATCCTATTCTTCTATAGCAACACTGCTACTGCATGTCTCCCTACTACACAGATCTTGTTTAAAAACTCTTCGGGTCTCTTAGTGTCTACAGGAGAAAGACTAAATTCACTAAGACGATAATCCCCACAATTCCTACATTAGCTTATAGAGCATCTGTCTGCGTCAGGCACTGTTCCAGGTGCTGAAGATACAACAGTGAAACACAACAGACAGGGAGGCCAACTTCGTGTGGCTTTTGTAAATAAGTGAAATATAGAATATCCGGAGAGTGATGAATGCAAAACAGAAAAATAAAGAAGGAAACAGGGACATGTGATGTACTAGGTGGAAGAAAGTTCACTTTAGCTCGGGTGACCAAGAAGGCTTCTTGCCACCATTGTACCTATATTGTACTATTTTTATTTTTACCTGTGTGTCCCCCACTCAGAGGAAGAGGCACTGTCTTCTACATCTTTGTATTCCAAATGCCAGGTAATATTAATAAATAGTAGTTAATTAAACAGTACATTATGATCTACACATCTTCTGGGTTTTTTTTGTTTGTTTTTTGTTTTTACATCTTCTGTTCTTAAAACAGAATCTGAATCTACTTTCTAAGTTTAGCAAAGATAAAATCGGGGACTCATTCTTGGGTGTTTGACTTTTACGAAAACCACAAAATACAAGTTCTAGGAAGGCAGGGATATTGCCTGTCCTATTCACAACAGAATCCCGAGGGTGTAGAACTAGGTCACAGTTGGGGCTCAACACCTTTTTCAATGAATGAATGAAACATTTGGACACATGAAAATCCAGATGTGCCACCAACAGAAGAGGAGATGACGGTGAGCTTCCCCTTGGCAGTTACGTGCTGTGCTACCCACCACTTGACAGAATCTGAAGACAGGAAAGCATATATGTTATTTTGTCCTTCTGCCTCTGATAAGACAGGATATTCTTTTATTCCAAGGAGAAAACGGAACAGAAACTGCTACTCTAAAAATCTACCATGTATGGAATACACGTCTCATCGCAGATGTGCTGGAAAATGACTGACTTCTCGGCTTAAATTAAAAAAACAAAAACAAACAAAAAACCCCACAGGCTCTTGTGACAATTAAAACAGTATTCCTCTACCTAATTACTTAGAATACAAAAATCCCAGTGGAAGGGAAGAGGGGTCAGAACTTGACACTTTTAGTGGTCATCATTGCTCTTTTAAAAATTAATATCAATGAATTTCAGATGGTTTCCTCTGGAGGAAATTTTCCATGGGATGATAATAGGAGGCAGTGGAGAGAGAGAAAGGAGATGGAGTACTTGCTGGGGGAGGGGAAAGGGGGTATCTTTCTTGTCTGTTTCACATGCTTGCCTGGTTCTGATTCTATTTAAATTGGCTACTGGCAAAAACAAATACTACAAAGGGAAACATCCACTAGTATTTTACACAGAACTTTTTGAATTGTACTTCTTAAAACCCAAAACAGCAAATGAAGTCTGGAAACATAACGGTTAATACGTCCTTTAGTAAGAAAGAAGAATCGCAAGTCAGAAGAACTGGGATCACGCCTCGGCTCTAACTTTGCTAGTTATCTGTTCCTGGACCCAAAATCCTCTTTGAAAACTAATTCAGTTATCTACTCACTGGAGATAAAAATACAATTACCAAGCATACATTATAGGACTTTGTGAAAATCAAGTAAGAAAGTGAGAGGTCAGTGAAAGAATGGTGGAAAAATATTTATACAAATACTAGGTATGGGCCAAAGAATAAAGCAGACAGCTGTCTCTCATGCACTGATTATGCAGGAAGTAAAAAGGAGGAACATAAATTATATTTCTTTTTGCTGCCTATATATAATTTCCATTAGAATACCTGTTTCATAATAATTTAAAAAGTATGCACACTGTAGGCTAAGCTGATTGTTTCCCCCTGTAACAGTGTAGTATCTCTAGTCTTCCTGTCATTATGTAGCACTGGATTTTTTTTGTTGTTCCTTTAACATGGTTTTAGATACTGAATATATTTTCAAAGCAATTTTGGTTTTATGGATGATAATTTTAAAAAGACTACACAATCAAATGCTTGATAAAATATCAAACTATAGTTGCTTAACGTCTTAAATTTAAAACTATAATTCTGCATAGAGTTCCTTGCAATACAAAGAAAAATGATATGTATGATGGCTGTGTTAGCTGGCTGGTGGTGTGGTGACTATTTCCAACTTATACCCCTCCACAGCTTACTGGCTGAATTAGCATATATACCTTTACTGTTTTAGGTTACTCTTAGCTAGAGAAGTAAAAGTGCAGATAACTTTATTGCTTGTTTTCTGAACGTACAGACCAGGGACAGCACAGGAGGCTCCTCGAATCTGCAAGACACGCTTTGAAAACCTTGCCTTGTTGTGTCCACCCGCCGTCAACCATTAGATCGCCAACTCGCCCAATCGTAACCAAGGTCCTGCTCAGAAGTTTCCCAAACCTCAGCAATATTTTGCCTTTCCTTTCCCTCTCCAAGATTCTTACCAAGATTCTGTAAATGTAGTCATCAGTGCAATAAACAATAACCATGAGTTTCCTCACCAAGAGGTGATTTTTGTGAACTATATTCAGGGAATTGGAATCTGGAAAACTTGAAGAGATTTAAAAGGATTAGCAGCAAGCTTTTTTTTTTTTTTTTTTTCAGCTTGAGGAATTATTCTAATATATTCAAACATCTTTCAAATTGAATTATGAGGGCAAGAAATTAAATTATTAACTCCAGGAAGTGGGGTTTTTAACGTGACTTATACTTTTCAATACACTGAATCAGTGTTCGTTTTCATATAAAAAATACTTGATAAGCTAAAAGTTTGCACAGCAAAATCAGCTGATTACTTTGGCAAACCACACGACCCTTGGTGATAGTCTGTGGACTGTGCTACGTTTGCAAACGCAACTGGTTTGCGTTTTCTGAATTCTGCATTCATTATAATATGTGAGAATTTAATCCCGAGAAGCTTGGACTAAAACAAGAGTTTTTTTCTGACTTTGTCGCACAAGTTTAACTCTTCTCACCTGAAATGGGTGTTACACATATAACAAATAGTGAACAGACTTTCATTATCTATCTATCAATCATTCACATTTATAAAGAATCCTTCATGTGTGTATTTTAAAGTGATGTACTAAAAAATGGAAATTATGCTTTCAGGTAAAAGCAGTTCTAAAAATATACTAAATGTGGGTTTAAATTTAGATAATGTGGCAGTAGATTTCACTTAAAAGGGAGAGGATTTCAAAGTGAAGGACAGCAAAGGAGGCCTACAGTCATACCAAATTTGTGTTTGACGGGTAATAAGACTCATCAAGTCTATGCGGAGAGGTCTTGGAAACTAAATCTTAATGAAAACATGGGCATAAAGACTATGGCTCTAGGAGCATGTGACCTAGTCCCTGGTGTTAGGCATCTGGTATTTGAGTGTGGCTCGCGACTAACGACCTTACGAGAAGCCTTTTTTTTTTTTTTTAATTGAAGTGTAGTTGGTTTACAATCTTGCGTAGTTTCTGCTGTACAGCAAAGTGATTTTAAGCTACTGTAAACTCTCTCTTGTTTCTGTAGCTTAGGGAGTGTTAATAGAGAAATCAGTCTCCCTCCACCTTCCAGCAAGGCTACGGGTAGTTTCTGCTCATTTAAACAAAAGAACCAGAAGAATTCCCACCTAGGACTTCCAATTCTCAACCCTTCTTGATTCGATGGGTGGTCAGTTAAGAGGACAAAGGGTTTAAAGGATGGAGAGATGCCTGGGAGCACACATGAGTATTTTAACAACAACTGATACAACTCCTAAGTAGATACCCAGGGAAATAATGGTTTACAGTCAGTAAACAGCTGACCACTGATTTTGAAACCAGTGGCATGTTTACTCCAAAAGCAGACTAATGAGAAGGTGTTGATAGACATTTTCAACCTTGAACAGGAAAAAAAAAAAAGTTTTAGTTCCAAATAACTCCAAGAAGTGGTACCAGAAAAAGTCATTTTAATTATCTAAATAGTATGTCAAGCAAAAATGTTTACCTAGACCCCAAATCACTAACTCATTAGCTGCATGACAGAGGTCAAAAAGAAAATCAAAACAATTACTGAAATAAAAGGAAAACTAAACTTATTGTTCCCATCTCTCCCCAGTGCCTTGAGTCATTATTCTTGTGCTAAGTTCCACCAAGCATATTAACTATTTGGGGCCACGAAGATGTTATTAATTCTACTGCTACAATAACATACTTTTTGAAAATTCTCATTTGCTAAAGAACCATCCTGGCCTTATAGGAGAACACGGTCCCACTGAGTTGAGATGACCATGATACCATTATTGGGGAATAATATGACATTTTTCAGTGCCTAGAGTTTTAGATGTTGGTCAGAAGAGTAAAGATGGGGAAGCACCGGAAGAAGGAGAAACAGAGGCCAGGGTAGGTGAAATATTGTGCTTTTAGTCATCAAGTGAGTGGCACGGATGCCGCCTCTCGTTCTCTGCACGTTAATATAATTGTAAAGCCTGACAAGATGCTCTCCTATTAGCGAGGCCAGTACAGGCTGCCACTGGATGGACAGCTGCAGATGTTCTTCTGGGGCTGGGTTCCGAGCCCACTCGAACACTGGAGTCTGCCTAGCAAGAGCGTCACACGCCAGAACCTGACCATGTTCGAGTAACGGTTCTAAAACTGTTAGTGTTGTGTTTACTTCACATCCAGAGAGGGTGAAATTTCTAAAGTGTGTCTCTATTTGCATACGGTTTAATAGGCTCCCCCTATTTTGAAAAACTCACTTTAAATGTCAAACCTCTCACGGAACTCCCATTTTTAGTAGTTCTACTGTTGAGTGAAACAGAAATATTGACTAAATATACTATAAGGCAAACCTGTTTTAGGTGGATTTGCGTTATATTTATCCTAACACCTATATGCAATGAATAGTATTATGTGGAGACAAGCTATTTATTTAGTTCCCAGAATATGCCTGTTGGGAGGGACCCATATGTGTACTAAATCTGATACTCCTCTAAATATCTACAACTCACAGGTTGGAAACAACAGGCCTCAAGGATAGTAAGTGCTGAAAATCAGATCCACCTGCCTTTCAAACCGCACTAGTGTGTTAAGCGGATAAACAGATAATCTAAGCACAAGTGTATTTCCCCTTGAGCAAGAGATTTAACTCTTTCAAATTCCACTTGGTAATTTCAAAGAGTGTTTTGGTGAGAATTAAACAATATAACGAGCAAGACGTGTAGCACACTGCCTTGACACACAGTAAGTATTCAGAGTCTCTTAGCTCCTATTCTTTCTTTTAAAACTTGAAATTTTTAGATTCTCAATACATCTGTGAAAAACCGGACTGACTCAAAGTTAGAGAATATTCACTCCACAGAAAGAGTCGCAGTAGGACTACTTTGTACAGTAAACGGTGTATAAAGTGCATTTATACACCATATATAGCGTGTTTGATATACTGCTTAATTTGAAAACTTCTCACACGTGTACATATGGGTCAGAAGCATGTCCTCTGAATAGGGGTGGATGTCTCTCAACAACCTAGATAAACGATACTTAGCATCTGGTAGGATCATCCTCACTGCAAGTATGACTTAAAACATGCTGGTGCTTCCTAGTGACCTGAAAAGGTACGTGGCTTGTGAAAACGGGACCGTAATACTATAATAATCTGCTGGGATTGTTATAATAAGATTGTTTTTGTTGGTTTACAAGGGGAATATACACTGAAAGTATCCCATCATGCAGCTGCACGAAACCATTCCGCTGGTCTCAGCTGACGCTTCACCTCCCGCTGTCCACTGCGGGAGGAGAGATTTTTCTAGTAGCAGCACGTGGCTCGCAGCAGCAGACACCACAAGCAGTCATGCTGGTAATTCTGAAGCTTCCGCTATGTTAGGACACTGCTGATAGGCCACACTGTCCAGGTAATTGTAAATGCCAACTTGATCTTCTATTTTTCCTAAACACTTGATTTCCGGGGCAATGAACCTCTCTCTCTCCCTCTTTTTCTTTCTCTTTCCCAGTATAGTGCCCTGGGCATGGTCCACCGTGATAAACACACGGTCTTTCAAATGAGTATCTTATACCTTGATCCTGCCGTGTCCACTTTTAATGCTTTACCCTGTACAACAGCGGAACAAATCTCAGAAAACGATTTCTAAAGATGTTTTTATATTATACATCCAGGAGGATAGCAAAAGCCTACAAAGTGCTTACATACATGTACAGGACAAAAATCATGTTACTACATTTTCATTTTATCACTTTGGTTTTGAGGATGCCTTATTTGGTAGCGTTGCTTCATTGTTCTACTAGTTCTTTGGGTACTTAATATTCAGTCATTATAAGAGTTGTCATCTACCAAGCACTTAACTTTGTGACAAATAGTAGACCAAGGTCCGTTTATGTATTAAAATTTCACGAAAGTGTCTAAGCCTAAGTGTGATTTTTATTCCCATTTTACAGATGAAGACATTAAAGCTTAGAGGATTTCAGTTATCTGCCTAAGGCCATTCGGTAAGTGTTAAGTCAGGATTTGAACCCAGAGCTATGTATCTAAATTACTTCTTGGTTTTAACTATTTTAGCTATTTTCAATTGTACATATATGGCTTAAAACGTGTTTGGGGGATGGTATGACAAACCTTACTTTCTACAGTATTTTCTTGACAGCCGCTGAAAAAAACCTGAACTCCAAGTCAGCAAATAAAAAAGGACGGCAGAAACTGGTCAAAATGTGTTGTCTCTATCTTCTCAATTCAATAATTGTAGAATTTTATTTCTTAAAGTAGAATGCTAAGATGCAGAAACCGGAAAAACAAAGATTCTATGCAACCCTATGGAACAGCCTAGCTTCTGGAGGAAAGGTAACCCTATGTAACAGCCTAGCTTCTGGAGGAAAGGTAACCCTATGTAACAGCCTAGCTTCTGGAGGAAAGGTTGTATTTGAGTAAAAAACATTTGAAAGAAGCGCTATTTAAAGGCGTTCTTTAAAGTGGAAGAATACAGTTTTCCATCTGAACCAAAAACAACTATAATAATAATAATAAGTTAATTGATTACCTAACTAACTTATGTAAAAACGAATCCACACGTCTTTGACCTCTTATGCTATTTTTTTTTATCCCAGAAGGTAATGGAAATGCCAAAACCATGTTAGCTCTTGGGGCACCAACAGGGCTTCACCCTGTACGAACACGCTTTCTTTCGATGTTTTCTTCCCTCTTCTAAGCTGAACTCAGGAGGACAGAGGCGGGTCTGTGGTAGGACTGCTGGGAACCGCTGACTGCAGAAAAATTAGGCAAGAGTTTCAAATTGACAATGTTTAGACTGAGAGCTTCACTCCAAGCTCCTTCTGCGTTTCTGTGCTCCGCTTTTAATTATCGCTTCAAGTAAGTGTACTGGATATATACTTATCAACTCCTCATTTCCCCTGTGGACCACACTGTGGGTTACAAAATACAATTTCCATTTTGTCTGTGGATGGCCTAAATAAAGTACACACAAAACAACAAGGATGGGCTCCTTAATTTAGCAGGATAAGGTGCTCATGTAACAGTGGCCCTGGGGTTTAGACTAGAGGAGAAAGAGAACTAGATTCCACCTCAGTGGAGTTGAATAATTTCTAAAAGATTTAGCACAGAAGAACTGGGCCATCCCACACTATGAACACTTGGAAAATCTAACAATAACATATTAATTTTTCTCACATTCTTTAATACGGGGATCCGTGGCATACATGCAATTATATCTTATGATATTTTAAGCACAACTATCACAGGAACAAAACTGAAAAAGAAATGTTAAGGAAGTGAATATCATGGCAAGGCTGTATTAAATATATATTGGATTTCAAAATATATTACATGCATGTCATGCATCACTGAATTCCTAACATTAGCCTCTCCACTGTGTAAGTAAACAATATGATAACATATCTTAATACAAAAATATATAAAAATAAAAAAAATAAATAATTCATGCTTATTTTTAAAATGAATTTTCCCACCAGTGAGCTATATTATTTAGTTTATCGTATTTCCTCCCAATATATGTGACCCCTTTCTATTCCAAGCCAACACATGTTCCAAGCCATAGTTCTTATCATAATCATTACCGTCATCAGCAGTGGCAACATTTAATGAGTACTCATTATCAGCTGGGTCTTAGGAATTCAGAAAGTTACACAATAGAGTCAGGAGTTAGCATGTTAGTGGGACTGTCAATGTATGTGCCAACCAGTGGAAAAAGCACGGTGCTTTGTGACGGTCATGAGACTTCGTGGAGAAAATAACCCTTGAGATGAACCTTGTATAGTTAGGAATTATATAAGAACATAAGAATGAAAAAAATACTTCACTCCTGAAGCACGACTGGAACAAAGGCATACTCTACATAAGCCACTTGACTCTGAAGTTTTACATGATGAGAGATGAGGGTTGAAGGAAAAAACATTTTATGGTGGCTACTGATCTACGTATGGTATTTGTACTTTACACTGGAGGCAGAGAAGCTCACTGAAGGTTTTTGAGTAAAGGGAATGATAATGGCAAGTTTTATATTTGGAAATTTATCCATGGCCTGAAGGGAAGAAGCTATAGAGACCAGCTGGGACAAAGGAGGACATGTCTTAAATGACTTGGCATTTTCACGTACATATATGTTACATGTTTTGTTTCCACACTAAGGAGAAGATCAAACTTATTTGCCTATACTTCTGGAAAGTAGGATAAATGACAGTTTAATACAAGGACACAGAGATATTCCAAGTACACTATAGATTCCACTGCCTAAAGAGAAGTAGACCTTGAGCAACAGAACATTCCAGATGACAGAAAAGATGTGAGAATGCCAGGAGAGCATCAGAGGAGACAGGGTTTGAGCTGGTTCTGTTCAGGTGTGTACGTCCTTAGGTCTTTATCACACAGTTTAAAGGGAAGTAGAAAACAACTCAAGTAATTCAAATTTGATTTTGATGCACTGATTTTCGTTGTTTATCTTCCCAGTGGACACAAATCAATTTGCACTCTCTGAACAGTGCTAGACAGTGCAGAGGATACACACACTGGTTGATAAAAACCAGTTTAACTGTAATGTATTGTTGATGATTCGGACAGGCATTTGCATTTACTTAGTAAGAAACGATTGTCTAATTTCAATTGTACCTTAGACGTTCTCCATGTATCTGTGGACACATGCCAATTTTTTAACATCTACCACCAAACAACAATTCCATTACCATTAATTCTAACTACATTTAGTGAATATTAATTTAATCTGATAATAAATTAAGAGCAAGGCAAGAGCATAATATATAGTGAGGATAACATCAGCCTGACCTCCAAACTGACCAAACATTAGGAACGTAATGTAGCGTGGAACCCGCATGAATGAGATTAATGCCCTTATAGAAGGGCTCCAGTGAGATCCCGAGCCCCTTCCTCAGGGTATAAGGAGAAGTCTGCAGCCCAGAAGAGGGCTCTTATTCGACCATGCGGACACTCTGGTCTCAGACTTCCAGCCTCCAGAACTGTGAGAAATACATTCCAGTTGTTTCTGAGCTACCCAGTCTCTGGAATTCTGTTACAGCAGCCCAAACAAACCAAGACGGCTGGTATTTACTGAACAAAGTGCTTATAATTTTCTTTGAGTCCTATCAGTCTGCACCTGTCTTCTTTGAACACCCTGAGAAAACCATAATTCAAAAAGAGTCACGTACCAAAACGTTCATTGCAGCTCTATTTACAATAGTCCGGAGATGGAAACAACCTAAGTGTCCATCATCAGATGAATGGATAAAGAAGATGTGGCACATATATACAATGGAATATTACTCAGCCATAAAAAGAAACGAAATCGAGCTATTTGTAATGAGGTGGATGGACCTAGAGTCTGTCATACAGAGTGAAGTAAGTCAGAAAGAGAAAGACAAATACTGCATGCTAACACATATATATGGAATTTAAGAAAAAAAAAATGTCATGAAGAACCTAGGGTAAGACAGGAATAAAGATACAGACCTACTAGAGAACAGACTTGAGGATATGGGGAGGGGGAAGGGTAAGCTGGGACAAAGTGAGAGAGTGGCATGGACATATATACACTGCCAAACGTAAGGTAGATAGCTAGTGGGAAGCAGCCGCATGGCACAGGGAGATCAGCTCGGTGCTTTGTGGCCACCTAGAGCGGTGGGATAGGGAGGGTCGGAGGGAGGGAGACGCAGGAGGGAGGAGATGTGGGAGCGTATGTATGTGTGTAGCTGATTCACTTTGTTGTAGGGCAGAAGCTAACACACCATTGTGAAGCAACTGTACTCGAATAAAGATGTAAAAAAAAAAAAAAGAGTCAATGGAGACAGAGCTGAAAAAAAAAATTGTAACTTTTACCATTGTTACCCCTCATGCAATTCGTCAGTTTCTCTCTTTATCTGCTAATCAGTAATTTTTCATCTACATCCAGAAGGGTTGGAAATCCTCCTAAACAATATGTTTATAATGACGTGGTGATGGTATTCCAATCAAGCATCTGTGATCGGGTATTTTAAAAAAGAAGGAAGAAAGGAAGAAAAAGATTCTTAGCAGAAAAATAAACAAAATATGTCTGTCAATATGCTAAGATTATATTTATATGTCCCCTTCCTTCCCACATCTCATTCTCTCTATAGTAAAATGATCTCAGCACTCCACTCTACCCTCTGATTACAGTGAGATTGCAGGACCTTTGCAGCCTTGCTACTGTAGCGCTATTTCCAACACCACACCGCTCCTGAAGCACCTGCCATACCCTTAGGCACCTGTTGTGATTCCTAACCATGCTCCCCTCCCCCCTTTAAAGACGAGCTCCCACCCAATAATCGGTCTAAAAGTAGGACACACAACAACTGAAGAAATGCAGAACTATAACTTGAAGTCTATTAAATGGCAGACTCTGCAGAGATCGGCGACACCTCAGCCTTTGGGTTCAGGTCAATAAAATCACAAGGTCTGTTTTTCATGAAGTAGCTGCATTAGCAAACTGGCCAGAGCTTCTTCTCTGAATTCTCATGCATTTTTTTAATGTCATGAATATGTTTTCCAGTGACATGTCATTGTCTTCTATCTATCCACCCATGGGCTACAGACACACACATATCAGGCAGGTGAAATCTTCTCCCCTGACTCCCTCCCTCTCCACCAGGGCCAGCCTGGGAACCAGCAAACACAGAGATCTGAGCCAGGCGTCGGCTTAGGGAGCTGAGCCAAAGCTTCCTGAGCGGTTCCTACAGGCACAAGCACGTGAGCTTCCTTTGCTTCTAGGAGGGAACGCGGAGCAAGTGCCTCGGCGGGAACCCTCTTGCCCACTGGGCGCTCAGCTAGGAGTCCCAGAATATCAGACACAATTATATTCAAATGTAAGTACAAAAAGTCATTTTGACTCGAATATAAATGATTCTAGCGGCCATGTTGTATCACCCCCTCTACTGCGCCTCTCCATCCGCAGTGATAATCGAGCAATGACTACGTGCACTGAAATGATAATGTGATTAAAGGTGCATTTACCTATCTTGCTGTTAAGCACCTGCATAAGGGGATTGTTTCCTATAGGTCATTATCACCATCACCTTCAGGCGCAAGCCACTCAAGCCACTGTGTCTGTAAGGTCTAGAGACAAACTATTACTGCATCTCGTGACAAGCACATCATTTTATCACTGTTGACCTGTGGGCACCTTGTCAGCTTTCATTAATAAGAAATAAGAAATGAATGCCATTGCATGAGAGAGAAGAAATGTAAACCTCTGCTCTCTCCTTTCGGAAACTGTGTATCATTTATATTCTTCTCACCCATCTTAACATTAGACCATGGGCTTCTTTTATCCAGTCGTGAGATTTAAGGAGTAGAGTTTGTGATTTTGTTTTCTGTGAAATTATTTTAAGTGCTACCATTAAAATGAGGAGCCAGAATACTCAGCCACAGACGCTGAGATAGAGGAGAGAGACGCAGAGGAGAGAGACGCTGAGATAGAGGAGAGACGCTGAGATAGAGGAGAGAGGCGCTGAGATAGAGGAGAGAGACGCTGAGATAGAGGAGCGAGACGCTGAGATAGAGGAGCGAGATGCTGAGATAGAGGAGCGAGACGCTGAGATAGAGGAGAGAGACGCTGAGATAGAGGAGAGAGCGCTGAGATAGAGGAGAGAGACGCTGAGATAGAGGAGAGAGATGCTGAGATAGAGGAGAGAGACGCTGAGATAGAGGAGAGAGCGCTGGGATAGGGGAGAGAGAGATCTGTTTTTTTCTAAAACAAACAGACAAACAATAAACATCCCTGTATCTGTCTAACAGTGTAATTCTACAAAGTACGTTCCCAGCATCTGGCCTATCTTGCATTAAATCCACCCAGAAGTTATAAAATTATAATTAATGATGCGACCCTATGTGTAGTACACTGACACCCTCACTAACTTAAATCTATATCTTATAGGTAAACAGAGTAAGTTTTATGTGTAATCATCTTATGAGACCACTCAGAAGGAAAACATACAAAGAGTGAAATGGTACATTTTCTTTTCTCTCCCACTTTATATTTTGAGAATATCAAAAGCACTAAGTGCTGTAACCCTTGGAGAAAGTCACGCCTGGTGGGACAGCCTTCTTTGTGTTTATTAAAAGAAGAAGAGCCTTTGTTAACGTGCTTTCCCTACGACTTTAATTTCATGTTGGCAGATCGCTACTCTCAGACCCCTGTAGACTTCCTGGTCCTGGAAGGAAGCTTTCTTCTTTGGTCCCCTGAGTAGGCTAGTGACAAGTGAAAACACACAGGTAAAACTAACACAGAGCAGTCGTTTCAGAGCCTATATTCTGCGGTGGCAAAGGTGCGCAGGCAGGTTCCTACCTGCCGCTGGTTGCAAGGAGCCTTTTCTACAGAGCAACACAGCCCAACTCACGTGAAACAGGGAATCCTTTGGGGAGTAATTTCGTCTTCATTGTTTCATTTCTCCTTAGTCTTTGGAAAATAGCATTTACATTCCCTCTGCTCACATTTATAACAAGGAAACACGACTTACATAATTCAGAGAGTAAGTAAATTCTCATTTCTTTGGCAAAAGAAATCACCGGTTTCCTCAATTAAATTCAGAGTGAAATGAAAAGCACTCAAACATCCGGAGAAACACCAGAGCAGGGCGTTATAAAGTCATTTAATGGAAAAGACAGAAAGAATAGTGGAGAAAGCGTGCCTTGCAACAGAGCTACCCTTGAATATATCAGTGGCTTTGGAGATATATTATGCTATTTAATATGCACACAATATCCTTGGGAGGGCAGGCGTCTCCCCATGTTATGGTTGAAGAAACGCAGAACTGGGTTATGCGCACTACATAGCCGGTAAGAAGAGGAGGCAGAATTCAAGCTCAGGTCCGAGTTCAAACTTCACGTCCTTCCTATCATATCTAGAGTATATTGAAAAAATAACTCGCATGATGGATGGCATTTCTACCCAGTGAGAATATTTCTAGCTGCTAGAAAGTAGGACAAAAATAAAAACTGTATATTATAAAAATTCACATTCATATCTATAATTTAAAGAAAAATATTTTGTTGTTAGGAGAAAATTCAACTTTTTCTCTTTATGGTAACTTAATTTTGATTCACAGTTATCGGACATCACCACTCCCCTAGTGTTAAGTAAACTCAGAAATCAAGAATTGGGAAGAGAACGTGAAGCTTAGGGAGAAAGCACAAACCCAGTGTTATCGCTCAGAAATTAAAAATAATCACAAAAGAATATGATGAAATTGTGACATTAAATAGTAGAAATAGTTGCTTGATTATGCTTTTATCAACATCTCAGATGATGCAACGTAGATGGTCCCAAACTCCGAAAGGTCCTCCCAGGGTTCCAGGGAGAAGTCTGATAAGGCTTTGCACCCCTGGACAGTCCTGGCAGACCTAAGGTTGTCCCCGAGTGCCGGCTACGGGCCAAGGGACTTTATTTTACATCATTGCACACACATGTAGACCCCAAACAAATCAGCGAAGAATCCTCACTGCACATGCCATCAATGCATAAGGTTAGGAACTGGAAGATGCAGATTATAAACCAAACCCTCCCACTTACCAGCAATGAGACCTCCGTCACATCCATCTCCCCCGTGAGCCTCGCTGGCGAACTGAGGACACGATTACACTAATCTCACACACTTGGATAGTCATGAGGGGTTCAAAGAAGGTAAAACTCATGGGGACATTCTGTAATTGTAAACACCATTCAAATGCAATTATTATTATTGTCAGGGCTGTTCTGTAATTTCTGAAACGCCTGCTACGATACTATTGCTAAAACAGCTGGCTACCAGGAGGAACCTGTCCCCTAAGCAACTCCCACCCAGAACAGTTTTCTTCCGCATCGAGTGGGTTTCCATGATGAGATGATTGCCCTGCATGGCTGGCAACCTAACGCCATTACCGTATTTTGAGAAATCAGTCATAAATAAATAGATTTCTTACATAGGAGGTACCTACTGTGATGAAAGCATACACTACAGCCTTGGGAGTGCAATAATATCCTGATTACTAATAAAGCTTAAAAACATCAGGTGGAAGGGGAGACATTTAGGTAAAAATACTTTAGGGTAAACAGATGGAAAAATCTAAAATAGCACCATTTTAATAATTACATAAATATTCTCTCATCAGATTTTGGAACAAGCTGGCTTCTGTTAAAAACAAATCACCACCACCACCAACTCTGCTTGCTTTTACCCTTTTTTCCTTTTCTAAAATAATAGCCTTTTTCTCTCCCTCTTATGAGGTCAAAAATCCCAAGTTCTCGCCACCAGAATCTTGGGTTTAACCCCTTCTGATTGTCCTGCACCAACACTTCATTAAAGGGGTTGAAGTTAGGGACGTTTTCTGTATTGAATCTGCATAGTGTCTGTGTTTTTGACCCATTTCCTACCTCCCAGTGCCATCCAATAATAATACCTTTTTAAGCTGCTTAAAAGAGACTCTGAAATTTTAAACCTTTTCTCTTTTTTTCTTTCCTCTGAGCTAGCCAGAAAAGAGGAGAATTCAGACTGAGCCATAGCTCCATCTTCTGGAAGTGTATATCACTAGCAACAACTGAAGACCCAGAGGCACCCAAGACATTTCCTCACTGAAGCACTCACGCTCAGTCTGTGTGCAAAAGACCTTTTATGTCTCCCTCACGAAGCGAGATTCTTCTTCACTCCATCAGAAGGAGAGGAACACACACCTTAGAAAACCTTCAGTTACTGAGGGAAATAACTTTGCCGGAGCACAACTCAAAGTAAGCCCCTGGCTGGCGATAAACTCCCCTCATGAACGCAGGCTCCGTACACCGGAGAGCTAGCTTACAGCCAGATGAAAGAGCCCTTTGACACACACAGAAATCACAAGTTATTTGATGAAATTCCCATTTCGGAAGGATTTTAAACTTCATTTAGTGCCATGTTCCATTTTAAATGTGAAATGACAACGTGCGCTGCACACCTGGCTCCTGGTGACTGTTTTCCATGCTGTGTTTTGCTATCCAGCATCTGCTTTTCTATTTTCATGTTAGAAAAATAAGGCTTGGTTATGCAAACTTGATTTCTAATTTTGCATATTTGTGTTTCTATATCAAGCTGAAATGCGTCTGTGGCTCCCACGCTTTATTTTAAAACTCTGAAACAGTTACTGTCTATACTGTCCACTCGTACTTAAAAAAACAAGACAATGGGTTTTACTGCTTCCAATCATTGATTCCATGTTTCTCTCCCTTTGAGGTAACTTGAGGCTATGTAAAGTCTGAGAGGCTCAGGTTATGTCCAAATATATAATAGAATCCCCTAGTCCTCTCATCTTGTACATCATTAACACTTTTCTTGGCACATTGGAACTTGGAAGGATATAAGCCGTGCTATTCGGTATGGATCAGCTGTTTATTAACAGATTATTTCAAAGATTTGAGTAATCAAGGTCAGTGAGCCATTAAGACTTGTTTCTTTTACTCTCCTTAAATGTTTCTCTCTTTTTCCATACCGAGCACTCCAGGGAAGCTAGACACCCACCTTCATATTTTCTGTATTCTTTAAAATTGTGCTGGAGATTGAGATCATATTACATAATTGGTTTCTAATTTGGAAATAGAAAAAAAAATCTATATAACTATTAAAGGTGAATGAACTGAAGCCAGCACTCTGGTATTAGTAAAATCACCACAATACACAATAAAACACAAAGTCCAATTTATTAAACAGGATTGGGAATATGGCCCTTTGGCAGAATGAATACTGTGAGAAAACTAAAACTCACCATATTTGGGTGAATTGGATGAAGGCAGTCAAAAGGCACAAACTTCCAATTGGAAGATACATAAGTATTAGGAATGTAATATGCAACATGATTAACATAATTAACACTGCTGTGTGTTATATAAAACAACTGTTAAGAGAGCAAATCCCAAGAGTCTCATTACAAGGAAAAATACATATTTTTTCTTGTTCTTTTATTTGGTATCTACATGAGCGAACGGGTGTTTGCTAAACTTGTGGTAATTGTTTCATGATGTATATAAGTCAAATCCCTATACTGTGAAACCTAAAACTTACGCAGTGCTGATGTCACTTACATCAATAAAAGTGGAAGAAAAAGCCCTCCAAATCACCACATTCTTTTTAATTTTCAAGGAATTAAATATACAGAGACTACACTTAACATTAAAATTAGCTTAATCACGATGCTTCAGAAAGAATACTGAGGGCCTGCAGACCATTATGATAAACACCAGGTATCACTGCCAAGTACGAAGAACTAGAGGACACAAGCGCTTCCTCTAACGTGGTCCTGGAATCAGGATATATCCCTTTAAAAATATTTCAGGGTATCTGTTTCCGTGCTTCTTATGTGTCTCTTTTTCATAAAAGTGAAAGATAGAAAATGTGTGTGTAAATCTGACAGTTTCAACGGGGCTACGTGGATTTTGAATAAAACGAAAATGTGCCTCATGGTGAAAGTCTATACCTGAAGTCTCCCCGTGTCGTATGTGGCTTTCTTGATTAACGTGCTTCGTTCAGTGGCCTCAAAGGAGCCTGCATTTTAGAGGAGAGTTTTCTGTGGGCTTTTGGATGACTGGCTTGCAGCCAAAGCACTTATCCCACTATTCAGGATATACTGTAGAAAACCATATAACTGCACCTAAGAGTCTTTAATTGCTAATTGTTCCTAATAGCTGTTTAGTATATAATGCAAACTATAATACGTGATGTCAATTTGAATTTCAAGGTTGTTATTCAATCCCAAGTTTCTGCTGTGTTATGTTCTCTTCCTGTGGTTAATGATGTCTGAAAAACCCTCGTGGAAAAAACAGTCCTGGCTTGGGTAAGGGGCAAGGCCTGTATTCCAAGAATAACAATAAAAACATAGAAAATAGAGGTTTGAGTGATAGTCTACTGTATGTCTGAACACAATATCGAGTACTGTACACAGTGAAGTGAATGGCAACCTCTGTGCTTCCCATTACACGTCTCAGTGACCGTCCAGAGATTAACTGCGCTGTGAATTACCAGTGGAATTTGAAATCTCCTTCATTGTCACCCGCATCCAAAGAGGTTCCGTTATGCTCTGGGAATCACTTTCTCTAGGTCTTATTCTTAAAGAATGGAGACAAGAAGCTTTCATTACTTCTGAGGAACTCTCTCACAGATAGATGCTCATTGATCTGTTCTCCCTTCTCCTCACACTGGCTTAAGCAAGAAGATGGGAGCCTTCTTATAATAGGCAATGGAAAAAATGCAATGAGGCCAAACTCTGGCTAGCTAATAGTCTCTCAAGTACTCCTCCCTCTGTTCTCTCTGCAATTCCAGTCAGATTTCCAGCACTTGGGGTTTAGATGTCCTCTAGCCCTTCAGAAGCTGGCATCGAATTGCTTCTTCACGTTGTCAAATGACTGAGTGTTTTCTTCATTGACTTGGTTTCTGCCCGATTCTGGAATAGACGGTAAGCAGGATAAGAGAGACTGGGGAAGTATAAAACTCACTCAGAGAAGGAAGAGAGCAGGTCTGGGAGTCGGGGAGTGAACAGGGGGAGAGTACAGAAAAGCCAAGTAAAAAATGGAAAAACTGCAGATTGGGCAAGAGAATGGGGAATAAGCTTAGAGTGGAGTGTTGTTAGGGAAAAAAATCTGCTTGTGTTTGAAAAATATGAAATGGGAATATCTATTGACATATGTGCGTGTGTTATCTATACATGGTGAGACATGCAGAACAATGTTCTATCCTTCCCTACCGCCTTTCGGCACGAAAAGCACAATAAGCTATTCGGTTCATCAGTCCCGTTCTCCATTGCTCCTTATCTAATGCTGGTAGATCACAAAATGGCCACATCTTCCCTTTTCCTCGTTTGTGTGCCTTTTGCTTCGGGATTTAGAAGCTCCTCCCAACAACATATAGGTGTTATTTCTCTTCCCTTTGAATAAGATCTGCCTTGTGACTCGCTTAAGCCCGTACAATGTGGTGGAAGTGATGCGAAGCCTCTCTTCCGTGCTTATACGGGCCCTTTCAGAATCCCGCTCAGATGTTACGTGAGCAAAAGCTCGGCTAACCTGAGGAGATGAGATTCCATGCGGAATACAGCTGAGTCCCCCTAGCAGAGGCGATCCTAAGCTTGCCAGCTCCCAGACAAGCTGGCTGCACACACAGGACGCATGAATGAATACAGTGAAAAGAACAGAACTACCCAGCTGAGCTCTGCCCAAGTTCCTGCCCAGCAGAGTCAAGGGTTAAATTAATGTGCGCTAAGCCACTAAGTTTTGGGGTGCTTTATTATGCATCAAAGGCTAACTGCTGCAATCACCAACTTACATTTCTTGGGTAGCTTCATTTTTGTGTAGTGATACTACATTAAGTATTAAACCTGTTATTTGGAATTCACATTTTTCTTATAATCTTCTTACATGAATCTCCCAAGAGCCTTACATGAACACCTGGATATATTAATCCTATTCGTGGTTCAAGATACAAGATGGTTTGAGCGATACTAATCTGTAATTCTTGCATTTAAAAAAAAATAACTTCAGTTAAGACGATGCCTATGGCACAGAATGAAGTCAATTATCCACTTATTTGTTCAGTACAAATGTTCATTTCCTAAAATGCAAGGCCTTTTGGTCTTGAATCCTAGCAGGTATTTTAAGACTTGGATTTTGGGGAAAGGATACACTTGGGGGAAAAGAGTTCCTGATACGGGCAGCCAAGATACATGGGCTCCAACTCTCATGAGTTTCTTCCTCCTCTAATTCATCAAAGAAGCAAAACTTCGGAGAAAGCTAGATTGTTCACCTACTATAATAGCACACAGATCTATCTGTCTGATCTGTGCTCTTCACAGCATCATTTCAGGATTCAATACCTCCTCAAAAAATTATTAGTTCTACCAACCTCATGCACTCAAGCAGTTTATTCATCGTCAGAAAGCTTCCTGGCTTCAGTGGCTCTGGTAACAGACAGAGGTGGTAATGGCATTACCTAATTCTGTGATGCACAATTAATTTAATTTTTTCTCTATGATTAAAATGGAAATGCCTCACAACTTAGAACTGCTGTTAAATAATGGGCTACAAATTCCACCTGAGTTTCAGGAATCGCACCATATGCTTGTGAGCAGAAACTTGGTAGAGTCGCTTTCAGTTGAAAAAAAAAAAAAGTAGCAAAATTGGTTCTGAATATAAAAAAGAGTATAAATGGATGAAATTGTACAAAATTCCAAAGGTTTCTGTTTCCATCAGGATTTAGGCAGGAAATAAATGGCATTATCATAGGGAGTCATCGAGGAGAGGAAAGACACTAGTTGGCAACCTGTGGGCAGGGGCTCCGTGCAAGGACTCGGAAATTAGGAGTAGTAGGCGGCGCTGCTGAACCCCTAGGGAGGGGGCAGTTGCTAAGCCCCAAAAGAGCTGCTTGGAGAGGACCACCTAAGAGGAGCTACGGATTCCTTGGGCAGCCACCAGGAGGTGATCTGTCAGGAAAGGGAACAGGACATAGCCCGCCTCCACACGCTTTCCATCCTTTCATCTGTCAGTGCCACAAATTGGCTCAACTCAACAAGAAGCCCAGGGGAAGCCCACTCATTAATTATATTCATTCAATTCAGCCCCCTGAGACGTCAGGCAGGGTGGAGGAGAGTGGAGAGTGGACCAGAGGGACCGTGGAAGACGTCCAGCACAGTTCCTTCACAAAGAGTAAGAGCTGAAAAGACATTTTAATGAGTTTTTAATTCTCTGAGAATAGTGGCATATCTAGCTGAAGGAACTCCTATCATACTTGTTTTTACTTAGAATCGTGTAGGGAAGAAAATCAAAAGACTGGAAATGTTAAAAACAGTAGGATGCAAACGGCTCTTTCCTCGCTAGTCCATTCTTAAAGCTCTTAGAATTGTACTTTTATGATCACCTTTCGAGTTCACTGCCATTTTCCCCAACATCATCATCATTTTCTAAACTCGTAATTATTAGAGTAAAATCATTTATTTTTTCTGCTATAGAAATCTATAGAACCATCTATATCCATGAAAAGGAATGAGTCAAACTCATTCCTTTTGGTGTCGTTTTGGTTCTGCCTGTAACATGCTGCTAACCTCAGGCAAGTTGACAAACCTTTTCTGGCCTAAATTTCTTCATCCGTACAGTAGAGACAGTAAGAGTCCCTACCTCACAGGGTTGTTGTGAAGATTAAGAAAATTCTTACAGGTAAAGCGCTGAAAACTGTGCCTGGCACACAGTAAGCACCCCCAAAACGTTACCTAGTGGCATTAATAATGAGGGAACATTGATTCCGAATTTTACTATTGGATTAGTATTGATTTTCTTTTTTTTTTTTCTATGATGATCCAACGAGGTCTCAGTGCATCTTACGTGGTGAGACTCGGAACTAGGCAGCATGAACTACCTTCCCTAAACCCCTCACCAGGCTCCAGCCAGACAGGCAACACACGTAAGAAAGACAGACACATCCGTTTAATCTGGGGCTTTACAAGATTTTAAGAACAGATTTTACTCAGCACCATGGTGTGGCGACGCAGGACGGAATGATGCAGAGCCGTGTGTGAAAGATGAGTTCCCAGAGGCAGAGTTCACAGCGGGACTGGTGCCTTTATTTACAGTCTCCACAAGCAGGAAAAAGACACACCCACTTGTAGATCTCAGAATTAAAATATATTGCCAATCAGAATGCAGGATCTGTGGATTTTAAACTCAGCACTTCGACCACCCCCTGGGTGCCCAGATCAGGTGCCCATCAGGGCTTCACCTCAATCCTCGCCTCGGGTCAATCTCCAATCCCAGCTCATCTGAGATGCTCTCTGACACCTTCAGACACGACACCCTCCTTGATAAAAATAGATTATTAGCTTTCTTTGTCTGGAGGCAATCAAACACTCTAAGAAGTGAAAGAAATGTGCTAAAGACAGATAATCAGCTAATTGGAGCTTTCTCTACCAAGTAATAAAAGAAAGAAACTCAAAGAACACTGATAGTGGGAGAGGAGTGAGGGGGAGTATACAAGTACTTCATCGGAATTACAATTCTCCCTTCGAGGGCAATTGTGAGGACAGTATCAACTTGGGTTTGGATCATCTATACTTCTTCCAAAATCAGAGATAATTGAGAAATTCTCACTCGGGCACTGAGGTGACTTTGTGAGTCTCCTTTTGAGATGCAGACAACTGCTCCAAGACGGAAAACCACAAACCACCTTTGACCCCTGCTGATTTTTCTATTATACTTCACCATCTACTCCGTCGCAGAAAATACTGGTGCCTGATGTCTACTGAATGAATTTGATGAAACCAAGGGCAGCTTTACTAGTACCACTGTCAGCGAAGGGCCTTTCGAGTTATCTGAAATACAGAGAGCACAAAAAAGGTAAACTAGTTCTGCTATAGCTGGAAAGAAGGGATATGGGAAATCAAAGCAACACACAACAAGCAACACGATGTACAGATGTAACAGAAGAACGTGGAGCAGAGAGATGGGTAAACGGGGGCCTGGGGGAAGCTGGAAACTCTGATGCCTTCATATGTGCAGAAGTTCAGTCACCACGGATCCCTGCCGAGCAGTAAGAATAGTTAAAGGACTCCTTCCTCCTGTCATGAGAACAGCAGCAATGGACCTCACTGATAGAGCACTTACTCTATGCCAGCCATTAGCGTGGTAAGCGTCATCCTGAGCAATATAGTTATTTAGTCTTTTCAACAAATCTGCAAGGTAGATACTATTCCCACCCCATTCTACAGACAGAGAAACCGAGACACAGAGAGGGTCAGTAACAGGTGAAGGTCAGACCATCCATTCCAGGATCTAGACTCTTAACCACACTTTATAGTATCCCTAAGATGTATAATAATCCACCATGAACACAGGGAGGGGCGTTCCAGTGTCCTCTATGTACGTGACCACTAAGAGTGCGTGTTACAAAGAGAACACACACACACAGATAGGAGAAAGACACTGGGAGGCAGCAGGTGGAGATGCTGCATGTAAATGTGACAGGAAGTGGGAACCATCACCACGTTAACACACTAAGGCTCTCAAGAGGCTGCAACAAATGAAGTCGGAGGAGAAGCTTGGAAACGGTGAGTAGCTGCGGGGCGACCCGTAAACCTGAAGGGAAGCGAACAAGAAGGAAGGAGCCAGAGGAGAGGCCAGAGAAGCCAGGAAGGGACCACCTACCCCAGGCCCTCCAGGAAGGGCGACCATATGTCCCAGATTCCTTGGGACAGGCGTAAGTTATCCTCGTCCTGTTGTACTTGTTACAACTGTTCATTGTACTCTCCAGTATCCCAGGCTGAACAATACATTACATGATCACCTTGCCTCTCCGGCACGTTAAAGACTTGGGACTCGGGCGCCCTAAGTCGCTGAAGTGTTTTCCGGCGGGAAGGGGAGGGGGCAGGGAGGGGTAAAGATAGTCTAATATTTGACTTACAAAAGAACCGCTTTGGACTGCAGTGGGACAAATAAACTAGGGTAGGGGCAATAGTGGGTGAAGATATTCAGTGGTTCAGGTTTGTGAAGAAGGGGATAGAGGAAACTAGTCTGAAAAGTATTTAGGAGATAGAGTCAATGGGGCTTAGTGAGGCAGGAGACAGGATTCTTTATTTCCTCAGCATTTTAGCCACAGATTGTGTTACTTGCCAATACCAGAACTATGGGGAAAGGAACAGGTTTGTGATACAACCCAGGAAGGGGTTCAGTTTTAGACATGTGGATGAGGTGCCAATAAGGCTGTTTGCTCCCCGTGACTGGAGATACTGATCACACATATTCTCTATATGCCCAGAACACAAAGGAGGTATCTAGCAAGTTCTACAGAGACATTAAAATGTCAACATCAAAATGCTAGCTGAAACCATGGCAATGATGGAAATAATCCAAGTGGAGAGTTTGGAGTGAGACAGAAAGATGATCAAGACAAGGTCTGAAGAATTCCGATGTTTAATAACGGAGTAGAGACAGTTAGACAAGGAACTTGAGGTCAAAGCTCCAGAGTGGAGGAAAGGAAGAGGAGATGACACGGAAATCCAAGGCATGGAGGAGGGAGTCAAGGGCGAGGTATGTCTAAAAGGTCGAAAAAGATAATGACAAAAAATGACCAAATCAATTATCATGGAGCATTTCGCGGGGTGGTGGGGCCGAGACAGATCAGGACGGCGTGAGGACACAGTGCACTCGGCACTTTAAACAGGAGGATGGTGGGAAGAGCGTGAGAAACAGGACCGCCTCTAGAGCGAGACGTGGGTCAAGTGAAGACCTGCTCACAGACGGAAGTTCATGCTTGAATGCCAAAGGGAAGAAGCCACTAGAAAGGGAAAGGGTGAAGATGTAGAAGAGATGGGATAATTGGTCACGCAGTTACTGAGGTGTTCGGGCACACAAAGAAGAGGGGACTCCTGACCTTAAAAGCAATGCCTCCTCCGCTGTTAACGTGAGAGAAGAGAGGACGGAGGCTGAGGCATCAGGCTTATGGATCTGGTGGTAGGGATTTGAGGTAGTTTCCCATATGCCGCCACTCCCAGGAAAAATGCTATCTCTTGTAGCAGAATATTTGGTCGTAAGAAATAAAACAACCTCAACAAACTCACTTGGCGTGTCAGAGAGAGACACTTCGATAGAGACAATGCCAGGCAGTCAGTGTGCGACTTGAGAGCAGGCATTTCATTTCATTCATCTCTGAATTCCCGAGGATGTAGCTCTGTGCCCTGCACATAGCAGAGTCTGGAATGAACGCTGATGAAATGGGATAGCCTACAAATAAGCAACACGCAGCTTCCGTGTCTAGATCTAGAGGATCCTTTCAGTTCAAAAGAGCAGAACAGAATTCGTGAAGCAACCAGGCAATTCACAAAGGGTTCCTGGGCATTCTTTGGCCTGGGCCTTCCAGACAGCTCTAAACCAACCAGTCTAGGTTCCCCAGGCACTCCCCTGTGTTCTCCTGGCACCCCAAGCCCGCCTGCTCCAGGGCAATCACACTGCACCACAGTCACCTGTTTGCACGTTCAACGTCCTTCAGTATCACTCGACTCTGAGTATTTTGACAGCAGGGACTGGACCTCAGTGTCATTAATAATATTCAGGAGAATAACTATAATCTTCTCATCTAATTCTCTCAACAGCATTATAGGTAGTGAAATTATTCCCATTTTACACTTGAGGACACGAAGGCTTATAGAGAGATTAAGTAACTTGCCTAAATTCATACAACTTATAAGTCAGCAAGTTTGGATTCCAATCCAGGACCGCCTGACTTCAAATTTTAGGGTCTCAATTACCAGCCCTTCCTTATCTGTCTGTTGTTTCCCCTTCCTTCTTTCCTTCCTTCCTTCCCTTCCTTCCTTCCCTCCCTCCCTCCCTCCCTCCCTTCCTTCCTCCCTCCCTTCCTTCCTCCCTCCCTTCCTCCCTCCCTTCCTTCCTCCCTCCCTTCCTTCTTTCCTTCCTTCCTTCTTTCCTCCCTTCCCTTCTTTCCTTCCTTCCTTTCCTTCCTTCCTTCTTTCCTTCCTTCCTTCCTTTCCTTCCTTCCTTCCTTCCCTCCCTCCCTCCCTTCCTCCCTCCCTTCCTCCCTTCCTTCCTTCCTCCCTTCCTTCTTTCCTTCCTTCCTTCCTCCCTTCCTTCCTTCTTTCCTTCCTTCCTTCCTTCCTTTCCTTCCTTCCTTCCCTCCCTCCCTTCCTTGTTCAATAACTAGCATAGTATCTGACACAAAAGTGACATGATGACATTTAATGCATATTTGTTCCAAAAACGACTGGATGACAGAAGTTCAAGACAGAATCACGATCATGAAGCCGTTATGTCACCTTCCACAGACAACACATACCAATGATCCAAGAATGTGCCACTTTAAACACTTTCAGAAGCACATCAAACTACGTTTCTTTCTATAATGATATGCATTTGGCATAAGACTGATCCTTTCAGGTAACATTCAAGGAATGGATTTTATTTTATTTTTATTTACTTATTTTTTAATATTTTTGATGTGGATCATTTTTAAAGTCTTTATTGAACTGGTTGCAATATTGCTGCTGTTTTATGTTTTGGTTTTCTGGCCACAAAGCATGTGGGATCGTAGCTCCCCGACCAGGGATCGAACCTGCACCCCCTGCATTGGAAGGTGAAGTCTTAACCACTGGACCGCCAGGAAGTCCCAAGGGATTGATTTTAAAGAGCGAGGTTTTGTACTCAGTGACATGAAAAGCATAAAGGAAAGAGCACTACCACCGGCCTCCTGGTATTCCTTCCACTAGTGATACTGACAGCAAAACCCAGGCACTTGGCGGTAATAATTCCTAATAATGGAATGCATTACCAAAGTAAAAAAGAAAACAACTTTTCTTAAAAATGAAGGACAGAGAGTGCAGGATATGGACACAGCATGATCTCAGAGTCTGTTCCACACTCTTCTCTCCGTTTAATTTATGAAGAGAAAAATTACTGTGATAGATGTAAGTTGGCAGTTGTGATCATTAACTGAGAGCTACTGCCCATGGGTATGCAATAAAATGTAGCACATATTGATTTCTTTTAACGTTAACTATTTTGAGGTTGTGACTGAAAATTACTGTTGAATTGCAGATAACACTAGCTGTGCTCCACAAACAATAAATATAGTAAACTGGTTATAAAAGCAGTTATTATTATGTTTGTGTCATTAGATTTACTTTACTGACATAAACAGTTCAAAACAACACACATTTATATGTCATTTAAGTACTATCTATTCAACTTAGTTTAACAAATAACACCGTACGCCATGCTACATGCAAATGCAAGAACGCAGGCTTCTTTCAACTTGACTGAGCAACCATTGCTCTTCTATTAAACTATTTTCATATCATTTCCATGGCATGCTTTCAGAATTAACTTCTTTGTCTGTGAGAGGAACTGCTCCTCCAAAGAGGGGAAAAAAGAGAAAGAAATAAAGCTCAAAGAAGGAATGAAAGAAAGGTGGGTTTACTGCCTATATATTCTGTGCAACAGATTGAATAAATTCAGAGTCAAGCAGCAGAATGCTTCCAAGCTGACAAAGTCTCCTCAGTAATTGGATGAAACCTACATGAAAAGCATCCAAACAGCTGTTTCTTCAGCAGCGTCCCTTTGAACAGGACGGCCTACGAGCAGCTCCCAGTGGAGTCCTTCTGAGGGCCAGTCTCTCGGGGTGCTGTCCAGCTCTGCCAGCCGCACCCCATGAGGTTCTGAGGCTTTCGCAGAGGCCGCCTTTGTGGTGAAGAGCCGGCATCTCTGCTAGGAAGATTTCATGGGGAAAATATCCTTACAGATCCAGCCTTTACACAGGCTGACAAAGACACTAAACTCTCCTGTGCACGAAGTGAATGAAAAGGGCTTCTTAGTGGCCGTTAAAAGCCAGCGCACATCTTAGCTCACGTTCAGCCCTTCGACAGTAAAGAGACGCACTTATATGTTCATTTCACACCCCGATGGCCCTTGAGAGATGGCCTTTAGTCTTCTGTTTTCCTCTCTGTAAAACTTCCAAGGGGATGATTTGGGACCAGAATCTTCTCCTTGTCCCTGGACAGCCTGTCATGAGGTAGCTTGGGTACCTCCCAAAGTGGATTCTCATTTGAGAGACAACAACGTGTCATTCATATCACACATCAAACCCTTAGTGTCGACAATCTAAGGTGTGCTACAGCCGCCCTTGCTTGAGGGAGGGGCCTCAATGGCGAACGGCTCCCTAGGTGAGGAAATACCGTATCTTCCTCTACAAAACCCCTCACTTCTGTTAGAGCTTGGCTTTGTAAAACACAGAGACGGGAAATTTGGACTCTTATGAACGAACACAAGTGGTAACGTGTGGGTATAATCCATAATTAACACAATCTGAAAGACAATGCTGGGAAATGATGGAAAACATTTGCATAGATAGAATGGCAACAGGGATGTTACTTTTTCCAGTCAGAAAGGAAAGACACTAGTGAATTACTCAAGAATTCAAATGGAAGCTCCAGGAGCGCAAGATGTGGGCAACACCTCCAAGGCCTAGCACTGGACACGTAACACTAAACACACAGAACACATGTGGAAAAAGGATATTGAAGAGAAAATCCGTTTTGTCTACTTTTGAAAAAAATATCCATTTGGCACTAAATTACTGTCTTCTGCACATGCGATTTCTTGTGTACGAGCGTTACAACAAAAACACTCTTGTCTATAGTGTAAACCTCACTTTGACCGGGTGCACGTGTACATTGGCACGTGACTTAACGACAGGAGCTGTCAATGTGAGGGCCGGTTGGTGGCTGCTTCCCTCCTAGCAGCATGTTTTGTTTTGAATCATGAAAATGACTCGGTCCTCGTGTGCCCTCTCCAGCCGCTCCATGCTGCTTGGCTTCTGAGCTCTCCTGGCTTTCCTACATCACTACACAGTATGTTCGCTGCGCCCTTGAAGCATTTCTTTTGTCCCTATTCAGTCAGCATGCCCATCCTCAGCTGCCCACGTGGAAATCGCTTTGATAACCTGCTGTCAGCCATTCTCTTTACACGACCAACCTACTGAAACTGAATTACCATAAGTATGGCTTTCCCACTAGTGTACTGACGGTGCTCTGGGCCCTCATTAATGCACATCATTTTGCCATTTAATTTTAAATATAGCATACAGGGAGAATTGCCTAGGAACTGGGTAGCGTATCAGTGACAGGCCTGACCAGAGCTCAAAGAAGTAGAATCCTCTGCAGTCTGCCAGGCCCTGAGTTCTCAATTAGAATTTCATGGAAGAAACCAGAATTGGTCCTATCACAGCCATTCTCTCCTTTTCTCTCTACTGGTGTTTTTTCTATATATTCTAATTCTCCTTTCTGTAACACCCTTCTGTCCTCTCTCACCTTACCATCCAACAGGGAAAAAGAGGGACGTGAAACAAACTTCTAAGCTGTCGTTATTACCGGTAGTTCCCTTATCAGTCTTCATTCAGACTGCAGGTGCCCTAGGTTCTACCATTCTAGGAGAAGAATAAACTAATCTTCATAATCCTTCAATGCTCAGGAGGACTTAGCTTGGGTATGCTGCTTATGACAATCATTTTATTTCTTATTTCTATTTGTTCAGATATCTATATATCTTTATTTTATCTATTTCTCTTCTGTGTTTTGTTGGGTGCCAGGTTGGGGAAGTGGGTCACAGGGTAACATTTAATACATTTAAAAAACATATAAGTAGATACAAAATTTAAAAAATGAGAGAGAGGAATGAATGGTAAAGCAATGGATCAGAAGTCTGTTTTGGGAGAGAGAGAAGAATTAGAAAAGAGGAAATAAAAGTATCTTCGTTTCTAACTTCCACAATCACCCGCTAACCTGTAACAGCGGGCTTCTGGTCTTATTAAGAAGTTAAAGGTAAAAAGGAAAATAAAACAAAGATGATCTTGCTGCTTCTCAAATGGGGAACATGAAATCAAAGATTTGAGATGTCCGCCCTCAAGAATGGTAGATGAAATTTTACACATCAAAAAAATTAAAAAGACAAAGCCATGGTTATCTAGCATCGGTGGAGAATGTCATTCTAAATGAAAACTTTTCCAAATAATTGAAGGTAAAGCTTCTTTAAGCACAGCCATTCTTTTCATTTTAACTACCTATGACGTAAATCTTCTTAAAGTGCAAGGACATGTCCCAATCTTCTTGAGCAGAGAACACTGAACGTCATCTAACCTTTCCTGCTTGCCCTGGGGTATCACTAGGAACATCATCTAGTGCATTTTGCTGTAACAGGATGATGCCCTCGGGGACTGCCTGGTGCCCGCACAACTGTCCGACTTGACACAAAGTGAGTTCCGACGCCTGATCTTCAATAATTTTAATTTATTTCACTTTTTAAAAATGTAGGCTTTTAGACATTATTTGTTACGACTATCAGATGGACCCTGCTTACAGCAAAGTCGCCCACTTGCCATTTGCTGTGGACCGGTAAACCATAGCTTCAGACTGTGTGTGTGAATGTGTGTGTACTCACACACACACATCATACATGTAATGTGTATATATATACATAAGTCTATTTACATAAATAGACATATGTAGATAAAATTTGGTTCTGCAAGAGAGCCTAAAGGGCTCTTGTATTAATACACGCACAGTCCTTAGTGTGCACTTCTGTGGTATATACTTGCTCTAGTCAAAAAGCCTGTTGTTTCCTCGTTCTGATTCTTACCTGCATTCCACAGCAGAACTTCTCAACTGTAAAGGAGCATTAGCTTCATCTAGGGAACACTGCTAAAAATGCAGATTCTGATTCTGGGTAGGAGCCCGAGATTCTGTATTCCTAACAAGCTCCCAGGATCACACTCGGAGGTAAGATCTGAGGTTCTTTTTGGCAGTGAGGTAAAGCGATCTAGATCAGGAAGCAGCAAACTACAGCCTGTGGGTAGCCCACCACCCATTTGTTCATGGCCTGTGAGCTAAGGATAGATTTTACATTTTTACATGTTTGGGAAAAGGATACAAAGAGAAGAGGAAGATTTTGGGACACATGATCATGATACGGATTCTAACTGTCCACCAGGGGAGTTTTACCGGCACACGACCACACTCGTGTAGCTGTTCCTGTGCTACAACAGGGTAGCTGCAGCAGAGACAGCACGGCCCAAAAGCCTAAAGTGTTTCCTCTCTAGCCCTTTACAGAAGTGGCTTACAACCCATGAGGCAGATGCCTGTACTTCATATTTGAACAGCACCTTGTAAATTACAGAGGCCTTTTCTCCCCTTTGGTCCTGGTGCTGCGATAGATGGCGCTGGTGCAGGACCACCCCGCGCAGCTGGCAGAATGCTCCCTGCTCGAGAGGACGTTCTGTGGGGAGCATCCTGCTTCAAAGTCACATGGGTAGCACAGAGGCTAGAAGATGCCCATCAAAGATGACAAGCAGCTAGTCCCGAACTACATGGCTGACAAGAAGGGCTGCCAGGACAGCGCGTGAAGTCAGCGCCTTTCCACCGCACTACAAGGCGATGTGCTGGTGAGAATTCTTGTGAGGACGTTTCCAATTTTTTTTTTTTTTTTCTTCAACTAAAGTGTTTCAAAAGTAATGTATTTTCAATCATTTCAATATAAGTGATGGTCTTTTCTTCTGATGGTTAAAACATCTTCTGGAATGATAAAGTAGGCCCAAAGACATGTCAACTAATATTTTCTTCTGAAGTGACAGCCAAACCAAAATGAACACAGCAGAACTGATGTTCATTGAGAAACACCTATTCATCTTTTCCATTCAAACATTTACTGGCTTGTTTTCCAAACGCTTATTTGATTTAAAACAGATTCCATTAAAACCCTAAACTCCACTTCTTGGATTTAAAGGGCAGCTTTCAAAATAATAGTAAGTCTTGGGTTCATCACTTGTTATTGTTCTTATGAAAGAGATTTTAGATCTACTGAAAATATTTGTTTAAATTATCCCCTAATTATTTAAAAGTATTTCTTAACGGTTTATACGGTCTAATACAATATTTTCTCTTCCATTCTGTGATCTACATAATTTAATCATGATGGTTTTACAAATAAGAATGAACCATGGGAACAAAATCATTTCTTTATTAAACTTATGGAGGTAGTTTTGTCCTTATGTCAGCAAGGAATGTTCTGGATTTAGTTTCTTTCAGTTCCCACCAGAAGAGCTAAGAAAACAAGGGCATCCTTAGCTTCAGAAAGGAAGTATCATAGGCAACACAAATCCTCCTTTATTTCATGCAAATCTCTCTACTCTCTGTAAGGTTTCACATCAGATTTAGCCTCCATTGGATGACACGTTAAAGTTTATTACACTGAAATGTGAATACAAAGAAAACGGAAAGCAGAGCACAAAGAGACCAAAAGTCTGGCCAATCAAAATATATATTCTAAACGCCTGCATTACTGGCAATGTGCTGACAGCCCAATTATTTGTCAGTGAAAGTTTCTGTTGTTGGAACTGAGCTCTTTGTCTTCAGCACTCTCCCACGGAAGAACGCGACAGCATTACCTTAAAGAACTAGTTTTTCACCTAAATGCTCAAACAGCTTGTGTGAGGCCTCTAAGACTCGCTTTTATGCAATAATATTCTCATGCTTGAGATGTTCTTGATATCTTGGTAGAATTTGACCTGGGTAATTGGCATTGACACTTCTGAACCTCAAAATCTGCTAGTTTCTGACATAATTATGTTTCATATATATATAATTTCTTCATAATTAGCTTCCTGCTATTTTCCAAATTTGCTTCCTTACTGACTTCGTAGAGAAAATGAAGGGCCTACTGTCTGACTGCGGTCTCCCTTGGGCTTTCTCCATCACTCGTCTGCCAAAGTACTTCAGTTCCAGGGAGCTGTTTCCTCCGCCTGGAATTTTTCCATCCTTCTCTCTCCCTCATCCTCTCCCATCCTGGTCCGATCACTCTGCCTCATGTGGTAGGGACTGACAAGTTGTTTACCAAAGCACTTCCTTTTTCCTTCTGGGCACACAGCTAGATTACATTCTTCAGCCCTCTGCCATGTTACTAGGTTCTGGACAGTGGAATACGGGCAGAAGTGATGTAGGTCATTTCCAGTCTTACCCACCCCATAGAAAGATGCAAGCCTACCCCTCTGTGCTTCCCTGCAAATGAATCTCCATCTATCTGTGCTCTCTCCCCATCTGCTGACTGAATGGAAAGAACTCCTAGAGCCTAAAGGAAGGCCCTGTTACAACACGGAAAGAGCCTGGGTCCTTATGTCACCGCTCAGAATGCTGCCCAGAAGAGACGCTCTTCCAAGGATTCCCATTTTGGACCACTGTGCAAATAGAAATTATTGAGGTAAGAAAGACGGTGAGACTTGAGTCCCCCTTAGTGGCTTAACTACAACAAACATTATGATATCATAGTTTCTGTGGGTCAGGAATTCAGAGATGACTTAGCTGACTTCCTCTGGCTCAAAGATTCTTACGAAATCAGAGTCAACCTACAGGTCGGGGCTGTGGACCCATGTGAAAGCTCCTCTTGGTGGAAGAGGGAGCATCTGTTTCCAAGATCACTCACAAGGCTGTTGGAAGGTCTTGGTCTTTTGCTCAGTGAGCTTCTCCAAAGGGTTACCTCCTGACATGGCAGCTCACTTCCGCAATAGCAAACAATGGGACAGAGACAGAGATGGGGGGTGGGGGGGAGGGAGGGAGGGAGAGTGTGTGTGTGTGTGTGTGTGTGAGAGAGAGAGAGAGAGAGAGAGAGAGAATGAGAGAGAGAGATCACCCAAGATGGAACCAGTCTTTTCAAAACCTAAGTCCATCCCAACAATATTCTATTTGTTAAAAGGGTTATACAAGCTGTGAATTCTAAGGTAACGGTCACTGGAAGCCGTCCTGGGAAGCTGGCTCCTATGCTGTACATTTCCTGATGGTCCCTCTTTTCTGGAGCAGAATTATTCAAGACCTCTGTCCTACTGTGCTATGTAAACATGCTCAGAGATGCCATGTGTAAACGGAAGATTGTATTACACGAGAACACTTAGTCAAGAGTTCAAAGTGGCTGAAATTCAGCCCATCGTCCTGAGTCACAGACTCTCAAAGACACCATACAGGCTAGAGATGCCCTTTATGGTGAAGCCCTCACCAAACTCGGAATAAAGGAAAACAGTTTGCAGGAAGTGATTCACTCCTCTACGTCTGGTTCCCTATACTGCAAACTGCACTGGGTATCACGTCAATAAACATTTGTTGATCAAAAATGAATGAGTGCTTGAATGATGGATAAATTCTAGATACTTCAGATGGCTAGTTTGTGAACAAAAGTCTTATTTGGGAGGAATTTCAAGAAACTGGCTCCAGAAATTCTGGCAAATATCAAATACTGATTCATAGCTCCCAGATCAAAATGCACAGGGCGTTTCTAAATGCTTAAAGTTTCTCGGTGGTGTTTACATATATGGAACGATTAACTAATGGATATTCTGCTTGTACTCTGACAGTAATTGAGCTATAATTTGAAATCACAGAAATTATAATATTAAAGAAGAAAATTCCACAACATTGTGGACAATTTTCAGAAACATCTTTGCCTCTTATATATGCTTATTCAAGATAACATTCAGATCATAATATTTTCTAATTCATAAGAGCTTCTGTGAATGGATTTGACCTACTCCATGGATGATATACAGACTTTGGTCAACTGTAGCCATTTGAATTAACTCCACAGTGATATTAAGTTTCTTGGTGAATAACTATTATTATGACTGAGAACATGAGTGTCAACTAGAAAACTGAATACATGGCACATGTATAAAGATAGACTGTGCCTTTCTTTACTATTCTCTCCACTGAATTCTCAGTATTCAAAGAAAATATTGAACTTCTGTAAAGATACTGATGTTTACAAAGGTCACAGAAAACAAACATCGATACATTGTTCTAATTATTGCAAATTTCCGCTACCACAGATGCAAACTTAGAAAACTTTCTATATAACTAAATGTTAAAATATGTTACCACATTTATAGTGTAGCATATTAATAGCATTTTTAATTATGGAAAATAGATGAAACTATTGCTAATGTTATTTTATAAGAGCTTAATATTCCAAAACCTGTTTGATTTTATTTCAGTTGATGATTAATTTGTAAATATTCACCTATTCTTGAATATTGGGAAATTCCATTGTGAGAAATTTAGACAAAGCTATTATCGTAGAAAGAGGTTAGAATTAGACAAAAATTGAGAAAAAAATGCATCATTTGGGGAGAGGAAATACTACTAAAATAAGAAAGTCTCCCACACTCTAAATCCCTAAATTTATATTTACAATATCATCAATCTAAGCAAATTTTTAAAACAATTTCCCTTTAATGTCATCCATATAATAAATAATAAATATTCTTATAATTGCACTATTAAGGATCTTAACCGCAATACTAATTATGAGGTTATTAATCTTAAGGGCAACATTTATGTATTTCTACCAAGATGGGAGGTGATATGAGGTAAATTGCCTTGGCTTTTTTTTTTAAAAGATAAGCTTTTGAGATAATGACAGTAGTTCATTAATCTTTGATTCCATGATGGCTGACACATAAGACATGCTTATAAATATTTCCTGAATAAATGAGTGAATGAATGAAGAAGAGGAAAGGGAATGGAAAGGAAGGGAAATAAATGAGTGAGGGATTAAATACGGAATCCAAACGTCTAGATCACGTAAGTTCTGTGAGCCAATCATCCTTGAGATGATTTGGACAAAGATCCCAGTAGTTGGAGGGCTTTACTTTTTTTTTTTTTTTTTTTAACACTCACTCTTACCTAAAGGAAAAACAAAATAATTCTACTACCCCTAAAGAGTCAATTCCATCAGTTACCAGATAAGAAGCACAATCTTCCAAACATTATGTATAGTGTATTAGACTGAACATTTTTCATACACATAAAAACTGTATTTCCCATGAACATTATCGTCTCTCAGTACATTATGTGTTTCTGAGGATCAATAAATAATGGAGAATAACAATAACAACAACATCAACAAAGCCCCCGGAGACTACGAGGCTTGCACTCAGGCTAAGGTTTGAGCAAACAGATTGCTTTTTCCTTGTGCCCTGAAAGCAAGCCCCGTTGCCTTCTATAGAGCCACGAACGGCAGTAAATCCCTAAGCAATTGGCCTTCCATCGAAGACAGTCTGTATCCGGTCTCAGGGAGTTCACATTGAGGGACGTGTGGCCAAGGTGTCTCTCAGTTGATCACTCCTGTAATGGGGCAATTACAGGCAGAGAGGTTGTCTGTGATGTAACCCAAGCCTCATTTCTACACAGCTGTGCAGACCATCAACTCAAATTG
Source organism: Aethalodelphis obliquidens (assembly GCF_003676395.1). Taxonomy (NCBI): domain Eukaryota; kingdom Metazoa; phylum Chordata; class Mammalia; order Artiodactyla; family Delphinidae; genus Aethalodelphis; species Aethalodelphis obliquidens. Next base: position 1,625,838 of record NW_020837969.1, read on the forward strand.
TACCAAGAAGGCAACTGGGAACCTATTCGGAATACGGGATATTTACTGGCTGAGGAAGGGGAAAGTCTATTTGTTCAACCACAGTGGAATTTGCCTTTGTTAGCTCTGGGTGCGGACATCTGAGCATGTGCAAATAGCAGCACCCCTCCTGCCTAGCAGGCTGCTCTGGGCTCTCCTCTGACCTGACTCTCCTGGGCCCTGTCTGTCACTCCTGTCTCGGACCAGCCTGCTCCAGGGTTTCCCTTTGTCCAACCTCTGACTCCATCAGCTTGTACATGCAGACCTCTTAACTTCTGTGACTGCCCAAATGGGTTTTTCAGAATTTTGATGTTTAATCAATATATAAGGATAAAGGGATTGCAAGTGGCAGTGAAGGCCCAGCTGACATTAGATGGCATGATTTTTTAATAGATTTTTTTTTTTAACTTCCTTTGATAACCTTTGGCCGCTTGGAAGTAAAACAGAGATTTGGTAGTGGGATTTTCCCAGTACCAGGGACTGGCACACTGGGTAGGCCAAGGAGGCAAAAGGTTTAGGATGGTGTTTAATGCATTGTTGTGACGCCTGCCAACAGGTCGCAGACTAAGGAAGGGGTCAAGGGTACGCAGGGCAAAAATGATGGTGTGGTAACAGATGGAGGCCCAAACAAAGACTGTGGTGAAGATAAAGATGAGGTTTGTGGGTAAGGGAGTCTGAGAGGTGCAGGCACAGAGGGTCGTGATTAGAGAAGGAGAATTGAACACCGAATTCTGGAAGGAACCTGGCTGTGAGTGGTGAGAAGGTCTAAATTCTCCTGCCTTCCACTCCTCTAATCTGTAATAGACAGTTGATATGGACCTCAGGTAGTGAAGCTGGGTGTAGCAGTGGGAAACAAGGAACATTTCCTTAATCTGCTTCCACTGGAGGGGCTGTGAGGACAGAAGTAGAGAAAAGCCAGGATTCAGGTACATGAAGAAAAAGGAATCTACAGACCACTTTCAACATAAAAACGTGCACATCTCTTATTAAATGCGTGCAACTATTTGGTTGAAACCAAACTGAGCATTACGTTATTATTAGAAGTCACAGCGGAATCCACAAACGTTAATGGCTTTTTAGTTCTGGAAGAAAAATGTCCAAGTCTTTTAAGTCAGGTACTCGGGTGGAGGCAGAAAGCAGGGGGGAGGGGGGG
>NW_020837969.1:1627408-1784124 GCF_003676395.1 Aethalodelphis obliquidens
GAGGGAGGGAGGGAGGGGGAGAGAGGGAGGGAGGGAGGGGGAGAGAGGGAGGGAGGGAGGGGGAGAGAGAGAGAGAGGGAGGGAGGGAGGGAGAGAGGGAGAGAGAGAGATGAGTCAGAGGGGAAAAAGGAAGGTGTGATATGTGATGGGACAGAAAGACTTGGTCTTCTTTGTGTGGGGTGTGTTCCTGGGGCCACATTAGCACTGCTGGCTCTACTGTGAGTGTGAAATGTCCTAAGTTGTCTGGAGTCAGTCTAGAGCTTTGGGTCAATGAAGACCTGAATGTCTACAGCACTGGGCGGGGGGGGACTTCAGGGCTCACTTTAATGAATGGGGTGTCCATGGAGAGGGTGGAAATGAAACTGCAATTTTCTAAGTGGCCCACAATGAGAAGGGCAGCACACAGGAACAGATATGTTGGAGTGGAAGGCAGAAATGACCCAGAAACTGAGAGAGAAGAGACCGGCCTTCTCACCTCCTGATTCCTCACGGTGGCTGCAGCTAAGACAGATATGGGACCCCTGAAAGACCAGACGCAGCAGCTCAACCACCCGTCTCTGGAGTGGCGGATTTCTGAGGGAAGCTGAGCTCAGGTTGGGGCCTTTGCTTCATCCTACTTAAGTCTTCTGAATCCTTTTAAGCCCAATGGTTCTTTTTTCTCCTAAGCCATCCCAACTTTCTAAAACATTTTTGCAGGATTTTATAGTTATTTTCTTCATAGGACACTTACTAGAAATGAGAACTTTAGTAAAAGATAATGATGTATTTAGTAGCAGTAGAAGTTAAATGGAGATGATAAATGCTTTCAAATAATCTAAATAACATCAATGAATTAGGGCCCTATAGGAAGACGGTAAATGAATCTCTCAGTTAATTTTTGATAAAAAACGAAGCAAAGCGACAAAACCTAAGAACAACAACAAAAACACTGTATTGGAAACGTTTATTTCTAAAGTTAAATGAACGCTTATTTGAGTAACATAGTTAACTCAGACACACGTGCTGGGTATGACCTCAACGGCCTCACATTCTACCTGTTACTGGAACTGACTTCATACAATTAACGTAAGGCTTTTGGCAAACGATCGATGCTGTACAGTAAAGAAAAGCACATTTTGATGCATTTCATGGAGATATAACAAATCTTGCTATTTTTCAGACTCTTCATACATAAGATATGAAAACCAAAATGATAATAAATGGAAAACCCTGGGATTATCTCAGAAACCTAACAAAAGACCTTAGAACTCAAGTTCACTCTCTTATTTTTACTGATAAGAAAATCTGGAATGAGCACGAGGGCCTCTACCAACTACCATGTAGTTGGCTGAATGCAAGGCTGAAATCTGGGTCTCCTCGCCCCACAGTACAGCGTTATTTCCATTTTGCTGTTGATACGAAGTAATTTATGGTCATCTGACCTTATCAAGGAGAAAACAAAATACGTTTGATAAAGCAAAGTGCACTAGTAGAGAACTGTAATTTTTTTCTGGAAAGTGATCACTCCTTTCCAATTCACCTCTCCACTCAGCATGTAAAGGAAAGAAGCATGGATCTGCTGTCTCTGCCTTTCTTAGGTTTTAGACATTCAATAAGGCACTGATGGTGTGAAAACATTATTCAGTTGAATCAGGGAGCCAATTTCTATCTTAATTCTTAAAAAATGTTCACAGAACAGGAGGGATCAATTCTAAGCTTACCTTTAATCACAAATGGGGGGAAAATAAGCTGATTCATTTCAGAAGCAATAATGAGCACAACTGTTAATAATATTTCTAGTTTGAATTGAAATTTACAGGCTAATCTAGTCATCACTTATTGAAATTCTCCAACACTCACCCAGACACCGCGGGGCATGTTGACAAAGCATCAGTGATGATCAGAATTTCTTTAATTACTGAAAAGACGTGATCTATATTCCTAACACTGAACTAGGATAAAAGCTAAAGAACAAATCTGTGATTAAAGTACTCCCTTAAAATAAATGTGGGTTTTGTCAACTTTTCTATCTTTACAGAATGTTGATAAGTAGTAAACATTCAATCCCTCCTGAAAGAAATCGTGCATCCATGTGCTACCATGTGAATTATAGCTGAAGGAAAGAAAAAGCTGACCAAGTAAGAAGAAATCAGAGTTCCCAAGACTATATCCTGTTTGTAGGCACCAACATTATTCATATAGAGGTGTACTTCCACCAAATTTACAGAATGATGCATTGATCCAAATAATTGATTGACCACATGTTTCTTTTAATATACACAACTATTAATGTACTAACATCAGCGTGTGCCTAAAAAAGAGCAAAAGAAAGAACATCTGGATTTTGAAGTGGTTAGAAAACAGAAGTACCTACATTTCTGCAAATCCCTTATGCTGCTTTAATTGGGCTTATTCATCTCCAGTTTTAATAATGCTGTGTTAATTGTGTTATAAAACTAATGTTGTTAAATAAGCTCACCTGTCTGATATTGATTTGTATTGCTTACAAGTGACAGAAACATAATTACAGATACAGACAAAAGTTTTGTCAAAAAACAAAATGCTCTGAGGTGAAACAAACAGGAGGATGATAAGGCATTAAGTGCAACCTTCTTACCTAATTCATCAGAAAGTTCTTCCACTTTTTTCTCCAAGAAAGATCCCAATTCCAACTACTCCTCCCTACTGAAACTGAGCAGGACCCTGTGGACCTCTGCGGGGTACAAACAAAGCCTTTCCGTGTCCCACATTTTCTGTTTGTAGGAAAAAGGCTTTCAGCCTCCTAGACCGTCGCTGAGTTCCAAAGGGCAGATTTAAATGGTTACTAATTAGGGAAGTGAGGGAAAGCAGAAAGAAACAACAGTGCAGCCTTGGAGCAGGGTCCAGGTTCCTGCTCAAGGAATGTACAAAGCAATCTGATACAGATCTCAGAGGTTCTCCACAGGAACTAAGCGCCCCCCTCCCCCAGGTGGAAGATGGTAACTTCAGGCTGAGCACCAGCACACGGACCCCAGGCTGCTGGGAACCAGAGGCAGATGACTGAGATTCCTGGAACACCACCCTGTCAGCTCCCCACCAGCCAATCAGAAGAAAGCCACACACCCTGCAGCTCTCCCGCCAAACCTTGCTTATAAAAGCTCTTCCCTGAAAACAATCTGGGAGTTTGGGCTCTTTGAACACGAACTGCTCTTTCTCCTTGCTTGGCCCTGCAACAAACCTTTCTCTGCTCTGAACTCTGACCTTTTGGCTTGTTCGGGCACATGAACTTGTGTTCCACGTGACCTCTACCACCTCCAGCCTAGCTCAAACCACCATCATCTTTCACCCGGACTATTACCAGAGCGTCTTGTTCCTACTTTTGCCTCAAAAGCCACTGTCCACATAACAGAAGGGGTGAGAGCTGACTCATCCTAGCCTGTGAATGTAGACTGTTAAACTATCCCTATCATGAGGGATTTTGTAAGCCAGTTGTTAATCACGGCAATATGAAACATTAAATTATATATACAATTTATATTAAAAACAAAAGTAATCTCTCAATACTCATCACTTCATTCATGTAGTAGTATATTTTTCTATCATTTAAGCTCTTAAGATTATTATATTTACTCTGCCTGCATGGCGTAAATCACTTATAGTGGTGGGCTACTGTGCGTTCCCAAATCCACATGCAGTGACGTCACACTGATAGCTTCAAGTCAGCCATGATAAGGGAATTTATGTCATAGAAATTGGCAAATGCTACAAATCAGGAGTTGACCTACTATTCTGTTCATCATCTAGACCTAACAAAACTAATGGAGAAAATATTAATAATGTAGATTATGCTTAAAAGTGTGTTGAGTCTGTAGCCCCTATATTTTAAATAACAACAACAGAGAAATTGAGGAATCAGTCTTCCAATATTTGGAAACCATTATCTGTTTCAGCAAATAAGTGGCTCACATAACTGATGAAAGAGTAAAGTTCCAACACGCGTCTTTGTTATATCAGTTTCATCTTACTCATTATTGTAAATAAAAATATCAATCAACATTCATGACAGAATGAAATGTTTTTTGAGCATCTATCATATTCCCAGAATATACTAGGGGCTCAAAAAAACACCTCTTGAATGAATTCATTAACATAGGTTGAAATTTTCTCAATTCCTTTCTTCTCTCCCTTCCTTGTGTCATCGTAACATAGGAACCAGCATCAGTCCTATTTCTACAAATGCCGGAATCACCAAGCACACTTTGGCCAGCTACTTAGAGTCTTTTTTCATCTATTGTTTCTATACTTCCTGCACAAAAACACCACCATCCCCCAACCATCACCTCAGGACATTTCTAGAAACTCAGTTGAGAACTTTACTATAAAAGCTGAAACTGAAAATAGATCCCCCCCACCCCCCCCCCGGGGCAACTACAACCTAAGAAGTTTGGGAGGACCTTCAAAATATGATGTTTGCATACCTTCTTTAACACTTAAAATTCGCAAATGCAAGTCTCTTGTGCAGGAGATTACTGTTAAATGGTGAATGCCAATTAAAGTTGAATGGTTAATCTTCACTAATAAGAAGTGCTTCATATATCATGCAAAATTATCTGCCATAGCATTAACACAAACCGATTAGTTAACTAGCTAAACAGATTAAATACGGATTTCCATGTTTATCGGAAATGAATAGGCCTTAACTTTAATAGTATGGAATATTCTTTCGTTAAATTTTATGACTCCTCATCCGGTTTCATTTAAAATGTCAAAATTGTAATGGTAGTGACATTCATTTTATAATAGTGTTTGAAACATATGCAGTAAAAGGGGTTGTAATAATAATGCTACAAATTACATGCTTATTTTTCCAGATCATACCTAATAGACTGTAATATCGTTTGCGGTCACAGTTCACCAGAGTTAAATTTAAAGCATAATATTAAAGTCAAGGTTCCTTCACATCTAATTAGACATTAGAACAAATGTGGCCAGGTCTGCATTCTGTTCAATATACGCAAATAATCCCTCAGAGGTAACAGAATCATTTAACAACACTAAAGGTAAAAGTAACCTGCTCTAAAGGTATACGATAAATTAGTGCAGATACACCTTCAACATCGTGCAATGTGATATCTCAGTTGGCGTAACACACCCCGAAGCATAAATCGTACCCAGCGTGTCTCACACTGCAAAATATGCAGGACAAACATAGAATATTTTATGCTTAGAAGCTTAACTTCTGGAAATTACGCCAGCAAGCGAGGCAGTTCAACAAAGCACCTATCACTGGGGTATGGACAGCACCACTGCAAATCATGGCACAGTCATTTATTTTCAGGAGCAGCAGGGAAACGTGAAAAAGAATGCATTCTGTTCATTCTTCAAAAATCCATATAAATAAGTCTTAGTTATAGACAGTATGTTAGAGGGCGAGGACTGTTGTTTTTGTTTTTGTTTTTTTGCTTGTTTGTTTTCTAAACCCACTGTCACAAATGGTTGTGCTGTATTCATCCTCAGAAATGGATGGGGGAAAATATTTCCCTGAAGTTCCATCATGTAAGATCAGAGTTAGATTCTTCTCTACTTCTGTTTTTTTTATCATCTTGGTAAAAATGAAATTGGGAAGTAAAGATGGATTTTATGACATTTGCTAGCCTGCCATATAGTTTGGCATGCTGACTATAGTTTTCCAAAGACTTCTGATTGGCTCTCCGTGGACCAATCAAATTCTCTCCTTGTCTTTAACCGCCCTCTTGCCATATTTAGAAAAAGAAGGCACTGGAGGCCTGTGATACATCATTACCTGAAAATGCTTGTCTTGAATATTCCTGTAGTATCCAAACATATGAAAAATGATTCTTTCTCTTAGCCACTATGTATATAGATACTGAAAACACTGTAATAAGCACTTGATATATAAATAGAAGTTCTTAATGAACAAAAAACCTACTACACCTCCATCTGATAGATCAGACCTATTGAAAATAGAACTTTAGGTTTTGTTTATAAACTTCAAATACAATCACTTAAAAGTAAAATGCTTAAATAGTGGTCATCCAGTCAGTCTCCTGGTACCAAGTCTTGAATGATGGTTGTGTCAGAATTTTAACTCTGCTGTGAATCAGTCAGCTGCAGAGGAACCCTTTTCTAGATGCATTGCCATAAAATTAGGTCAACAGAAAGGTTTGGACATTCCAACTGACCATGATTTCTTTACAGCTGAGGACCAAACAATTGTATTTCTTGATATTTCTCTAGTAATAGTCCCCCTGCAGGGCAAATCCTGCCCACAAAATATCCCAGGATTCTTCATTTCTGTTGTGCTTCGCACAGTGACAGACCCAGGATTAAAAGTAATGCTAAGCCCAGGACGGCCAGCACTTTGCCTCCGTTAACCTTGGTGAATAGGAATTTGACACTTTACAGAGGAAAAGCTCCTACCACAGCTATAACTAGCTTAGTTTGAGAGAGAGACTTTTGCTACTAAAACTAACAGTAATTCCAATTATAACATATATTAATTTAAGGATCCCCTTCACCACCTTTCATAGTATCTAATAGAAAAAATGAAGCTAAATTTGTATTTTGCCCACTGAACTGACTGAAGGAATTGCATAAAAGAAAAAAAATGTAAATCGTACCTCCATAATTTTTAAAAAGGCTAATTACGGCTCTTGCTCATCAGTCAGGTATCCCATGCTAATGATGATCTGGGAAAAGATTCTTTCATAAGGTGAAACAGAACTTTCCAAATCATTTCTGTCTCCATTGGGTCTTGATTTTTGTTTTAGAACCACCAATGTACCAAATGAATTCATTTTGGGATTTGTATTTCTCCTAGAAAATTACTGCCGGACAGGTGTAGGAAATAAAAGTGCTACGGATAAGATTTAAAGAGAGAGCCACCCTTGCAAAAAATATTTTGTTCTGCATATCTAAGCACTTTCAACTTGCTAGCATTTGGGGACATCATCATTTCTCCAAAAGAACGAGGCTACTAACATTAACATTTGCTCTAACGCCTGATGAGCTGGACACGTGGGGAGTCTTGGAACCTATTTGCGATTCCAAGATAATATATGGAAGGCTGGGTGTAAGAGAAACAGTGAAAAAGGAATGACTGTTTCCTAGTGAGCATGATGAATAAAGCAGAAAAGAGTCTGAAGAAAAGACCTGCAATGATTGTCCAAACTGCACCTGTACAATCCATTCTGTGTAAAAGACCTGAATAAATACGCAATATTGTTCCCAAGGAAAGATAGTGTTTAGATGTTCCTAAGATCGGAGAGACCATTCTGGATAAGACGACACTGGTCAGAACACGAAAATACAGCACATTCTGCAATATTCAAACAATGTGAAGATCAGAAAATCCCCTGGTTCCCATTCCAGTCCCACCAGTAACTGCCCATCGGGCATGACTTAGCCTCAAGGAGAGAAAGTATGAGCTGAGGCAGGTTCCATTATCTCCCTGGATATGTTTCTTTATTTTAAAAGCGAGAGAAAAAGCCAAGATACGGTCTGAGGTCTTCTTTTGTTTTAACACTTGATTATTTTGGTAGGTAAGGGATCAGTAATTTAAGAAACTCTGGGCCTAAATCAGTAAGGGGCTTCAAAAGTCAGAGGATTCTGGGCCACAGGAATGTAGCCTCTTTAGATAATAAACGTTTTAAAGAATTTTAAAAGAGACTTGTGCAAATTGCTTAGAAATACAAATGGATCAATTGTTGAAACAAGTAAAGAGCTGTTATTGGCTACTGACAAGAGCTGCTTTTGCTTTCCTCGTCTTTGTGGTTGTTTTTAACATCACTTTTGCACTCCTCTCCTGCCTGCACGCCGGGGTCAGCAGGAGGGAAGGTGTACAGACTCCACTGGAATTCCCAAGCCATACTTCAGACTGTAGTTGCAACATTTTTTCTCTGCAAAATCTTTTTCAGAGCAGGTAACACGTGGGACCATGGACTGACTTTAAGTTGCAGCTCTTTGTTTTCCAGGGCCTTCCCTCTGGCACAGCAGCCAGAGGGCCCCAGGAGGCTTGGAGGAAAGGATGACAAGAGGGGACTCACGCCTTTCATAATGGCTTGTGAACAATCAAGAGCTGGTGGTATTCGTGAAAGGTTATTATTTGAATTAATCACGCAAGTTTAAAACAACTTGGCATTTCAGAATGTTTCTAGGTAGGCGTAGTTTCCAAACTGCAACTGCTGGGGAGTGTAATCCTGGCGTTCTGGGAAGGGTGCGAGTCTGCGTGCCTGGAGGGAAGGGGGTGGGGTCTGTCTGGATGCAGCCTCTGTCATCCTTTAAGGGAGACTTAGCAGGGGCCCAGGCAGATTCAAGCAACTTCAGGATGCCTTCTTCTTTGTGACTTGGGGAGAAAGGAAAGGAGGGGGGAGAAGGGGAAGAGAAGATGGAGAGAGGGGAGAGGGGAGGGACTGGGGAGGAGAGAAGAAAGGCAGACCTAAGGTCTCCTATAGCTCTGTGCTAACTGGTGAGCCAAGCAAATCACTTCCCTTTTCTCTTTGTTTTGGTTCTCCTATCTGTAGTAAAGACCTGATTTACTGCACAGAAGTATTGAGGGAATCAAATGAGGTAATGCTTGTGACAATAAAGGAACAATTCAGTAATACTAAAGAGTCTGAGAAAGGCGACGTTAAGTAGGTAGGGTGAGTGAAATATGCACCCGCCTTATCTCTCTTTGAGGCTGAAAAGTGGTTTATTGTATAATAAAAAACATTAATTGAGGGCCTACTGGGAACCAGACACTGGTCTAACCTATGTGCTAGCCAAGGTCTAGGGAATAAAAGATGGATAAGACATAGTCGCAGACATTCAGGACCTTAGAGCTTAGTAGGAGAGACAAATACTTAAACCGTTCTGATAAATTATGGAAACTGATATAATGGTCTGATATAAATTAACATAGAGGCACACAGGAAGCCTCCGGCCTGGTCCTGGGGGCTTACGCTTGAGCTGGGCTTTTCAGACCGTGTATGCAGAGAGCAATGGTCTTGCCCACAAAACACCCAGGGCACAGGCTCAGAGATGGTGTGAAGCGTGCTGTGTGCCCTGCTGCTGCTAACGCACTTGAGCAACCGGGGGGTCAGTGATGAGTCACCAGGGCTAGAAATGGGTGTGTTCAAAAGTGGGTTTGTGTGTTTGGGCCCCTAAATTAAGTAAACCGGAGAATTAAAAGTCCACTTTTGATGCACTTCATTAGGCAGGGATATTAATGACAGGCAGGATGGTTATTTTTTCTGTTTGTGAACTTAATCACAAAATTTTGAGATGGAAGCATAACAGCGTTAATGACCTTTCTGTCCATCCTCCTTGATTTTAGTGCTTTTAGTAAAGGTACGCTAATGGTACCAGCCCTCCAGCTACTGTCTGATAAACCCATGAATCCAAAAAAAAAACGGTAATGGTAGTTTAATTGTCCTATATTTTAGAGCTGGTGGAGCCATGTATTTTTGTGAAGCAATTTATAATTTCTGAGAACATTTTAGTATGAAATAACTCTAAGAGAGCAATATTCAAATACACGTAACTTCGGTTATTTTCCAAGGGACTGCAAGGGAATGAATTCACAGAAGATTTAAAACAACTGTACATTTCTGGGGCAGCATATATTTAAGGACAAATCATTTCTAGAACATTACTAACTATGTGTGTTCCTGCAACATATCTTTAAAAAAGAAAAATACACTAATTGTCCTATGTACTATAATATGAATAAGTAACCATTTAGCTAGTAATATAAAATGTATAAGCAAGCATAGTAGAAAAGGAAACACTGAAAAAACCTACCACACCAACATGGATGGATCTAAAGATTACCATACTGAGGGAAGTCAGACAGAGAAAGACAAATACCATGATATCACTTATATGTGGAATCTAAAAAAATGATACAAATGAACTTATTTACAAAACAAAAACAGACTCACAGACATTGAAAACAAAAGTTATGTTTACCAAAGGGAAAAAAGTGGGGAGGAGGGATAAATTAGGAATCTGGAAGTAATGTACACACACTACTACATGTAGAATTAACAAGGACCTGCTACATAGCACAGGGAACTATAGTCAATATTTTTTAATAACCTATATGGGAAAAGAATCTGAAAAATAATATATATGTATATATAGGTATAATTGAATCACTTCGCTGTATGCCTGAAACTAACACAACATTGTAAATCAACTATACTTCAATTAAAAATAAATAAATACCCCAAACTCTTGAAAATGTCAAATATTTCTGAAACCAATTTGAGAAGTAACTTTTAAAATGATTTTAAAGTTAAAAACTTTCTCAGGAATATGTGCCACTGCTGGAGAAAGAATAAATATCCAATTATGCCCCTTTCCTCAAGTTCCACTGAGCGGGCTTCTTTCCTGCCTCTATAACATGTATCAATCAACACACATTTACCGTGTATCTTAATTCCCTACAGCCAGAATGAACAACCTTGGCTAACAAAGTGGACAAAGAAAAACAATTCAAATGACTCAGCCGATTATTTAAACAATTAAAAATTCTTTAATTTAAATCTGATGGTTGTTTTTGTTGAACAGTCATAAATCCACACTTATGGTAAGATGGAGACCAATAATTTGTACAGTTCATAACCCCTTGCCCGCCCAGGCATAATGATATTCCAGACAGGAAAAATGATCAGAATAATTATGATGTCAAAAGGCTTAGGCTGTCCTCGTATCACAAAAATTACAATGTCTTCACTGAAAACCGTGACTGTCACATGATTCTTGAGAGCTGTCCTCACTGGTACCACAGGAATACTTTTTTTTTTTTTTTTTTTTTTTGCGGTGCGCGGGCCTCTCTCTTTTGGCCTCTCCCGTTGCGGAGCACAGGCTCCAGACGCGCAGGCTCAGCGGCCATGGCTCACGGGCCCAGCCGCTCCGCGGCATGTGGGATCTTCCCGGACCGGGGCACGAACCCGCGTCCCCCGCATCGGCAGGCGGACGCTCAACCGCTGCGCCGCCAGGGAAGCCCCACAGGGATACTTTTGATTTTGCCACAAATACTGCTTCCAGGAGGTTTTGAACGTTGGCTTGGGGCTGGTACATCCTCTCCCAGGTCTCTCTTTGAAAGAAAGCCCTTCAGGAAGGAGCTTTTGTACGTTTAATCACTGCTTTCGTCTTGCTTATAAAAGCAATAGCAGCAGCAGAAGTACCCGCAGCTACATGACTATGTGGAATCACCTGCAGAGGCCGGGGAGAAGCACCCACCCACCTTCTGCTTGCTGACTGCCGTGTGACTCGGCCTGTGGATTTGTGCTGACTTGCAAATGGCCACTTAGGACCTCACAGGATGTTGGCTGAATGGTTCTTGCACATGGCCTGAGAAAACGTTTCCTTAGCATCTTCCCCTGTATTGTCCATGATCTTCTTCTATCATTGTGTTGTATAATATGAGGAACAGACTTAAAGATACGGACTAAAGAATCCGGAGAAAAGATAATCATTACACACCTGCCCCACGCACATGTGACCCATAACTACAATTAACTGTCTTGAATGCTATAAGCTGTTACGTACATTATTCACCCTGTGCTTCTGGTTTTCATACTTGAAACAAAGAAAGAGGCCTATTAAAGTGTTCATGTAAACTTTGAAAGGCATAAAGAGAAAAGCCACGAGAGCAGGTCTGTTCAGCGTTCATTGCTGTGCAATTAAATTCTATGTTAGTTGACACTGGAAAGAAAACCCTTTCAGCTACGTGCCATGTGCCAAACAGAGTATAGGATATGATTCTTTCTCTCAATCATACTACAGTTCAGCAATAAGTACACACATCCAGTGAACTTTTAACCACTGCTCTACTCCTCTCTCACATGGATCTAGCCAGAATCTTGTTTTTACTGAAATTGTTCCACCAAAAATCACTAAGTCAAGCATCCCATTTTCTGATCACAGTTTCCTCGACTTTACAGTTTAATTATTCAACTACTCCCACCATGACCATTCTTCAACGTATTCAAGGATCCAGGAGGCAACTATCACTACCTTCACCCTGTGTACTGCTTGCCCTCCTGACCTCACAGGTCTCTCTGTCCAGATTACATTCCATGGTCTAGTCAATAAGCCTTTTGCCACTGACCTAACCTTCCTTGCTCCTCTGATCTTTGTCTGGCCGTTCCTCAAACTGGGATGAACCCAAATATCCTTTTTCTCCATACTTGCCTCCAGGCAGCTGAGTTCAACTATAGAAATGAAAGTGAATTATTAATAACTTATTAATAGGTCAGGATAACCCGACTCACCTGGATTGGTATTAAAATGAAGTCAGGATAACCAAACTTAACTAGACTCTCACTGCTTCATGAGGATGTTACTGAACTCCTCTGTCCGATCTTTCAGACTCTTTGCAAAGCTCTGATTACATCATCTTATTCTCTCATTACCCTCAGCAGATGTCAGGCCACCGAATTCTTGGAGAAAATAGGAAACATCAGACGGGAACTCACTCAAGTTCGCCGTATCAAAAATATACTTGCATTTGTAACCGTTTTTTCACTCATCTTCATCCATAACAACAGAACAGATATACATCCTTCAGGTTAAAGTCAACTATCCTCTGATTTCATTCTACTTCACCTTCTTAGGAGCTTTTTGTTAGTATCTGCTCTGTCCCCCTGCATCTGAACCTTTTTTTAATACAATGAGCTTCCCATCAACATATGAAAATGCTTCTCTCTCCCTGAACCTCACTCTCCTCCAACTCTAGCTATTATCACTTTCTTCTTCCCATTCATGGCAACGCCTGTCTAGAAAGTTGTTTATACGTATATTCACGAGTTCTGTTTTGTCACGTTCCACTTACTCAATCCAGCTTCTGCGTTCATCACATAATTACAGGCTGTTGCAAAGTGATCCAGAAATTCTATTACTAAAATCAACAGTGGTGCCTCAAGTCTTCATCTTATTGAGACTCTCAGCTGTTTGACAGTGTTGACCACTGTCTTTCTTGGACCCTTTCTCATCTGGAATCTTGCTTCCTTCTTCTTTCTTGGCCTGTATTTTCCCATCCTCACTTATTGGCTTATTTTTCTCCATGTGGACGTATGCTCCTCAAATCTGTAGTTCTAAGTGCACAGAAACATCTTGAAAATGTACCTCTTCGGGCAGCTACACACCTGCCCATGGCGTCAAGTGCCTTCTGCACCCAGACGATGCCAAACTTCAATTGCACATCCACAGCTTTTCCTCTGAGTTCCAAATCCATGTCCATCCCTATCTGTCATGTCCACTTTCATATTAAAATCAAACCTCAAAACCAGCCTGTCCGCAGTGGGCCTGATGATTTTCTCACCCACACCAGTCCTTCAGCAATTCTGCTCTCAGTGAATCTACTCCTTCTACTTACACACTACAGAAGTAGAAGCCAACACACACCCAAATTCAATCCATCAAAAATAACTGTTAATTTTATCTCCTAAATGCCTCTCAAACCCATCCCCCCTCTTTCCATGGTCACCAATAATCCCCAATCCTAACTGTATCCCTAATATGCTTTGTCTCCTGTAATCCTTTTATGAGGTCTACATGCACTTACTGTGGCATTTTTTAAATGAATTTTCCACAATGCAGGTGAAAAGATATTTTCGAAATACAGAGACAGCCTTCACTGGCTACCGATTTCTCTCAGTACAGAGAACTGTATTCTTTACCTGGCCCACGGGGCACTCAGTGATCTAGCTCCTGACTCCCATTTCAACATCAGAAAGAGCCCTTTCCCTCTTATTTTCCACTTGCTGGAAGACTGGCCTTTGGTCCTCCAATTGTTCCTTCTCTTTTCTGTGTCCTGGGCTTTGTACCTGTGGTTTCCTCGTCTGGATTATTTCCCTCCTCCCACCTTCCCCTAATCAACTCCTACTAAGTTTAGGATTAACATTGTCATTTGAAACTCATCTATCCACTCTTTTGTATCCTGCTCTCCAAACCAGGTCAGATATCCTTAACTAGTCCAGGGCACCTTTCGATATGCAGTTATAAAGGTATGCGATATTTTTGATCGATATCTTCCTAACGCATTAAAATGTAAATTCTATGAATAGGGAGGCTGTAAATATTTTGTTCCCTATTGTGACCCCAGGGTCTAGGCCTGGTGCAAAATATGGAGATAGGTATTTGTTGGATGAATGAATGGATGAAATGACGGGAGTAGGTTGATGTCGACTGCCACATGCTGATGGAATCCCGTGCCATTTGATGTACATATTAAATATCATTGAGTGCTGTTGGTTTAATTTGACAAGAAATCCTCGTACATATTTGACATGGCCCTTCAGTGAATGTACTTCACAGGGGCTGCTCACTAAATATCTGTTAATAAATGGCAACAGGCAGAAGAGAAGGCAGTTGCACGTATTAAAAACCCACAATAACTCAATGCACAGCTGGTGAAATATGCAGAGGTGGGAGTGATGTTAGAAGGGAAAAAAGTCACCACTCTTTTCTTCAGCACAATGAAAGTGAACGAACAGATGGCTTAACATCTTCAAGTTTATTAGTTGTTTCCTACTAATCGTCTCGACTCAACGTTGCTATTCTCCAACATGTTAAAAGAAAAATAAATAAGTTTAAATAAGTGGGGTTTTTGTTTTATTTTTTTGAGAGACAGAGGATGAATTCTTGACATGAGGGTCTGGTTACTGTGTGGTGTTGTAGGAGCTCTTTCTCTGAAGATTGTTAAGAATTGATGACAGTTTCAGTAGAGTTCTGCCTGGAGCGATGGAAACTAATTGGATGACCCTCTACTGATCAGCTTCCGCTGTGAAGAGTGCTACAGGAGGTCTCCCCGGAGATGGCCCATAGCAACTAGGACAAAATAGTCACCCGTCCAGAAACGTCAATAATCAAATGTCATGAAATGCATTCCAAAGAAGAGTTGGTTATTTATCACAAATATCTGAAGGATCTGGAACTGTTTACATTTTATATAATCTCATTATTTTTATAGCCTGTATTAAGTTACCATTAGAATTCTGCCTATCCCAGTCCCTTAGTTGGATATAAATCAGTCAACTATTCATGGAGTGGCCACAGGGTGTTTGACAAGGCATTAGATGCCTGGAATTTGTTGCTCCTTCAGGATTGATCCATTAGTAGGACAGATAAAACCAGTGAAAATAAACTCTTCTTCGCTGACATAACAGGCAAAACCAGTACATACAGAGAAGTGCAATTATCGCGGAGGTGAACATGCAACTCTATAAGCACCACGAACAATGGGAAATATTTTTGGAAAAAGTAATGAAGAAGACGCTTGGGAGCTGTACAGAGAGGAAATGATATGTTTGTCAGACAGAAGGGGGAATTTATGTGAAGCTCTTGGAAAGGCCTGGAAGACTTTTCCACGAGTGGGAAGGAAGATTGTATAAGCAGACGACAAGACGATGGACGAGATTACTGGGAACAGAAGGTGCAGATCTGGTTTACTTGCATTCAGGAAATAAACTGACCCTTTGGGATGTCTGTCTGGCTTCTTTAACATATGCGTACGGTATCCTTGGCAAGGTTACAGCCATTGTTCCCGGGAGCACTGTTCCATTCGGCACTGCCTATATCAGAGCTTCTGCGATGGCATAAGAGCGGATTCAGTGCAGTCCAAAACCTAAGGTTATCACTTAGTTCAGCTATATTCTGTACTAGCTGTGCGACTTCAGGTAAGTTACTTCAATTCTCCAGGCTTGTCTCTTCATCCACAAAAATGAAGGTGTAGGATCAGACAGAGGTTCTCAACAGAAGCAGTAATGCCCCAAGGGACTTTTGAAAATGTGTGGATAAGCAACTTTTGGTGTTACCATGTTTGAACGCACTACAGTCACCCACTGGGTGAAAGCCAGGAATGATAACGCCCGGCAATGCACAGGACGTGGCAGATGGAGGGAAGAGAAGTCTCCCATTGTGCAGAGCTTCGGAGTGTAAAGCTTCAGCAGGGAACTCCTGTTTGCAATTATCGAACCCTATCACCTAACTCCCTTTAATTATGAACACAGGATATTTTTGGCTAAGTTTTAATAGTCATAAATTTTTCCAGCAGTACAAAACCACATAATGAAAGACTGCACTCTCTTTTCTTTAGAATTTTACTAAAACTTATTCCTCATTACAGAAAATCATATCACCAATGGCAATCTGTGTTAATACACTTATAAGATTGCATTTATAACTGTGCATTCACTGTGCCCCTATGTGTAGGTGCAAGACGAAATGAGTTTACAATGTCTTCTATTATAGAGACACATGAGTATTTATGTGCATGTAGACATATGTATTCTTCTATTACAAATTACTTTTATCTCTTCTTTATATAACTGCATAATGTTAATTTTTTAAAATGATGATTATACGCAAGTTATATTTTCCATGAATTTCATTTCACAGAGTTTTTATAATAAACCATTTGGTGTGAAAGGGAGCTTTGACTCTGATAGGGCTGAGAACCAATGGATTGGACAATCTCAAATATCTTTAAGCTCTCAAATCCATGGGTTTATCAGTTTTACTTTGATCTGCAAGGAAGGAGAAACTCTTAAATGATTTTCACTAGTGATATTCAGTTCAATGTCTAAATTCTAGAGTAAGAGAAAGAATGACTGAAACAGACTCTATTTATTTTACTATCTTTCCACTTAGTTCAACTGAGATAGGAGACTAATAGATAATCAGCACATCAACACGAGTTGAGAACTCACTGCACCAGGTACTGATAAGAACTCTAAAGAAAGAAATGAGAAAGTGTGTGTTGCCCTAATGACATCACTGAGACCGAGACTTCATTTTCTCAGACAACAGATTTCATTTTCTTTAAAGAAGGAAGAACTTTACTGTGTGTTAAGAAGTTAAATGTTTTCCTGTTATACTAAAATTCCGTTCAAGATTAGAAGAGGAAATAGGGCACCGAAGCACACTGATCCCTCAGAGCACGGGTCGTATTTCATCATTTTCACTACTCGGGCATCTGGCTAACTCCCCTCTCCTTTGCTTTCTGTACACACATACATCCACACCAATCACTGAAGTAATTAAGTCAGGCAAGCCCACACCACCTCTATGGGGAGGATGTTGAAAGGTCTTCTAAATATGATGGCGTACAAATATTTTAGTAGTATAATCAATAAGTTCCATTCTATAGGGCTTTCTAATTTGCACGTCACTTCTTAAGAGTAAAGCGCGATAAAATTGGGCTTCTTACAGTCAAATGCCTCAATTTTTGTTTCGTACTTCACCTCTGAAATATGATGATCTACTAAAACAAAACCTACGGGGCAGAAAGGCATTTTCCCATTTTGCAAATCAAGCAGCAGCATGAATGTCTTCCAGGATCTCTAGGAGCTCCTGGAAGGCATTGACAAGGCATTAGATGCCTGGAATTAGTTGCTCCTTCAGGATTGATCCATTAGTAGGACAGATAAAACCAGTGAAAATAAACTCTTCTTCGCTGACATAACAGGCAAAACCAGTACATACAGAGAAGTGCAATTATTGCGGAGGTGAACATGCAACTCTATAAGCACTATGAACAATGGGAAATATTATGAACACAGGATATTTTTGGCTAAGTTTTAATAATCATAAATTTTTCCAGCAGTGCAAAACCACAAAATGAAAGACTGCACTCTCTTTTGTTTAGAATTTTACTAAAACTTATTCCTCATTACAGAAAATCATAGCACCAATGGCAATCTGTGTTAATACACTTATAAGATTGCATTTATAACTGTGCATTCACTGTGGATGAGAGCTGGGCATTTCTCATCCCTCTATTAATGTGACCTTCAAGTGACAGAACTGGTTCAAGAATAACACATTTTGATGGTACTTGTAAAAGTAATGGAGCTGCTGTCAAAACCACCCAGGATGACGATGAAACTTTAATACACAGTAGGTACTGTGCGGGCGAGAGTAGGCACAATGTCTTCACCGTAAACGTTTCCGCCTAATTAGTGTTTAACTCACAAACTTCTTTGACATCCCGTTTCAAGTGATTAAAAAACAAAAAAAAGTATAATTGGTCCAGTGGAGCCACTGTGATTGAAAGAAAGCTGTAACTGCCTAATAACGCTGGTGCATGCCACACTGACAGATTCGCTTACTCACTCATTCAGATGTATTTATCAACGATCTACGCAAAACACCACTGAGTTGCTAAGGTAGATAAAACAGGGGCTAACGCTTTATTTATGCTCAAAAAGGGCTACTGGTTGAGTCTAAGGAGCTAAAAGTATTCCGAGGAATGTTTGCTTAGTGTCCTATTTCATATCACACGTTAGTCCATTGAAGAGGGAAAGATAACTTCAGTTTTTGGAATGATTGTAGAAGGCTTCTTGGAAGAGGTACCATTTGAACTAGCCCACGAGAGATGCACAATGATCCCAGCAAATGGCGCTCCAGTCAGGTGGAACCACATAAAGTCAAGAACTCCAAAATGTTCTCTGGGGAATAAGGAAGAGTTCTATTCGACTCTCGGGTAGGGTTGTATTAGAAAAGAAGACCAGAAGTTAGGCTGATGACACTGCGGAGATGGATAACGAAAGGATAACAGATTTGGGTTATATTTAACAGGTAACTAAAAACCAATAAAGCATGTGCTCTAAGAAGATTTTTTAAAAGACGAATTAGCAGGGTGAATATGACATTTCTGTTCTTAAGTCTGTGCTCTGGGACTGATAACTTTTAATAATCCTGTGTCATTCTGTCACATCCTAATCATTCCCCAATCCTGGGTAAACACAACTATGATCTCTCTCTGTGCCGGGTCCCTGCAAAAGGGATGTTGCTGCTCTGAAAAGGAGTCTGTTTAACTACCTGAGAGCTTGGGCTGCTCAAGGAACCTTCTGAGCAAAGCTCAACACCTGATTCTACCTTGGCACTCACAGCTGATTGCACCAAGCGTAGCAAGTTCACAGGCCTGCCCTAGGAGCTCTGAGTGGCCAGCAGTTACAGCTCTGCCTCACAGGTTCCAGACGGACCGGATGGACTGATGAAGCTCTCTCCTCGACCAGTTTCCAAAGGAGACTCATAGAAAATGGACAGCAGAGAGGAGAGAAGCCAGAAAAGAGAGAAGGTGTCGGCAGAAACGAGGAAGGGGCAGGATATCTAGATAAGCAGAAATCACGAGGCAAAGAGAAAGAGAAGAGAGAAACAGGAAGAGTAGGAGAGGCGGAGTGTGAAGGAAGGGGCTAACCTAGCAGGCCTGACCGCTGCCCGCTGCGAGACTGCTCACAGGTTTAGCCCTTGGCTGGCACGAAGAACTTGGATTTTGAGAGGGCGTCCACCAGCCAAGCTCAGAGTGGCCCGCTGGGCCTGAACTGTCTGTGCAGACTTCCTAGGATGTGCTGAACACCTGCTCTCCTCCTGGGAGTCAGGACCCCTGCAGTGCTCCAGGCAGTGGTTGTCTATGGGAGCCTGCTGCAAGCAAAGCCCCGGCGCTAGGGCTCCCCGGGCTCCCCTGGCAGACAGGGTTTCCCACGTGCTGTTGGGGCTCCCTGCTGAGGTCACCCAGAGTGTCCTGTGACTCCACCGCGAGAAAACCCCTGGCAGCTTGTGCCTGGTCTCCTTCAGACTTCCCCGTGCTTGGCCTTTGCTCCTTCCACTGTAATACATCATGGCTGTGAGGCTGTGAGTGTGACTTTGGTTGCGTCTTGTGAGCGCCGGTGAAACACTGAACTTGGGGTTGGTCTGGGGGACGCGGACACACAGCTGTGTTGTCAGTTGACAGCGAAGCCCATTCATTTACTCATGTTTGTAGGTGAGGAGAAAAGCACGATAAAAACAGATCTGGACGCCAACGACTGCTGCTTGGTGCTCGGTGGTGGTAAAGCATTGCTTGGGGTCTGAGGTATCCTGAATAATTCTGAATGACTTTCAGTTTCACTGCGGACTCCACGAAGATTCATTATATCCCCACACTCCTTTATCTGCAGTAACCCTCTGTTACTTAAGGCTAAGTCAAACAAGGCTCTAATTGTTTCCTAAAAGAGCCAAACAATTGCCAAAGCAAATCATACAGTCAGGTAAAGTGATCACGTGAGCAGTGGATGGTTTCCAGCCTCAGTAAAGCCTTGGAGCTGCCCACAGTGCTGTTGCCTGGCTGGTTGGTTGGCTTTGTCTTCATTCAGCAACCTTTTGTTTTATCATGAAATGTCTTCTAACTTCAAGCTTCAACTCGTCTTAGTTCTCTCCTGTGATTCTCTGCTGAGCAACTTAATCTCTTTGGAGAAAATGAAATCCATTAAAGGTATGACTTCCACCTCCAAACCTACCTGCGGGGACCCCATTCTAACTGTCTCACCTCCAGTTCCAGAGGAACAATGGTCTCTTTTCCTGCACACATGAAATTGGGGATGTAATCTCCACACCGTCTCTATCTTTCTCTTTTGTCCAAGTCCCAGCTCTCTCCATCGTCCCCTCGTCCCTAATATCGTTCATCTCCCATCTTCACAATGTCTTTCCTCTCTGTACACACAACATTCAAGGCTCTTTCACCCTGACATAGCAAATTAATACAAACAAAAAGAAGTCGCTTCCTGTGACACAGCTGCTGTCACCTCGCAGAAACTCTGCAAGGTGGCCCACGCTTAGTCTTCACTTACTAAAATCACACTCATTTCTTGGTTTCCATCCTACAACCTTATTCAAAGACCTGTTCACTGCAAAATTCAATGTCTTCTTTCAGTCCTAGTCAAGCTTGTACCTGCCTGCATGACCACTTTAATTTCTGAAATTTTCTTCTCCCACCTGTTCTCAAACTCCCTTTTTTCCCTGCATTTTCTCTGCCTTTTCTCATGTCCTCAGTAACTTCCTCTGCCTCTGCAGCTTGCCTTGCTAACACTGAGGGCTCTGCTTGGTCCTCCCCTCTGCCTACATATGAGGCATCTTCCCGTGTGCTCTCCGTTTCCTCCCAGAGGTCCTATACCACCCTCCTCTGATGGCCCCCAGACCTGCATCTCTCCAGCTCACCTGTCCTCCCACTCCAGACCCATCCTCCCAATGACTCCCTGAGTATTTCCACTGCGATGAGAACTTCAAGTCAACATGCCTGCAGTCAGGTCCAGTATTTTCTCCCTAAGATGTGCTCCTACTTTTACTTTTGAGCTGATGAATAATATCATGTCTACATTCTTTGAAGCCAGAAGATTAGAATACAGAATATATTAGAACAGTAGAATATAGAATAGTAGAATATTCTCAACCTCTTTCTCTCCTTCACACAACCAATTAACCCCTAAATCCTATCACCTCACTTGCTCCAATCCCAAAAAGCTCTCTCAAACTCGCTACTTCTTTCTTTCGGTATTACTACGTCCTTAATGTCCCCGTGAACAATGGCTCATCTAGGAAATGGCATGAGCTTTCCTCTTGCTCCTCGGGCGGCTCCCACTCTAACCCACCCTCTACAAAGTCATCAGAGCTCGCATACTAGAAAACTAACCGTGAGCTTGGGCTTTTGAACCAGATCCCCTAGGTTTGAATCCTGACTCTGCTACTGTCTTGCCATGTAGCCTTGGGCAAATAATGCACCTCCTCTGTGCCTGTCTTGATTGGCAGAGCAGAATACTACTAACAGCTAAGAAGATTAAGTGAGTTAGCATATGTGAAGCACCTACACGTGTATCTGACGTTTAGTAAGTGATCAATAAATGTTATTTTATAATCATACATATATATTTTTTCTTTACCTGTTTTGATACCAAACAAATATGCAACATCTCAGTGAAGCTTACTGCAAGCATCCCCAAAAGAGTAACTGCTTCCTTATCTGGGTCTTAGAGCTATGATTTCTCTTGTCATCATGGAATATGCACACCACACACCACAGGGAATATGCACACCACATACCACATCACAGGCCTGCTGCAGAAGAATACAGGGTCCTGATCAGATATATGTCAGTATTCCCAGAATGGATGAATGTGTGTGTGAACACTTGGATGTAAGCCATTTTATCACGGTCCAAATTAAACACTATTACATTTTTTCTGAAGTACCTGTGATAGATGAAAGTATCAAAAGGCAATACAAGATCAAAGAAACAAATATCAAATCCACATGTAGAAATACCAGTGAGTATTTAGAATGAAAACACGGGCCTTCTCGAAATCTTTTGGAATTTATTCTATTAAGTAAGGGAAGTTCTAAAACTGTTAGAACAGCAGCTGAACTACTCATATAAATAAACGCTTAGGACTTCCCTGGTGGCACAGTGGCTAAGAACTCTTGTCTCTGAGATTTAATTCGGTGTTGCGGTACAGAGGCCGGATTCGGGTTCGGTACTAGTAGGAGAGCAGGCTTCTCGGGAAGAGTCAAGAAAAAGAGTAGAAGAAATGCCAGAGGTGTGGTAGCACCAGGGCCATCAATCTGGCAGCAAGTGAGAAATACTACAAAGTATACCGAGAGCATCACAGCACACGGCTCACCTTGGAGCGACCGACCGTAATTGGTGACTGACAGAAAATTCACTGAACAGGATCTGTAGTGACACTCCCTAAATTTGGGGGTAGGGGTGTAGATTGGCTAAAAGACAAACATGTTGGAAATATTTGGGGGTTGCATCTTAAAGCACTAGATTGACAAGGGACAATTTCAGTGAAGATAGAACAGGCTTTGATATTCAAACACAGCATTCAAAATAACACCCACTGACGGAAGGCAGGCAGGCATTCCAAACACAAACTCCCAACACGAAACGCTTGCGGGGACAGTTAACACGAGCCTCCAGGGGCAGCTTCGCTCACTGTCCTGCAAATTTACGGTGAGTGCTTCCAAGCAGTAAAGTCAACCAGGAAATGGCTTATGTAGTTTACAGTGACAAACAGTTCTAAAAATAAATGCTTGAACTACATGGATTCCAAACAGATTTATCACAATCAGAACCGTTAACAGCACACCTATCATGACTAGAAAATTAATTCACGATAAGAACGTGTCAAACTGTATGTTTCTTAACGTGTTCCCCCCGCCGTTCTAAAAAAGAACCCACTTGTTAAGAAGCACGTTCCATCTCTACCCACCGTCACTCCCGGTCGCTGTGCCGTTTTAAGCGCGTGCTGACTTTTTCCCAGCCTACTTTGTCCTCTTCTACATTGTCCAGAAACGGCTGTAGGTGTGAGCGCAGATTATCATGCAACAGGGATGCTCTCGCGCGTTTGAGGAAGCCGTACAGTCTAGTCTAACTGTGCTGTGTTAACATCACCGAAGCGCAACACTTTAAAAATGCGTACACAAATATTCACATTTATGCTTCATTATGGGCTGTTTTGCCAGAAAAATATCACACTTTATTCAGATATTACAGTTGTGTTATTCCCGTGGACATTTATTTTACGAAATTAGAAAGCACAGGAAGAGTGAGATAGCTACATGTTACGACCACACAGCCGCCCACGGCTGAGGCCCTCTGGTCGCGCTCCTCTGCCACGCACGCCCTTCAGAAGAGCTCACCCTCCCCTGCACTCTCTCCACTGAATCTGAAGGGGCAAATATAGCCCATGAGATACAGATGCAAGTAGCTCCTGGCACACAATAATGACCGACAGCAACCTCAAGGGGAGCGGACAAGGGTATCCTAAATGCTGAGGTTAACAGACGCCTGGCTTAAATACCATTAGTCTATGCAAGTCAGAAATTCCCAGCAAGTTTAGAAAACACAATTATCTCTTAGTGGACTCCTGATTTTTTCTAGAATCTAAGATACCTTCTTTACCTCCTTCCAGGATCACTACTGGGAAGGAGAACACAGCCAAAGGAAAGGGTGGGAAGCCACGAGGTTGGGATGATTTGCTCCTCCTCCCCACCCTCAGAAATGTTTCCTGGGAATGGCGGCTGGTATAGTCTCCGATCTTCTCTGCAAGTGTCTCTTAGTAGACAGCACCAAGAAGCAGCCACGTCATCAGTTAGCACAACATCAAGGCCAGTTGATTATGGCCACATCATGTTAATACATGACCTTCAACATTAAACCTTAAAGCAGTCTGCGTAATATTTCACGTACTGAATTTTAATCGGGGGGGTGCATTGAATAAACAGCAACCTCAATGATTCACCTGAACATAGCATAGTTTTTGTGTTTGTTTGAAATATTGTTCTCACTGGGCTCTAAATAGTTAATTAAGTATGCATATTAATTATTACCAAAGTATAAGAATGTTCCTAAAAGGGCATCTATTGTCCACATAAATATCAAAGAAATTTTTTTATGATCAGCATGGTTTCAGTGAAAACCAAGTGAATTAACGTCATTGGTAGGCAGATCAAAGAAGAAAATGGGTTTCTCACTATTTGAAGTTTTCTCACCTGAATTCACTTAGTATTTAACTTATAATAATAGTATTCATAATACGTTATGCTATTTGTTGAAAGGTTTTTAGGAGTATGATTGTCATAAACCTTTAGAGGATTACTTTCTTGACACTGATGCTCAGAGAACGTATGTACACACCAAATTCACAAAATCACCAAGAAAGTCTCGGCAAATATAAAGAATTGCTCAGGAAAATACAGTCCCCTCAGAACTATTTCTATGTTTTATGTAAAGAGGTAAAAAATAAACAGTGGAACTTTTAGCAGCTCGCAATTTTAGGAAAAGGTCATAAATTTACTTACAAGGAATCTAGAAGTCAAGAGTGAAGTTCCATCACCAGCCTGCAAATGAACAACAACAAAACCTAAGACAATATGACTATACTCAGGCCACTTATTTGAACAAGACAGAAAAGAAAACCAAACATGATCATATGATTTATGATTCAATGATATAAATTTACAGCATTGGCCATAGTAAATAATAATGGTAACAGTAATAGTAATGTCACGATCCTTTTCTCCAAAGATTAAACTGGAGCATACCATAAGTCTTTTTTTTTTTAAGTGCTATTCTTCCACATGCTAAGTAGGTCAAGCTGTTTGTTTACATGCACGCTAAGGAAAACCACCAGAAGATTAATACAATAATTGAGAAGAAAACAGTGGAATTGGTACTCTGAACTAGAGCACAACATATATTCACAAACCCAATTAAGATCACAGGAAAAAAATGATTTTCTATGTCACTGAGGTTTTCCAACAAGTTTTCACAAGTCATTGCATCTAGATATGGATACGAGCTAATCTACGGCCTCTCAACCACCACTGATGCAGCATTTGTAGTCTGGGTTGCAGGAAGCCAATGGGGTGCTGCACTGATGTTAGCTCTGCTGTTCTGACACTCTATCCGGATGCTCCAACTTTGCTTCAGCGCACTCAGAGCTGAGTCTGAATCCTCAAAGCACGGGTAGAAAGAGTTATGGTTAAGGCAGGGTTAGAGGTGCAGTGAGCCAGCATGACCTGCACTGATTTGCAATCCTAAAACTGGTGTGAAAACAGCATGGTGGCCTTGACTGGACACTCACATGGCTAAGGGCAAAATGGGACAGATATGAATTCAAGCGTTTCTCTTTCTTGCTCTCATCATCTCTCTTCTACACCATGATGGCTCAGTGTACAATCATTTTATGATAAAAGATACAAATTCGATGGAAGGATCTGTATTTTCTATAGCAGATAATCTATCGGGATGTTGTCTGTTAGGTGCTTAAATGTGTCGGTGCTTATATGTATAACGTTAACAGCCTTAGGTTGACCTACATATATTATCAGAAGATTCAACACTGGGTTTTGTTAAATTCCTTGTCTCTTTTAACCAGGGAAGTTACTATGAAGGTGATATACAGAGCGCAAGCACAGATCTTTAATCTAGGAGGAGTCTCCAACAATAAGATGAGTTTCAGCGTGGATAGCAGCTTTTGTGCACACTGCATGTCAGGATACTTGACAGAGTTAAGTGATACAATTGAAAGTTAAATAACAGAAGGGAGAGGCATTAAGGGGCAAAGAAAAGATAGAAAATTCGTGTTTTCAGATGAGATCTGTAAGGAGGAGGAGAGTCATCTGGGTAGGGAGACATAAAAACCCTCTACAGTTAACAGGAGCTGAAGAGAAATTGATTTAGAAAGAACAGAGGCATAATCATGGTGCTGAATAGCGCATTCAATAATGAGTCTGATTCTTGGAAACGCTGAGCTAAAGGTGGAGCCAGTAACTCTGAGAATGACACATGCCATGATTTCTGCAGAAACAGAGCCACTCCCTACCCCCCATCGAGAAAAGTCTACACAGCACAGTCTCAGAAGCTATGCTGAGTAGTAAAACTGAGGCGAGAGGGGAATGTACACGTCTGAGGGATACAGCAAAGTGATGGAATTTCAAGAGAGCCCTGAAGGCGGTGGAAACACGCCACAAATCAGACTCAACAGTAACATTCGAACGTGCAGATAATACTGTCACCTGTCTTTAGGGGAAGGCAGCTGGATATAGCTCCGTATTTTGCAAAGATGTCAATTAAAAAGTCCCTCAGAGATGGAGAAGATCGATAAAAGAACTTCAAGGTATAGCTCATTTGAAACTATCACAGAAATAAGGAAATGGTGCTGATTTAGTGACAGCCTATGTTCTCACAAACATCAGGTAGGAAGTGAATGTGTGTCTCTGTGGAATCACTTTTGATACCAAAATCTTTGCGTTCACAGTCAAGCATAACCACGTTCTGAAGCAGTAACCCCATGTAAGACGCAGGTGACGGGGGCAACGCTACACACACCGGGGCCGCCTCCCGCGGTCTGGCGCCCGGCAGGAGCTGGGACGGGCATGGACAGCCACGAGACTCTCAGCTGCGTGCAGACACCCCAGCAGCCCCTCCGCGATTTGTCCTTGCGTTTCGCATTCTCACCAAGTGTCCTTCTGGCTCCTCATCCCCTCCCCTCAGCGCCTCTCTCTTTCCTGGCTTCCCCCGTCCCGTGGCTTCTGTAGACGTTTCTACACCAGCCTGTCGACACAGTCGGGCTCGTGAGAATACACCTCAGCTCTGCCCACTGAATTCTATCCTTCTGTGTGCTACAAAGTCAGGTACTGCGTCCTGATTTGGTCCATTCCTTCTCACTCACCCGAGTCCTCTCACCACCCTCTTCTCCACCACACACCCATGTATACATACACCTCTTCTCCCCTGACCAGTTTGCTAAGCCATATAGCTATATATACACGTACATATATGTTCCTTGAGTCTAAAATATTCCAGAATTGCACTTTAAATTTTTATTCTTCTAGAATGAGGCACTTGGAAATTACTCTAAGTTTATACTTTGTTCCAGAATTACACTGTCTAACCTGTCGGCATGCAAGAATTGACGGTGGGAACGCTTGGGAAATACAGAAAAGAGCACAATCTATCTGGGGTCTGCTATTTGTCTCAACTGCTTAGATTGTTTCCATTTTTTTTAATTAACAGAACAGGGTCTGGCATCTGCGAATACAGCTCTGACAGACAGGAAGACGTGACTAAGAGAAGCTGGCATGTGGGTCGAATACCGAATTCATCAGGGGTGCCTCTGTTTCACTTCGATGGCAGGACGCCCTCACCAGCTTGACTCCCCGCGTTAGGTGCCTGTAACTTCTTTGTCTTAATCTTCAATTTTCAGTCCTCTTTCTCAGATTCCAGTCTCCTCTGCTCCCCTTCCCTGCTCTTGGCCTCCATGGCCCATCATGCACCATCTGCACTGTACCCACGTGGTGAATTTCCTGTCCACTTACTCATTCACCTTGCTGTGCACTTCTGAATTAGGCATGGGGGCGGGTTGATAAAAACGCACATTCACACTCTCCTTTCACAATATACAATGAGGTGACAATCTAATTGTTAATCCCAGGATGTTTTCTCATGAAACGCTTTTAAAAAATCACAGCAGACTATAAATGAATTCCAGATGAATAATATAGAGCTGTAGAAGTTAAGAGAAAGTAGCGGTCATTGTGCTTTACAGCAATTCATTCATTCATTCATTCAACGCACACTATATCAGGCACTGTACTAATGTCGGGAATGCTAAAGTTATTAAAAAAAGAAAGACTAGATCACATAGTTTTCAGTTGGAGGGAGACACGTATAATGTTAGATATCAATGAATGCTGAAGAAAAAAGTAATGCAGTTGAAGGAAATAAAAATAATGCAGGTGAGGGAGAACTTTCAATTTTAGATGAAATGGCTACAGAGGTTCTCACGGAGAAGATAAGATTTGAATAAGGACCTGTGCAAAGTGAGAGACTGAGGCACGTGGATATCGGGGGTAAAAGCACACAAAGACCTTGAGCTGGGCACGTCTGCAGCGTTAAGGTAGGAAACCTAGACGCGGAGCACAGGGGGACCAGTAGAAGATGAGGCTGGAGAGCACCGGGCCCAAGATCACGAAGGGACTTGAGGGCCACAGTAAGGAGGAGGGCTTTTGCTCAAAACCAGATGTCTCTGGAGGGCTTTAAGCAGAAAAGTGACATGATCTGACCCCCATTTTGACAGGATTGCTCTGGGTGGTGTGTTAAGAGTAACCTGATGGAGGGGAAGGAAGGACAGAATCTAGAAGACCAGTCAGGGGCTGCGTTGTCAGTCCAGGAACGAGCTGACGGCAGCCTGGAATAGGGTGGTAGCCGTGGGATGATGAGATGCTTTCAGATTTGGGGGTTATTTTGAAGGGAAAGCCTAAATATTTGACTGACCAATTGGATACAGGATGAGAGAAAAAGAGGTACTGAGGCGGAAGCCAAAATTTCTGGCCTAAAAGCAAG
Organism: Aethalodelphis obliquidens; assembly: GCF_003676395.1. NCBI lineage: Eukaryota > Metazoa > Chordata > Mammalia > Artiodactyla > Delphinidae > Aethalodelphis > Aethalodelphis obliquidens. The sequence continues at coordinate 1,656,045 of NW_020837969.1, forward strand.
TAGAAAACCAGACAGGTGGAAGTATCTTTAACGAGGCAGGGGGGAGCGTTTTTCAACTTCTTCTTTGCCAAGTCAAGTGTGTTAACTAGGTATCCAAGTGGAGGTGCCAACCAGGCAGCCGGGCGTCCTAGTGTGGATTATGAAGAGACTCAGGATTGAAACATCTGGGAATCATCAGCGTGCAGAACCCGTGATACTGGACAAAATCAACGAGAGAGGGAGTGTAGACTGAGAAGAACGGAGATCCAGAGATGGAGCAGAGTGACATTTCAGCATCTGAGGGTGAGAAAAATAAGGAGGAAGACGCGAAACGGTCTAAGAAAGATCTTCTGGAGAAGCAGGAGGGACGGCACGCCCCAAGGGTCCTGGAAGCAAAGTGAAGGGAGCGTCTTCAAGAGCAATGGTACGGCCTCATTTTGCCTTTTCAACCTCTTTTCCTGCATCCCCTGTCCTAGTCTCTTTTCCATTTCTCTGTGCCCTGCAAAATGCCGAAGTGGTTCACCACCCTCTGCTTTTCTTCCTGTGCTTCCTGAAGAGGATTCGTGGACGGTGGTGAGACCACACCCGGGTGTCAGGCCACCAGTTCTGACACAGGCTTCAGCTCTCCCTAGGGCGTTACTTAACTTCTCTCTGCTTTAATTTCCTCATCTTCAAAACAGGTACAATAACAGTAACTATTTGTGCCGGGAAGGACAATTAAATGACAATACTTGTGTATGTAACTTCAAACGCTGCCTACACATAGCAAACGTTACCTAATTACACACAACTCATAGCGTTTCTCCTCTCCACCCTGCTTCACTGAAACCCAACCAGAGTCCCCTCCTGCATTTAGTCAATTCCGTTCTTTTATTTCTCTAAAATCATTAGAAAGGCGTGATCCAGGATCTGAGCTGCATGTTATTTTATGTAGACTAATCTTTCTTTCTACCAACCCATCTCTACTTGTGAAATTCCCGTGGAGAGACACACCTCTCCAATGCTTCAGCGTTTCTGTAATGCCTTTGTGCTTTCTCACTTTATATATTTGGCATAAAGCACTAATGAGGGAAGATTCTTTCCTAAGGAGGACGCTATCAATTCACAGACGTCCAGACCAAGGATGAGGGTTCTGCTGCCGGCTTCATCTGGGTTCAGGAATCACCGCACCTTCCGACGCAGAGGGCCCATCGGTCATCTTGACAGAGCTGGGCCCCGGCCCTGGGGGAGGCTGGCCATTAGCAAGGAGATAGCAACAACTGGGCAGCATGTACAGACGCCTGCTCTGAGCAACTGTGGCCTGGAAGTGGGGCGGGTGGTCTAGTCTCGGCAGTGAGCCCAGCAGGGGAGGCCAAGGTTTGGGCAGGGCCAAAAAGCGGTCCCAAGACCCGTGATTACACGCCTCACAAAAAACTGGGTTTGGGTTTGCGTCATCCTAATGGACAGTGTCTGCTGTCCTCACAAGTCAGCATTGTAGAAGCGGTAGTTACTTATTCTAGACAAATGACATGGGAAAGAAGTGGGCCACAAGGCATTTATAATCTGTGTCTCCTTTACCTACTGTACCGTAATACACACTGTAACAGGCAGTTACAAACACAGCAAAGCATCTGACCAACCCTGTCCTTTCAATGCTTATATATTTGCCTTACTATCCTGAGAGATGAGGTTATAAGAACATATTCTAATTGTTTACCAGCTCCTATTGAGAGGAATAATACTTAAGAAAAAAATTCACAGAGTGTGATATTGCAGGGGTGGGCTTCACTGGTATACCCAACCGGAAGGAACAGTATTAAGAGCTATTTTTGACTTGGGGCAGAGATCACTTGATCTTAATGCACGGTTTTTTCTTTATTAACTTCTCTGCAAATGAGTTTTATACATACAACCTGAGGGGTTTTGTGAAGTTTATCAAGGTAATATTTATAAACTGCCCTAAAATCCCTAGCTGAAAGAGAAAATGTCATGCAATATTACTTGTCGAAAAATGAGACCTTTTGTAAGCCTTAATTATAAATTTAAATTCCCTTATATCAAGGAACGTGAATCAGTCAATTATAATGAGCAATGACTGTGTGCACATGGTAAGTTCTTTAGGGCCAAGAGGTGAGTCACTCATTTCTTTTTTCTTCTTCCACAGCATATACTCTGAAAATTGTTGTTGTTGATGATGGTAATACTACTACTGGTTAGTAATAATAATAGTAGTAATAATAATAATACTCTAATTGTCTAGATCATGGCATACACCATTCATCTTTCTGGGAATTATTAAACAAGAGGGTGTCACTCATGGTTTACTGATTGGGTTCAAGGCACACGTCAGCATCAAAAATAAAGTTAGCATTAAACTTGACTCCATTTAAAGACGCCAGGATCCAAGGTGGAACACAGAGAGTGAGATTAGGAGTTGGAAAGTCACAGAGTACTTGGGCAGAGGTCAGAAACCAGCACAGACCCAGGGCAGTCATTTAATTTGTCTGTCTGTCTGTCTGTCTGTTATTTTTTAACAACTTGGGGCGCCAGACGCCTATCTTGATGATCCTTCCCCTTTGTATAGAATCCGCAGGAGGTTTAAGTTTCCCGCCCTTGCTAATAAAGTCTATTCTTCTCATTGAATAGAATGATCTTATTTGTTTAAAATTTGGTAGTACCCAGTTGAAAAGAGTTCTGGTGGGACTGTGGTATTTTGGAGCAATGTTCTACAATCATCAGGGACACAGATCATCTTCTATAGATTCATGTTTGAACATCCAGCACCTCGTACATTTCATGACACTTGCAAGAATAAACACATGTGGACAAGTGATGACATCCTTTGCCACCTCTGTCTTGTCGGTAGGATTAGGCCATGCAGAGAGGGACGGTTTTCCTCTAAGTCCTTCTTAATGTCTCCATGTTTTCTATCTTTTGGCATGACCAATACTTCAAGCCACTATGTTTAGTTCTGATATTCATTAATGTATTCATTTACATTTTTCCAGTTTAACTGAGATACAGTTGACATAAAACATTAAGTTTAACATGTGCAGCGTGTTGATTTGATACACATACACATACTGCAAAATGATTATCACAGTAAAGTTAGTTAACACATGTATCCATCACCCCACATAACTAACAGTTTTGGTGTGTGCACTCGTGTGTGTGGTGAAAACACTGAACATCTGCTGTCTTAGCAACTTTCGAGAATATAAGGCTATATTACTAACTATAATCACCATGCTGTATACTAGACCCTCGAGAACTTATTCATCTTATAACTAGAAGTTTCTGCCCTTTGACCAACATCTCCCCAATTTCTCCCACACTCTGGCAACCACCATCGTACTCTCTGTTTCTATGAGTTCGATGTTTTAGATTCCACATATAAGTGATATCGAATAGTATTTGTCTTTCTCTGACTTACTTCGCTTCACATCATGCCCTTAAGGTCCATCCATATTGTCACAAATGGCAGGATTTCCTTCTTGTTCATGGCTGAGTAATATTCCATTGTGTGTGTGTGTGTGTGTGTGTGTGTGTGTGTGTGTGTGTATGTGTATAATGTATTATATACACACTTATATATAGGTATATATGTATGTATATACATATATACGCACATGTATTTATACACACACATATATACATACGTATATGTACACACACACACACGTATATATCACATTTTCTTTTCATTCATCGATGGACACTCAGATTGTTTCCATGTTGTCTTGGCTATTGTGAATAATGCTGCAATGAACATGGGAGTGCAGATATCTTTTCGAGATAGTGATTTCATTCCCTTTGGTTATATACCCAGAAGTGGGATTGCTGGATCACACGGTAGTTCTACTTTTAATTTCTGAGGAAACTCCATACTGTTTTCCACAGTGGCTGGACCACTGTACGCTCCCACCAAGCGGGCACAAAGGTTCTTTTTCCTTTACATCCTCACCAGCACGTGCTATGTCTTGTCTCTTTTATAATGGCCATTCTATCAGGCGTGCGGTGCTATCTCAGTTGGGTTTTGGTCTGCATTTCCCTGAGGATGAGTGATGCTGAGTACCTTTTTCTGTCCTGTTGGCCATCTGTACGTCTTCTTTGGAAAAATGTCTATTCAGGTCCTCTGCCCATTTTTCAAGTGGATTGTTTTTGTTTTGTTTCACTTGACTTGGTATTGAGTTGTATGAGTTATTTATATATTTTGGATATTAACCCTTATCTGATATATACTTTGCAAAAATTTTCTCCTATTCCACAGGCTGCCTCTTCATTCTGTTGATCATTTCTATTGCTGTGCAGAAATTTCCAACATTGTGATGTAGAGTGGGCCTATGATTTACTGTCTATACCTAGACACTTTGAAGAGTGCAAAGGGGTATTAGTGTCACCTGTACCAGGGCAACAGACATCCTGTCCTGGGCTCAACAATTATGTATGGTTACCGTAATTACCTGACCTTAGATGGCAGGGGAGAGTGTGCCTTTTGCTACTGTCTCCCATGCTTAATCAAAGTGGACTTTACTTACGGTAAAATCCAAGTACAGACCAAGGTATCTTTATTTCTCACCTTGTCCACTCCAGTAGTGTATATTCTGCTTCACCTGCAGACCATCCTTCAGAGATTATTTTAATCACAGGTCACAGCAACATGCCTTTGCTCTCCGTAATCCCCCCTGGTTTGCACAGCTCACACCTTTGACTTTGTTTATGGTCAAATATCACCTCTTCAGAGAGCCCACGTCAAATCATTCTATCTAGAAGTTAAATCTCTCACTTCCTCTCCTGCTTTGCTTTTCTACATCGCACTTTTTCACTTCTGATGTAACTACGTGTATTTGTTTATTTTCTGTCTTCTAAACAGGCCACAGACTCCATCAAGGGAGGGACTTCTTCTTCTACTTGTGACTCATTTAAATAAGTTCTGGCACACAGCAGGCGTCCACTTCCTAGTTATTGGGTGAATATATAAATAAATGAATATGTATAAGGGTACAGATATTAGGTCAAATCTCAGATGGAAAAATTCAGAAACAAAATCTAGCACTAAAATCTCTTCCTCATTCAATCTTTTACCCTCTCCATGGGGACAAGGTGAGAAAAAGATCAAACAAGGAGCTAAAGCGTTAAGCCAGCATGTGCTAAAAGGACTGAAGGCGAGAAAGGAGAGAGCGTACTGTTTATCTTACTTTAATGTAAAGCTTTAAAGAACCTGAGATTGTCCTCACTGAATGCATTGTTTCTTGTAAAGACTAGAAATTCCTGCTTTTCAACCCTGATTAAAAGATGGGCATTCCGCCATGCCCCAAAGATCACCGGATTAGTTCTACGTTGGCTAGTGGAAGGCAAGGCGGTCCATAAACAAGGGCCTGCTTTGGAAGACTCCCTGCCTCTGGCTCCCAGTAGATGGGTGCTGGGAAATGCTGGCAGAAGTACCCCAGCTGATCTCAAGTGCCCCGAAGTTGCCCAGTGAGGAAGGCTGATCTCTAAGCAGTGAGGGCCCAACCACTTAGTGCTTTACAGACCGCAGACAATCGCGCTCAGAAGCAGAGGGCCAGGCGGTACTGAACTTCCACGCTCTGATGGAAAATGTTCCCTGCAGCTCAATGCACACAGTAGCCAATCGACCCCCAGTTCTGCCCTAGGGGTCACTTCTGGATTTCTTCCAAGGGAGAGCAAGTTGCTTAATCCAACATCAGTATGGAGTTGCTAGCTCACGACTAGCCTTTTGATGGAAACCACGGAGCTCATACCATTCAAAAATTATCTTCAATCGGGATGCCTTCCTGTCAAACAGTAAAGTTATTAATAATGCTGTAAATCTTCCAAATAAGTTTTGACAAGTTTGTTTTTTTGAAGAAAAGCTGAAAAACCAGAAATGTGGTTGGTAATGTTTGAACAGAGCTTTCAAAAGACCTTTACAGACAGTTTTTACTATGAATTCATTAGTTTCCTTTTTCAAATTTCAAAAAGTACATCATAATTTGCTAATTAATGTGTGATTTTTATAGTTCGCCTGTATTTTTTTATCTGTACTATTCTATATGTTCATGAACACCGCTTGGTGCGGTGGTGGTAGAATAAATTTGAATACAACAGTTCAGAAAAAGCGAATTGCTTTCCCTTTAACCTTGGGAAAGGTTAAAAATGTGCCCTTCACAAATGGGTAGACAATAAGGGCCTGTTATCCTCCAAACCTGATGACCTATTCCTCATGTTTGAAAATATTAGGACCTAAATGTAGTCATGACATATTCCACGTGTCTTACGCTTTCTGTTACAAGCTGCCTATGTATATATTATCATACTTGGTCTTCACAGCAGTCTTGGAGTTCTTTTCCTCAGTTTGCAAAGGAGTCTACAGAGACTCAGGGAGTTTACATAACTTGGCTACAGACACAAAATGAGTAGCAGAGTTGGAACTGGGCTGCAAATTATCTGTCCTAACCTTCTCACTGCTTATGTGTCACCTCCTTACCGTTGTCCATTGCAGCTCTGTGCCTTTTTTCCCAGCACTTCTGCATGTGCGAGTTTCCTACGGTGGAGCGATGCTGTGTCTTTGATCTTATAACTCATTTAAAAATGGCCTCAAATCCCAATATCAGAACACAGAGAAATTAACCTGTCCAAAGATACACAACACTGAGTCTTTTAAAAACTGTGAACTATTAAGAATATTTTCTAAATACGTTAAGTGCCTATCTCTAAAATTAATGAAATCAGATATCTTATTAAGACATGAGGGATAAGATTACTCTCGGCGCAGTTCAACACAAGTGAACTTTAATTGCAGCAAAGACTCAGATGGCTTAAGCAAGTGGATTCTGACTTTGTGTATGGTGCTGGGAATGTAAAACGTACACCAGATTTGAAGACTTCGTACAAAAGCAGAATGTGAAATATCTCATTAATCACTTTTATACTGATTACATATTGAAATGATATTTTAGACATATTAAGTGATATGTATTACGAAAATTAATTTCACTTGTTCCTTCTTGTTTTTCAAAAAGTGGCTACTAGAGATAACTGAAATCTACACACGGGACTCCGAGTATATTTCTACAGGACAATGTTGGTCCAGAGCATGGTGGAGATACCTAAGACATGACTGCTGTCCTCACTAGAGGAGGAGACAAGGCTTATGTATGTGAAACAGAGGTGGAAGGACATATCTGTTTAAGTAACAAGTGATTGGAAAAGGAACATAGCATCTCTGAGAAAGTTCAAAGAAGGGGAGAATCAGTGTGGTCTACAATACATGGGGAAGGTCTGATGTTAAGGGTTGCAAGAGACTCTTTGGATGAGCTTGATGAGGAAAACGGACAGGACAATGTCACTGTCAATGTCCAGCGAAGGAAAGGAAGAGAGAATAAAAGGCGGCAGAAGCACAGTGGAAACCCTGACCCTTCATGAGCAGAGAAGGAATAATCACTACTAAGAAAGGAGTCCGATTTTTTCCTAAACTCTCTATTAATCCAATGTTGGCAAGTCAAATACATAACATCTTAGGAAGCCATCTGATACATGATTTTTTTGTTCCTTAAAAGAAATAACGTTTGGCAGTCACAACTGGAGTTTTCTCTGTCTTTTTCTCTTCTCTAAATTCAATTTGCCCAATTTTTTCTCAAAGTATAGGCGAGTTACAATATTGTTTCAGTTCAGGTTTATAACAAGTGATTCAAAAGTTTTATATATTATACTCTTTTTAAAGTGATTATTAAAGAACTGCTATATTTCCCCCCAAAATAAAAAATAAATAAATTCCATTTGCCCCTTTATTTCTACAAAATCACCCATTCTGAAACAGCTTTGCAAATGATTACAAGCTTTCAATGTTACAGGGCTCATTGCTCTATGCATTTGTCAAAATTTCTGCAAGTAGAGAGATAACCTAAGGACATAAAAATTAACACATGTAGATTAATCACGGATTCTAGTTTTGGCTCTGAAATCAATACTAAAAATAAGTCAGATTTTAAGCTTCCGTTAAAAAAGACATACCCAGAAGAGGTATAACTGATAACCTGGCTTGTTTCAATAAGAACACGTGCTGAAACCATATGTCAAAGAACACCAGAAACACAATCCGTGAGAAATGTTTTGTTTTTAAATCTGAAATCAAAATGGTAGTGTTAAAGCTATGTTTTATTCTAGTCTGAGAGAGTTGTCTCATTTATACGAAACACCGAAATAATGAAGTTGTTTCTGGGTTACTGGCCCCTTAATCTCGTATATTAATTCAGGTAATGAATCACTACTACTATCTTCCATTTAATTATTTTTATTTATGTACCATTAAGCTCCATTTTCATTACGTTTGGAGGACAAAAAAAGGCCAAACCCAGGGTATCTGGGCAGAGCCATCACTTCATTTACAATCCTCAGAAGACCCTTTTCTTGGTAGAGAATACAAATGACGGTCCTTGACGTTTTTTAAAAACATTTTTTACTTCTTTAATTAGGAGTTTCAGGCAGGACCTTCTGCCTGAAGCCTTAACGTTTTCAGATACTTCTGCCTCCCTTCTCGGCCGGTTCTTCCTAAGTTTGTGCTGAATACATTCTTGCTTTGCAAGAAACCTGCTCTCAGGCCCTTTCATATTCTGCTATAATCTCTTGGTAATTACAAAGTCTCTCTCTGCGACACTGAGCAAATCCAGGAGGAATTCCGAAGCTAGGCCTCACATGTAAACTTGTATTTGGACATCTCAGCTCAATTTGCACCCCCCGGGGCCTACAACTTAGAAAACAGTCCTGTCAGAAATGCAGAAAACCAGAGGAGCACAAAGGTTACAATGACAATAACTTTGTGTCAGTGCAAAACACTGGTTAAATAACACAGGACACAGCAACTTTCAATGAAATATTTCACTTAATAGTGGGTAAATCCTAACCATAGAAGGTGCAGTTACTAGGACAGCAAATTGCAAACCACTTAACACTCCACATATGACAATTTCTCACCCTTACATGTTTCCAACCATGGGGAATTCGTACACCTCTTCCCCCTCTTTGCTTTACTATAATTACTTGTACACTTTTCCTCTTATTCTTTCTTTTCCCTTTCAGTCACTGATATAAAAGCCATATTAGAAATTCTTTAATGACACAAACGCAAGAACATCAACATAATATTTGTGTAATTATCTTATGTTTGGCTATTTGCAAATTATCTTATCACTAAGCATCAGTAATTGGCCATAATTGTTATGTTAGAGTTTTATAACGTGCTTTTTTCTTTTTCCTTTTTTTTTTTTTTTTTTGGTCATACATTACAACAAAATATACAGTTTGCAGAAATCCATTACATTACGATTTGGGGAATTTTTAAGTCTCATTCACCAAAATAATGTAAAATGCGTCTGGTTTTGTTCTAAAGGCAAATACATAATACATTTCCTGCGGTCAGCTGGACGTCTACTATTGAGATCGGAATTGGTAGGTAGTAAAAAACGTATGGCTCTTTTTGCTCTTTTATGCTAAGGTAAGTTTAAATTGGTTTAGTAATGTAATAGAGGAATTGTCCAACTCAAGAAAGTAGAAAGCTAAGAAATGCTACTTCACATTTTTTGCATATGCATTTTTAAAATTTTCCATTAGACTGTGAATTTTTGAGGAGCTGATTAATGTTCTTTTCTGCCCCATCGTGCTCAGCGTCTATGCACTGAACATCACCTATGATAGCTACCCGCTTCACAATTTCTCGTAACACTAGTAATTTCATGTCACTTCTAGATCAATTGAAAATACATACAGAGAAATAACAAAATCGTACTTATTAAAGATAGCACATAGGTAGTCAGAAATAAGTATTCTTGAGGGGCTTCTAGAGTGTTTTGCTTCTGTTTCACTGTAGGATAAAGTAAACACAGGGATTTTCAAACAGATCAAGAAGCACTGAGACATGACGCAACTTCTTCCTGTGATCCTGAGAATTTTTGACAGGTAAGTGGCATGTCAATAATCCTAATAATATTGAACTACACGGATGCATACAGGGTTAGGGAACTGGACCTCATGTGATCCAGAATTCCAGGGTACCAGAGCAGATTTTTTTTTAAGCAACCACAAAACAGACTGCAGGATGGATGCTAGAAGTCTCAGGCTGACGAGCCTCTGGCATTTATCCAGATTGTAGATTCTGAGACTAAAGGAGACCTAAAGTGTAGCCTCTATATGAAGGGGGAGACAGGAAAAGCCAAGTGACATCCCTTTAGTCAGTTATGTCCACTTTCACCAGATGTGAAGAAAACGATAAAAACTTGAGGATTCAATCTCAGGCAAGCACAGAGCTGGAGAAAGTGTTAAAAGCCACGATTAAGCTTGGAGAAACAGAATATGAACGGCAAAGAAAAATCATCCACTGTAAGCATTTATATACTCAACCCAACAGGCTTTCCAATAAACCATTCAAGAGGGGGAAAATGTACAAACATACATTTCCACTGGCAAAAGCTTGTTACATCTCCTAAAGCAGGTTTTTGCTTTACCCCCTGCTTCTAAGGTACTCAGCTCAGTCTTAGAAACTGGTTGGGGTAGGGAAACAATCAGTTCCTTAGGTCCTCGTAAACATTTCACTTGTATTTTTAGAAAAAAGAGATTATTTTCCAAACACTGCAGGTGTGAGGAACCTAATATTGAAAGTCTCCCGTGAACTGTTCTACACCTTACCCCATCAGAGTGCCCTTGGAATAAAACAAATTGGATGAAAAACATACATCTTGTAGCTTCAGATACTCAAAAGCTTATTACAGCTGAAAATGAGTAAAATATTACAGCCACCAGGCCTATTACCATAGAGAACAGATCTACCTTAGGCTCAGATGTAAAAGTAACCTCATGACAGCCTCCAGAAGCAAGGCGACCTGTGCTCTGCTCTTCTACACGGGCTCCCATTTAACCCACACTTTAAAATAGTCTCAGTTTTCAGTTTAAATGACTAGTTAGAAGAGAACAAGCCAAGTGTTTACTTGCGAGAAAAGAAAATCTTAACTATAGAAGAGAACTGAATTTTATTCACTATTTCCATTCATAGGTAAAGAACACAGTCTCTCCCCAAATGCTACTGAATTTTAGTTTCGACATTCAACACCACTCTTATACGCTTAACACTCCCAGACAGGCACTGAGATATGCTCTTAGTTTACCAGAAGTACAAAACACATCTCTAGTGCAAGATTTTATGTACAAACAACATTTGTTTTTTTCAGACTGACTAAAAGGTAAAAAGTGATTGGGGTATTTGGGACAGGCTAGGCTCCCGGCTGAAATACAACTTTAGGATCCTTTTTCTAACTTCTACAGAGAAGTCACCTCTGACTCCACAAGGAGAATTCTCAGGTTTCAAAAAGAAATGTCTTCCTTTGATACATTTGCTACACACACACACACACACACACACACACACACACACACACACGCGCTTTGTCAAATAAGTATATGAATGATAATAAAGAGAGATCAAATCATTTGCTCCTGAGGTTTGCCCAGCACTGTGGCGGGTACTATGAGAAAAATAAAAGTAGTCAAGAACCACCCTCAAGATTAGACCTTATGAAGAAGGCCAAAGTGAGCGGATTCCTAACTTTGCTCTTGCTTTCTCGTACTTATGGGGATCTTCCTTCCTTTCCTCTTTCTTGAGTTCTTGCGGGATTGAAATTTGTTACTAAGCCTACTCTAAACATATTCCAATAACAAAGTAACATTGATTTTTTCAGTCTCCTATATAAAGCTTATTTTCCAATAATTCAGTTTCTTAGAACATTTGCTTTCTGGGCTCTTTCCAGGTTTTCAAATTGTTTCTGCATGGAAACATAAGCTCAGCTCTTGGACCGACATGAACAAGAGTGCAAATAATTTTCTAATTGTGGCAAGTTATGTCCTGCGTGTTACTAAAGATAAAGAATGCTGAAATTGGGAGTAAATTCTAAATATTTCATGCTGAGATGAGGAAACTGATGCTGAAAGGGACTAAGGGATGTTCCTAAAGGAACTGACAGAACCGAGAATACAATGAGCTTTAGAATTCCAGGTCCCGTTTCTTCTGCGATGTGACACCCCATTCATGGTAACATTTCAAATAAAGGCAGCATATAATTTTTTTATCATTGGGTAATTTGTTTATGAAATTGCATTTCCATTAAGCAAATATTCTTTCCATGTGCTGGGGTAGAGGTGGTGTGCCCTCTGTTAACGTTTTTCCTGATGCAGTCAGTCAAAGCCATTTCTCTGAAATATTTGAAAGTGATCAAAAGAAAGTAGGGCTTTACCATTAGCATTCCATGAAAACCAAAAGGAATATAGAACTGTAATCACCATGCATAACTTCTTACAGATTTTAGTAAACTAACAGCATCTACAAACTTGCTTAGCACCCAAACTCACCCACATCAATGACTAAGTCATTAAGGGTCCTGGGGCTGCACCTTGTATATTCCAGTTTCATGTGGTAATGGAAATCTCTGGATCCCTTTGACTATTTCACCATTCCCTAATAAAAGAAGTCATCTGTAAAACATTATGCTTTTGCCTATTTCTTTTTAAAAATTTGCTTAGTATCTACTCATGTCAAGTGCCTGATTTACTCCCAGGAATTGAGAAATAGGAGAGTGACTGGGAAAGTGAGGGAAGCTATCCCCACTGATATGGATTTCAGGGGACCTGCTTGGGCTTGGAAGAGCAAGGACAGTGCCCAAGGTCAGAGCCAGAGACTTGTGTCCACATCTCAGCAAAGACTTCAAGTGGAATTGGGATACGGAGCCAGGAGTCAAGGGGTTGGAAATCAACGGAAGAGTGGCTTGGAACAGCAAAGAGAAGGATATGTGAGCAAATCCACAGACAAATAAACCTGTGGTGAGTCCTTTCCGTGCTCCTGGGGCAGGCTGGTGGGGAACTGGATCCACTTAAAGGCTCTGAGCGGGCCACTAGGGAAACAAACATGAATAAGACACTGCCTACTGTTTCGTGGTCGAGGGAGGGTCCTGCGGGGAGACAGTCCATAGCAGATCGCTGGGATCCCTGAGGAAGTGCCTGTAGATGCAGTACAATAACACGGACGCACAGAAGGAAAGTGAACCATTGTGTCCGGGGGTCTGTGTGAGTCGCCTACTGACGCTGTAACAAGTTACCGCGTATTTAGAGGCCTAAAACAACACCGCATTTTTTTTTTTTATCTTACGGTTCTGAAGTTTAGATCAGAAATGTGCCGTCTTGTGGTAAAGTACGTGTGTGAACAGGGTTGCTTCTGGAGACTCTCAGAGACAGTCTGTGCCCGTGCCTTGGTCTGTTTCCATCATCGGCTACGCCAGCAACAGCTGCTTGAGGCTTTCTGATATCACATCACTCGAAGAAACTCCCACCTCCCTCTTTCACTTATAAGGACCCTTGTGATTGCAGTGGGCCCAAGCGGATCATCTAGAATAATCTCCCCGAGTAAAGGTCCTTAATCCAGTCACATCCCATTAAATTCAGTTAAATTATGTGTAGTCCCTTGGTCCCTTTGTAAAGTAACATATTCACAGGTTCAAGGGACTGGATGTGGACCTCTTCGGGGCTGGGGGCATTGTACTGTCTACCACAGTGTCGAAGGAGATTAAGGTGACCTGGGAAGATTTCACATGAGCTGATAATGGTGGAGTCTTGCAGGATGAGTAGATTTCCAAAGAGACAGTGAATATGGGGTGGGGGACGGAGGGAGGGAGGGAGGATGCAGTCCAGGCAGAGAGAGCCCTAGAAAAATCAAAGTCAGAAGTCTTTCATCGTTGCTTCCTTGTTAAATATACAATCTGCTACATAAGCAAACGGCTCTGACACTTCTAGGCGCTGTGCTCACTACCAGCATCTGTTACTCTCCTGGAGATTTCACAGATTAATATCGTATTTCCATAACTAGCTAAATACTAGGGTTAAGCGAGCTGATCTATTCAAAAGGTTCATTCTTTTCCCTCCCCTCTCTTTAAAAACGAACACAATATTTTCTCTTATTTAGAGTCCAAACATCTTTTCATCATTCAAACAGACCGAATACTATAATTACAAATAGCACTGAAATACAATCCGCCTTCCCCTTAAATCAACAAAGATCTCCATCATCTGGTCCTGTTGATCTGCATACACTGTTTACATACTACTTAGACTATATCTATTTATATATATTTTTTATTTACAAAGTAATCACCTCCCTCAATGGTTTACTTTGAGTCTTAAACCTTCCATAGGGCCAAATGGATTGGATGCAATCTATTTTTATTTGCTTTTCACCCAAAGAGGCTGGGTGAAGAGTACAGGAAAATGAATCAAAAGCAGAATTAACAGGAAGTGCAGGGAGCCAGACTTGGTAAAGCCACGATTACCCTTAAAGATGATCAACAACAAACTGTCAACACAATACTGCCTCTGGTTACCCAGCCGAAGTCTGGGGACATTGCAGCCAACCCCGCGCACCAGGCAGCACACACGTCTGCCAAAGATCAGCCTAAGACAGAAACATCGCGGAGTCCGGGAAGTATAATCAGAGGTGTCACTATTGCGTAACTCAAAACCAGTAACCATGCTCCAGTCCAAAACTCACTGGAGATGTCTAGACGGTTCCAGCCCAGGGCTGGCTTACTTCTTCCAAGAACATTCAGCAGGATGTCTGAATCTGAGAGTTCCACAGAGTTTTCTTATAATTTACGGGTCTCAGATCAATCTAGATAATTGCAATGTTCCCCTAAGAGACTTAATATTTTGTAGTAGACTTAAGACTGTCTATTCTTAAATATCCCTCAGGTATGAACAAGCCACAAATTTAACTAAACCTCAAAGGTAATGTGACTAACCTCAAAGGAGGTATCATGACACAATGCAGTTGGGGGTGATGTCCAAAATCTTTCCTTTTAACCATTATTTTCCACAGACTTGCTTGATTCTTTTGTTATGGAAAACATTTACTTGCTATCTATCTATCTATATCTATATATATAAAATTAAAGAATATTTTTATGGTGCCTTTCTATAACAACATTTCTGTTTCTTTTGTGTTTTTGTCCCCTTACATACGTCCCTACCCTCTTGTGCTATTTCTTCGGATCTTTCCTTGGTGACCTAGCCTAATTTCCAAGGATAGTTGCATTCCCACTTGCTTTTCAGATTTCATATTGCCCTGATTTTTGCAAAGTTTGTATTTTTCTATTGTTTTAGGCTTTTCTACGCTTCGGGAATTTTGGCTATAGTAAAAGTTTCCCTTAAAAAAGCAACAATGCCATAAGGATTTATTTAGCGAGTCATCTGGAAAATATCGCAAAATATATCCTGTGATCGTTTACATGTTGCTATTCATGACAGTGTCCATGGATGTGAGAGGAACTCTAGGCATTAAAGCAACAACCGATAGTTAAATCCCGCCTGTCCTGTGCCAAGCACTGTGAGGAGAGCCAGGGGTGTAAGGACGAGAGAGAGTGAGCGATTTAAGGATGTGCAGGGTATGGCTCCTGCCACGAAGAAAAAAGTCCAGAAAGGACACAGATATGCAAATAGTTGTAATGCAATGTGATAGGTGCTTTCACAAATGTATGAACTAACTCCTCTGGGAGCACAGATAAAGGAGCAATTAATTCAGCCTGAAGGAGTTCGGGAAGCTTCAGATGAGAGGTCACGTTTCAATTGGGCCTTGAGAGAACAGTAGGGCTTCATCAGGGACTTGGGATATCTAAGGATAGAAGGGAAGGAGGAAAGGTATATATATAACAGGTAGAAGGGTCAGCATGGACAGGCGCTCATCAAAGGTCAGTCCCTGGCACATGTTCAACTGCAATAAATATTTTTGAATGAGTGACTATGAATGAATAAATATTCAAAGAACTGGCTACAAACTTACTATTCTTTCCTGGTATAAAGTCTGGGCGTTCAGGAGAACAGGGCATAATGGTGGCTGATGACATACTACTCAAAGGGGTGACTAAGCTGGAGCTCCTCTGCCACAGTTTCCATGACTGGACATGGAGATGGACGTCCTCCAACGAAATCTCACGCTTTTTCCTTTTTGACAAGT
This sequence comes from Aethalodelphis obliquidens, assembly GCF_003676395.1. Taxonomy (NCBI): domain Eukaryota; kingdom Metazoa; phylum Chordata; class Mammalia; order Artiodactyla; family Delphinidae; genus Aethalodelphis; species Aethalodelphis obliquidens. The sequence continues at coordinate 1,672,042 of NW_020837969.1, forward strand.
AATGAGTGGGAGGTGCAATGCCAAGGAACTGCAACCTTAGTATTCCTCTGCTTAGCGCCGTAGCTTCTTCCTAGACTAACAGGCAGCTCCCAGGCAGTGACTTAAGCACTGGATTTAGAGCCAGATAGCTAATAACGAGCTAAAGAGGAAGGGTGGGTGGGGGGGGGCGAACATGCCAGGTAGTCCCAACAGCAAATAAAAAGTCTTCTGAGAAAAGGAGCCTGGCTGGAGTGCAGACAGCAGAGGAGAAGACAGTCACGGAGGACCTGGAAAAAGACCCAGACACCAGGCTCTGTAAGACCTTGGAGAATAAGTTGAAAATATGGGTCTAGGAGGGATGAGAAAATTCAAAGTGATTTAGGTAGGCTTTTAACATGAGAAAGTTTGAGTTTCAAAATAAAAATCACTCTGCTTCAGGAAGGCCTGTGGATTGGGGAACGTGTATGTGGGTTGGTATTTGCGTAGATACTGAGACAGGAGCCTCTGGTGCTCATTCAAGCAGGAGGAGAGGGCAGTGTGGATGCGGTGAGGGCAGTGAGGAGAAGTGGACGGATCTGAGAGAGATGTGGAAGGTAAAACAGAAACTGTAAAACACCTAGTACAAATGTAAGTATGTACTATATATTTGTGAAAACATTCAAATCCTTCCCACTAGGGTATTCACTGATTCCTTCACCTTTTCAACACACAGTTACTCAGCAGCGATTACGGCCAAGGCACGGAGGACACAGTTGAAGCCAGATAAACAAGAGCCCTCATCTACTGGAACCTATATTTTGGCAAGCGCGCAGATGATACACAAATAACTGTACGGACAGAATAATTTCAGATAGAGCCGTAAAGTGGGGCAGCAGGAAACTCCTTTAGATCCAGTGGACAGGAAAGGCGTGTTGGAGGAGAAGAAATCTGAGGTCACTTGAGCACGAGAAGCCACGACCATCAGGGAAAGAAACACATACACCCTCATCCTGGAGCGAGATTTCCTACCACCCTCCTTATCATCTTGCTTGATCTCTCTCTTTTTGGAAGATTCAAAAGGCTTTTTAAACATGCCTATATTCTCAAGAGTTTTGGTCTACATGTAACCCCTCAGCGTCATGGCAATGAAACGACGAGCGTCAGTGATCCCTCCCCTCAGACGATGTTTTGCTGCCTTCTGCCGCGGTAACAGAAGGGACACCTATTAGCCTTAAATAAACATCAAAAGAATAGGGGCTTCCCTGGTGGCGCAGTGGTTGAGAGTCCGCCTGCCGATGCAGGGGACACGGGTTCGTGCCCCGGTCCGGGAGGATCCCACATTCCGTGGAGCGGCTGGGCCCGTGAGCCATGGCCGCTGAGCCTGCGCGTCTGGAGCCTGTGCTCCGCAACGGGAGACGCCACAGCAGTGAGACGCCCACGAACCTCAAAAAAAAAAAAAAAAAAAAAAAAAATCAAAAGAATAACGTAAATTAAATAATTCTCTATCGCACCACACAAATCCTTCTAAAAGCTGTTTGTTGAAACAGATTTGGGTTTAAAACAGATTGGTTTCATTATCTATTTCCTTTTTTAAAGAAACTGAATAAGAGCTCAGCATACATTTAATTGCTGATTAATCATTCGAACCCCCTGAATTCAATAATATTTATGGAAATACCAGATGTCTGGAGAAGTAGTTCTCCAAAGGGTTATATATATTTTTTAACGTCTGTCAACTTTGAGTAATTTGTTTTGAGTCACTTATTTTAACTCTTCTAAAAAATTATTCTAGGTTGAAATCTTGAAAATATGTTGCATATTAGGGATTCACAATGACTAGAATTCTTATAATTTGGAAATAACCAAAAGACAGATGCATAAGTTAGTCTTTCTATACACCTATATCTATGCAGATATATTTTTATATACAGGTAAACCATTTTTATTTAGTAAATACCATAGAGTATCTTAGAATACAATCATATTGCTTGGGCTACTTCTATTATGTTCTGTCTGTAATGTTCATTCTAATTTCCCATGTTCTTGTAGACAAAGAATCCGAAACCTTGAGGGAAAAGGAAAACATACAAACGCTATTAAGGTTCACATTTCTGAGCAGCAGGAAGTCAGGAGTAAGTGGCAGAGATTGATCAGAATTGGGTTCTATATATAAACAACTGTCATCAGGTGTGCCCTGCTACGAGGGCATTTGTGCACCCCAGCAGTAATTTGAGCAATTTAGAACTTCAGGCAGCCTAGAGAGGGAATACATTATTGAAGAGTTTAACTTCAAGTGTAAAATGTATCTTTATGGCAGATTTCTCAAAGAAACAGATTCTGTCCTTTCACATTAAATTAGTTAGTTGGATCAAAATTTTTTTAATAATTTACATACACACACAAAAAATGTTGCTGCACCACTAGTTTTGCAGAAGTGGGAGATGGCCCCAAAGTGAAGAATAGATATACATCTATATTTGGTATTTTCTACCCACAATAATCTGTAAAATTAAAAAAAAAAAGAGCTTATTACTGAAGACAAGTTGAGTTTTATCCAAACTTTGCTATCATTTTTCACACACTTGAATCCAAAGCCAATAAAGAGAGAAACAGGTACTAAGAATATGGGTACTAAATTCTTCTTTCCAGACTGCAACTCTAAATCATACTTATTTCTAGACTGCTCCTCTAAATTTTTATCTATTATTGAAAAAATAGTTAAGAATTCATTGCAGAATCCAGAATCTCAGATTACATTGTTATTAGCTTGGAATCCACATCAGTCAATTGGCGCGTTCTTCATGTCAGAGAATTCACCTACGGCAGATTCATACACAATTTTTTTTCCCCATTATATCAGAGCTCCAGAGTTTTAGATTAGGTAAATAACTGCATTTCTAAACCTCCCTTAATAATGAGGACACATGACAAAGTTATGGTTACTGGGATACGAGTGGAAGTGGTCTGGTCCCACTGGCTGCACCCCTAAACAGAACGGGCTTGGCCTGAACTGGCTCATTCCCACTGTCTGGGATGCAGATGCTTTGTCTGGAGCTGTGACAGCCATCTTGAGCATAGAGGCAAAAGCCTTCAGTTCTCATTGGCTCTTGCTTGCTACACGAGAGACTGATGAACTCTTATTCAAATCAGCGTGTTTGGGATCTACTTAGTCTATAACCTGGTACACACTTCTATATCATCTCATCCATTTAACTCTTTCTAGTATTTTCCAACTTCAAAAATCTTACTCTTTATTTTATAATTTATAAAATGCTCACTTCGATTAGGAATTCATTTTAAAGCAGTTAATATGAATCATTAAATTTGTTCTAATTTTTAGAGACTTGTGTACCTCAAATGCAAATGAATGCTCTATTATTTTAAAATTGAAATGCACTCTTGTTAGGTAAAATTTTGAATGAATACGGAAATGCTAGAAGTACACATATAGCTCGTTGTATGACTGAAGTGTAGCTTTGCAAGACCGTGTTTGTGACGTTCGCTGTTCCAGGAACTATACCATAGGACAGGTATGGAACCACGAGCCATCTCTGAGGGCTCTTCTGGTTGCTACAAGCCCGCAAGTGAAAGCTGGAACGAACCGGGGACGGCACAAGACTGAGGAAGAAGAGGCGTGACCATGCCCCAAAGTAAATATAAACAAGTCACATTTGAAAAATGTTACAATACAATTTATAGCTTTTGGAAATCAAATTGCACTCTAGATAAGACAAACTCACTTCCCTTACTCGCTCTTAAGATTGAAAACTCTGAGGGCAGAGTAGCCACTTCTATTTCATTCACCGCTGTATTCCTGACGCTTAACACAGAGTTTAGGTTAAAGAAACTTAGTACTGTTTGTTGAATGACGGAATTCATACCACTTATTTAATGTGATATTTGATGCTGGAATTCATCCTGTCTCTCTCTGTTCTGCAGATTGGCATCAAAAGAGAATGTGAGAGTACAGAAGCGTAACACGAACATTCTGATGCTTAAAAAGTGATGCCTAAGCTGAATTTGAAAGAATGACTAGGAGGGGAGAAGGAAAGAAGATGGTTCTGTGGATGAAATAGGTCGTAAAAAGTCAGCCAAGCATGGGACGTGGACCAGTGAGGACCACACTAGTGACCCTAGGAAGATACAGGATCTGCAAAGTTAAGTAAAAAGATAACCTAATGAACCTACAATTCCACTCGTAGGTAAACCCCCCCCCCCACAAACGGAAAACAGGTATTCAAACAAGTATACGTACATGTGTGTTTACAGCAACATTATTCACAAGAGCCAAAAGTTGGAAATAACCCAAATGGTCATGAAAGAATAAATGGATCAAATCATGGTATGAACATGTGGTATATTCCATACATATATGATGGAATACTTAGCCACAGAAAAGAATAAAATACTGATGCATACTCTAACATGGATGAAAACTTGAAGACATAATGTTGAGTGAAATAAGCCAGACACAAAAGGTCATATATTGTACGATTCCACTTACAGGAAAGAGTCAGAAGGATCCATCCACAGGAAAATAACACAGACAGGTGGTTACCAGGGGCTTACAGGAATGGAGAGAAACTGCTTAATAGGTAAGGGGCTTACTCTGGAGGGATGGGAACACTTGAAACTAGATAGATACGGTGGTTGCATAACACTGTGACTCTGGTAAATGATGCTCAATTGTTCATTTTAAAGTGGTTAATGATACGTTACACGAATTTCATTTCAAAAAATCGTTTTAAAATAACCTCTGCCTCAGAGTTCCATCATTCTCTTTTGAAGAACTTTTTCAGCAGCATCACAGCAACTCTACCATTGCGCCTGCATCTTATTTATGTTTCCCGAGTATATTTACATTAGAGTTACAATAATCAGTTCCTGCTAGGTCTAGGCACAGATTTTCTCAGTGAAAACATTAAGTTCCTTAAAGTAGGCAATTGGAAAAAAAAAAAAAACCCAGTCCTCTTAGTAAGAGGTAGCTGAATAAGACGGAGATAAAGAACCTGTGTGGTCCCCCTCCTGGAGACCATGTTGACAGACAGCGCGGCCAGTACCCAGCGGAGGCCTGAGCAGGGCCCGCTGCAGATTAGGTGCTGCCCCTCCTGTGAGCGGAGCCCCTGTTCCCTCCTGCATCGCACAGGGGACAGTGTCCTCTGCCCCTGGATCCTGCAAAGGCTTCCTCTCGCTGTTATGCACAAGGAGGAATTGGAAGATCCTGATCACTAGCCAGTGGGAAGCAGCGGCATAGCACGGGGGGATCAGCTCGGTGCTCTGTGACCACCTAGAGCGGTGGGATAGGGAGGGAGGGAGGGAGACGCAAGAGGGAAGAGATATGGGAACATATGTATATGTATAACTGATTCACTTTGTTATACAGCAGAAACTAACACACCACTGTAAAGCAATTATACTCCAATAAAGATGTTAAAAACAAAAAAGAGGCAGCTCATGAATTTTCATCACGTGCACAGATGCAGGTACGGGTCAAGGGGAGTTCCGCTGAGTGTGAGAGGCGGTGTCGACACCTCCCACTCCCTGAGGGGGAAAGTCAGAAAAGGGGGCACTTGTAAGTTTTACATGTTCAGTAAAGCTGTCAAAATGCATTAAGCGTGATGGGAAACAGGAAGTGATGTTCATAAAGTAAACAACTCTCGTGCCGTTGACACAATTACGCAAATACTAACAGTTTACCAGATGCTAATAACGTGCAGTGGGAAAAGGTAAGCTGGTTATTAAAGAAATTGTGTATATAAACTATCTCTGAATCACCTGTGATTGAAGAGAGTGATGTGTGGTGGGGTGTTCCAACTATCAAAGCTGCTGTGTATACTGCTCACATTATCCACATCATTGTTTTACGAGGGGACTGACTTGCGGAGTCCACATTGCAAAGATAATGATGAAAACAATGATAACAGGCCACATGGCTTGAATGCTCACTATATCAAATGCTTTAACCTCATAAAGTTGAATTGCGTAAACATCCTTTTCTAGTATCACATAGGGGTTAAGCACACAGGCACTGGAATCAGACAGTTTATGGTCCCATCCAAGCTCCAAACTTACTTAATCTCTATGCCTCAACTTCCTCATCTGTAAAATGGGAATACCAATTCTACATACCTCCCAGGGTTCTTGTGAAGGTCAAATGAGTTAATACACGGAAAGCACTTAGGACGGTACCTGGCGTACAGCAAGCACCATATAAGGGGTGCTCACCCTTCCTTGACAGAAATCCCATCAGTGAATTTGCTAAATGTTGCTCGGCAGGAAAGAAGTAAATCAAATTAGGTGCGGGAAGTTTTGAGACACCGAGAGTTTCTGCATCTATCCTTCGCCCTGCACGGTCACAGTGGCACTGAAATTGCTGCTTTTGGTGGTGCCCCTGCTATGACCCAACCCTTCTCATGCCTCACTGCTAAAGTGCACCAGGCAGCACACAAAAAGGGTGATAAAGGAGTCATTTTAGATTAAAAGGGTACTGACCAAAACAACTCCCCCCAAAGCAGAATCCCCCATGGTTCTGACGAGGCGTATTGTTTTCAATTGCAGATGTCATTTCCACAAATTCTCATTCTGGCATCTGGCACACGCATGCTATGTGAAAGCAGTACTGCACATATGCTGGCTGTTAACGTGGCATTCTTTGGGGACTGCTTCCCACAAATTAGGTGAGAACTTATCTTTGTAAAAGAATGTCTGTCACTGACAATTATGGTGACACCCCGCCAATGCCCACAGTGCGAATACAGAATGTCAACATGTATTTCTCAAGTTTTATGATTCAAGGAGGAAACGTCAGGCTTGAATGGAAAACCCCCAGCTCGGTCTTCCAACTGCTGCACTTGTGCTGCCGTTACTTAGCAGAAGTCACATTCGGATAAAGAGGTGAACAAGCTACAATCCACTGCCACAAAATGGGTCACTGCTTTAATGAAAGAGGGCCTTGCTCTTAATGTATCTGGAACCCAAATCAAATAATGTAGTATTTGAGACTTTTTTTTTTGGACTTAACAGTCTTTTTTGTTGCTTCCGAAAGGCTTGCTTTTGTGCTGAGCTGTTCAACCGAATTTCTTTGTTAGGAAGATAACCAGGACATTTAGGCTCACATACCAGCTTTCTGCAAACTTTTCTATGGAATATTTTAGCATATATAAAAGCGACCTTAAAGTGTGTGCTTAGGGTTTTGAGTTGAATATAAAAGCCAAAACTCAAAGTGATATTTAGTCTATTGTTATTCACAGTGACAATTTCTTATGTGTTTCCTGAAAGCCTGATATGAACCTTGGCCTTTAGAATTTGAGGTTAATATTTTTAAGTCATAGCCCTGGTAACAAATATTTTAAATGAAACCACCAGCATCCCGTTACGTTTGACATTTCCCTTGCAATTTCTTACACAGTTTTTTAAAGCTATAATGGGACACGTGTAATGTACCAAATAAATGTTTACTTACTGTAAAACTGATATGTGCAAAAATATTTTGGAAGGCATTATGAATTTTAATAATATTACTTTTAATGTTCATTAATGCAAACCTGTGAAACTCTGGCTAAATCAGTGGATTAGGAGAGCTTCCGAGCTGAAATCATGGTCATTAAGCTTCAGATCTAGTACAAAATTTAAATACTGTTCTGCCTTGTTTTCTCTTTCTGGTTCTGGCAAATGTGACAATCAGCTCTGTTGAGCTAAGAGACAAGGGATGAGTCACTCTTTTTCCTCGACCGGCCCCCAGTTCTTGGCAAGTGTTATGATCATGCCAGTAGCTTGCTTCATGGAAGGTACAAGATAAAACAATTTCCTCAGTTACCATCAAAGGCTGTCTGCAGGGTATGGGATAATAGCAGAAGCCTTATCCTAGGATCATTTTGCCAATTCTACTCCCACTCAGCAGTAAATCCCAGCTAGGAGCAACCAGGAGTAGCTAATCGTTATTGAGCGCTTTCCATACGCTAAGTGCTTGGCTTGTATCATCTCACCGAATCCTTGCACAATCTGCAGCTCCACTCCACTTCCACGGGGAAAGCAGGCTAGACGCCAGCTCTCAGCGGCTCGTGTTTATTGAGCACTTACTTTGTGCTAAGTGTGCTGCTTGCATTATCTCATTTAATCTTTGCACCAACCCTACGGTCTTGTGATCATAGATTATTTCAGCTCCCTGTAATTTACTGGGAGACCACGGTCCCTTGCCTTCGCTTCTCTACCTCATGTAAATCTGATGCATCCTGGACTGCAACTTGAAAATGAGATGACTAAAGAGAAGGAAACAAAAAAGAAATTAAAGAAGGAGGGAAGGGGAGAAGAAGGAAGAAAACTAATTTCTTGGTTTGCCTACTAGGTGAGAGGACTCAGGCTTCATTTCTCTTAATTTTCTCTGTAACTTTCAAGTTAGGTATATTTATTTTTCCCATGTGAAAAATGAGAACACTGAAGCTTGGCAAGGTTAAATACTTCTGGCAGGTCAGTATGACCTGCAAGTGAGCTGTCAAACACTGGAAACCCACGTTCAAATCCTCAAGTGCACAGGCCAGGCACACCCATGCTGCCATGGCCTGACACCTGTGCAAACAGGCTGAGCCACAGGCCATCCAGAAGAGCGGGGTCACGGCTGGTTTCTCGAGACCCTGTGCTGAGGAGAAGCAGCAGGGAGAAGATGAACCTTCTGCCTAGTGGGACACAGCAGCCCTAGAGGCAGGCAGCTGCCCATCATACGATAAGTTATCGTGCAAGGACCAAACCACTGGTTTTGCGTAGCTTTGCTCACCGGCTCCATCTCCCAGGCCTGAGAGAGAGAGAGCGCCATGCTGACTCGTCATGCCTGACATAAATGCAGTCTCCTTCGCCTCTATCCGCGTCGTTGATTTTTAAAACCGTTATCTTTGTACCTATCTTCACAATTTAAGATGTCTCTCTTTTCCTTTAAGGGACATAGGGAGTGGTCAGTGGAACGTGAAGAGAGTTACATTACACGAATGTATTGCACCGTCTTTGGCCATTTAGTGTAGCTGCTTTCCCTGGGCTTTGAGCATCTCAAGGGCAGGGACTTATTTTATGTATTGAAGAATCCCCAGGACTCTTCACAGGGCCTGGTCGACCCCATAAGTGCTTGCTGGATGATCTAACCAACACCACTCAGGTTTAACAGAAATACAGCATACACGAAAAGACCGAGAACCACTATTTGAGTCACAGCCATGACGTGCTAGAAAAAATACTACGTCCTCAGACATTCTGGCTCATGCCTCCGGGGTTGAACTTTCCACCTACTTTTCTCCCCACTTTCTCTGATGCTGCCTCCTATGATTCAGACTCTACGAGGGTGAACTCTGAGGTAGATCTGTCCTTGACACGTTGGCATTGGGTAGTCCAGTGGTTAGCGTGGCTCACTGCAGCCTTTATTCCACGATTCGAAGGCCAACTCGTTAGTCATTTAAAATCAGGCATCTCTTTTTGTTTTACACCCAAATCATGAAAGATGGCTTAACTTGGAGCAAGCGCGTCATGCTGTCTACATAATCATCTCAGAAGATTTGAAGCACCATAGGAAGCTGATAAATTGTTTTTAAAGCTAAGCGAAGGCTTGGTCTAACGTAGACTGAATTGATTCAGTTAAAACATCCACCATGAAACACCTGAAAAGGTGACTGTGTTCTGCCCCTAAAGCCCTGAATAGCTGCCCTTAGTAGTAGGTTAAGATGAGAAATTGTTAAAAGTAAGCAGTATGTTTACGAAGGCTAAGGAATATTTGAGAGCAGTATTTAAATATTTTAAAAATATGTCTGATTTCACTTTCTCTTTAGAGTTACTGAGGCGCAAGATAAGACTAAGAATGTTCACCCGGCCATGTATATTTTCCTCCAAACATGTCACTTCAGACATCTTTCACCGTGTATCTGGAATATGGAAAGCAATCTGCGGAGGCGCTGTGTGTCACAGCTCATTGACATGTTTATGTCTGTAAAGTCAATCAGGTAAGGGCAACTATGAGGACAGCTTTGTTTTTTTATTTTTTCCTTGTTTGAGTGAATGGAGTCTAAAATGTTTTACTAAAAACAAAAATAAAAGAAACATGTAATGCATTTGGTCTATTTATCCTTAATTTTTTTTTTTTTTAAGGAGAGAAATCTAGAGAATGATTTAGGTTATCATGTTCAAAAAGACTGGAATAAATGGTCAACCTGCTACAATATAAATACACTGACACACACTTTAGAAACTGGTTTCCAAGGCCAGGTTCTCACCCTACGTGCCAGAAGCTTTCGGGAAGTCCAGAGCTACTAGAACCTCAGGTGTCTCTTCTAAAACGATGGCGAGAAGTACAGCTCTCCACTTCCTAGAATGGTTATAAGGATCCAATGGTATAAAGAGGATACACAAAATCACTTTAAAAAAAGTGTTCTATAGATAAACATTTAGTAGCAATGTAACAGTTGTAATTATTAATTAAAACAAGTTATTGTCTTGGAAATGCTTCTCCATTTATCATATTCTTAGTGTCTACACCCTGGAAAGAGAAATGCATGTTTGAAAGGACGTTTTTAGAAAACCGTACTGAAATGAAATGTATCTTATGGCGGAAACGGGTGAATGTTAGGCTGGTCAAAGGCAGGCTTTCTTTTAAAATTAGAATCTCAAAGGAATAGATTTTTACAATAGTCATAATTCCTAGTGAAGATACGAATTTAATGATATAGGGGACAAAAGAAAGGAAGAATACCTGAATCTTTGTGCAGGAGAGAACTAGAGGAACCCGCTGTAAAGCCGTGTAAAACGGAGACGTGCCTCCAGGCAGTAAAGAGCCCTATCAAAGGACACCGTACCGAAGTTTCCCAAAGTTCCGTTTCTTAACTTTCTTTAAACATCTTCTGATATATCAATTCCAGCAATATTTTGGCAGCCTAAAATTACACCCTTCTGACCTTGACATTAGTATTCAACAGCACCGAAGAAAGAATGACAGCTTCTCCATCCTAGTGGGTGAGCTTGCAAGCTTTTACCCTCATGACTATGGAGTTTCTGTCAAATGTGTTTCCAGGCGAATGATCACATTCTTTTGCATTATGAAGTGGCTGCAAACTGTGCTAATTGGGTCTGCAATGATGTCACTGATAAGGATCAAACAGCCTTGACTGTCTTAAAGTCACAAATATATGTCATTCTGTTATACATGTATATTCCACTTAGCCTAATCCGTAACTGCGGTCATGCAGAATTGCTTTGTTTAATTAAAATCGTCATTAAAGACCTTAAGATGAATTAGAGGCAAATCATAAAGAGATGAATGGAATAGCTGAGAGCAACTATAATGAAAGGTTAAATATCGTGATTATTTTTTTCATTATTGATGAAGTGTGAACAATATGCTTGGGAGTGAAGAAAAGAGTGAATAAGGTTCTACCTTCGCCCAGAAGAACTGAGCTACAAATGCAGCAGAACAAAAAGCACGTGTCAAGCCACAGAAACCCTAAGAGATAACGGCCTGAACTAATGCAGCTGTTTCCTTTGGTGCATTACAAAGGCTTTTCTGTATCTAAAGACCCTGTAAACAGTAAGCTCCCAAAAGGCAGGGAAAGGACTGAGAAGAGTTTGTCATTTGTACCATGACTTCGTACGGTACGCTGGCATTGGTACCCTGCGTGCTTATTAATTACTATATGACGTAGACAAATAAGTCACTGTGAGATTCTAGAAGATGACAATGAACTTCTACATAAGGTTCAGAGATCTCTAACCACAAAATTATACTGATACTTTAAATGGGTAGGATCTGAATAAAGCAGTTAAACTTGGTAAATGTATCAATAAGGTACTAAGCCACTGAACATCAAAGTGTAATAAATTATCATACTTCATTAAAAGATAAATTCGCCTACTGAGTTGCTCCATGAATTTAGTATAGGCACGTTGAATCGTTCATTAAATAATTTTATCATGAAAATTTTCATACCAAGAGAGTACAGGGATTGATATTTTAGAAACTCGGGTTCAAGTGCAACACTGAGGTTTTAAAAACACTAAGATTTTGCTATATCTGCTTTTTTTAAATAGAGCAATACAGATATGATCACAGTGGCCTCTGTGTTTTCTGGCTACTTAATCCCTCCCCCTCAAGGGGTAAGCACTTTCCTGAATTTGCCTGTCCTATTTGTCCATGTTTTGATATTTGTGTATATTTTTGTATTCTCCATCAACAATGTATAGTATTTTATGTGTTTTGTAATTTATACTAATGATTTTATAGTTACTCCTACAACCCCCTTTTTTTTCATTCAGCATTAATTTTGAGATTGTCGATACTGATATACATAACTCTGGATCATTTATTTTAGATTTTTTATAGTAGCCCCGTCATTACTCATCTTTCAGTTAATTAACTATTTATTGAGCATCTACTACATTCCAGACGCCAGTCTGGATGATAAGGCCACAGCAGTCAACTAAACGGACACAATGGTGGCTGTTTAAAAGCTTCTTTCCTAGGGAACAGATCCCAGTGCACGCACCCTTTCTTTTAAGGATGTCTTCAAGTTTTTACTGTTACAAACAGCGCCACAATGACCAACCATAACCATTATTACTCGTGCATTTGTTTGAAAGGAAACAAAAGAGGTGGGATATTGGTTTTGTAGGTTGAGCACACCTTCGATCTGACACCATAACACAAATTGTTGGGTAAATCAAAATTGTTATGTTCATTTTACACACACACACCAGGGTATATACAGCTCCCATGGCTTCACAGTCTCACCACACTTGGTCTTTTCAAACTTCGTAACTTTTGCCTCCTGATGGATGTGTAATGGTATCTCATTTGCGTTTTCCTGATTACACGTGAGTTGAGCGTCTTATATGTAATTGCGGATCACTCCTCATTTCTCTCCCATGGATTATCTGTTCTTATCTACTATCTATGTATTGGGCTGTCTTCTTCTTGATATTTTAGGAGTGTCTGTGTACACTGGAAATCAACTTATTGTTGACCAGGTGGGCGGTCTGTGTCCTGCTGTATGGCTTCCATTCTTCACTTTTTTAAAACATACTTTTGTCATGTGAAGGCATTTTATTTTAGTATAATAGTATCTACCAGTACTGTGTGTTAGCAGTCCGGTTAGTTCTCCCTCTTGCAGGAAATTATCACTTAACCTAATGCCATAAAGACACGCTGCTGTATTTTCTAAAAGTCCTATGGTCCAGTTTTTCGTGTGTGTTTTTAACGTACCTAGAATATACTTCTGCACCTGAGGGAAGGGGCCAGCTTTAGTCTGTCTTATCACGTTTCTAGCTAAGGCAGTTACGACGGGTGCTCACATATTCTAGTCGTCTTCCTGCTGAGCTCCCAGGAGGGGTGCTCTCTCCCAATCTCTTTGGCGCTAGATGTGCCCACGTGGCCTGCTTTGGCTGATGGCCTACAGGCAGAAGGATGTGTATACACACCCAAGGTGATGCGGCTGGATCCAGAAAACAGGCAGGGAATTGGCCTTCCGCCAGCGTCCCCTCAGAGCAGAACTGCAAAGCAGGCAAAGCTCTTTAGGATGTGCTCTCTCTCTTCTACCTCCATCAGCGTTCCTCTCCCTCCATGTTCCCGGGTCCTCGCCAAGGTAAGGCCTTACAGGACTGAGGTATACAGACAAGATCTTATCCTTGTGATTCACCTCTTCACCCAACACCCCAAAGCAAAGCAAACACAACGTCATCTGTCCTAAGTTCCACTCTCCAAAGAACACTAAAGCTGTAACCACTGGACAGGAAAATGACTAAGAAATTAACTCCTGCTTTTTTTTTGCCAGTAGTAGATTCATGTTAGTAGGCTATTTGCATTATGATAGGGTATAATATGATAGAGAAGTCTTTAGAAATGTACTTCCCGGGGCTAGGGTTAGGGTTACTTCTGCCACGCACTAGCTGTGTGACTTCTGACAAGGTCCTTAGTCACCCCACACCTCAGCACCCTCAGTTGTACAGCGAACACAAGGATGCTTGTATTACAGTGTTAATACGGGAATGACAAAGCAATACCGTAGGTACTGCAAGCCTAGTATAGTGCCCGGCACCTGGTAGACACTGACCAGTGAGACTATTATATTTGTAGTGGTGGCAATGGTATGCGTTGATATTAGAAGAAATGGTTTAAGATAGAATACTATCCTATTATCCTGAAAGCACAAGAGGCAGGCAGCCTCCTGCTTTGCCCATTGAGGAGAATTATTCACGTGATCATTATCTCTTTTGAAGCTTCAGAGGTAATACAGGGAGGTCAGGAATTGATTATTTAGTCTAAAGCAATAATTGCAAATTACCTTGGCAAGAGTATCTTACCTGAAAAAAAAAAAGGAAATAGGCGAACACATATTTTTACTATCTTTTCCACCTTCGTCCTCACTGTCAGCTAGTGCAAGAAGAATCCGTTAGCTCTCTAGAAAAGTAAAAGCACGTTCTGCCACTCTATCTTGGAACACACGTTTCCATTCACAGATCCATGGCCTTTCTTCCAGGAGAGAAGGTTAAATAAATCCAGTCAGAATGTTCCATAGTGAGAGGTGGGACCTGAAAGTGTTAACGAAAGTACTAGAGATTTTAGATTCTGATTTTATGTCATCTAAATGGTATTTTTATCTCTATTAGGTTTTTAGAAATAATTCTTCCCACTTCAAAATAAATCAAATAAATTTTCCTTGCTTATGTGATTTCTTACAGAATGAAAAGACACTACATATAAACATCTCTCTTTTCACTTCAAAGGTTCATAGCAGTCAGATTATTTTCAAAGCTTACAAGTTGTTAAATAATACGACGTATTTATTAGAAATTGAAATAAGAACAGTTGAAATACAAGTCAATAAAAGATGAAAGAATTTTCTAGTGATTAAAAGATGAAGGGATTAAACTCATCCTAAGAACCAGTTAACGGTGTTGATTGTGCAGGTCTCATTATTCCATGAATTATTAATTCATTTTCAAATAAGAAAAGTGTGAGACAATTTTTACAAAATGTTTGATGACGTTATTATTAGAGGAAATGTGGATCAATATTATTATCACTTTATTTATTCAGTGTGATTACAGCTTTCCTTAAACCTGTTTACTTGGAAAATACTTTTGAAAATAACTTGGAGAGTAAGTTTTTATGTATTGGTCTGTGTTGGTAAGAAATAAGCATGAGTCCCGAAAATCACCAATACGGCCAATACTGAGCAAAATTAATGTCACCACCAAATATGTCAGCCTGAACCTGATTTGCAAGTATTTTTTGTGTTAATGTTTCACCTATAGAAGTTTTTCAGTGGACTAATAAACCTAGGAAAAATGTTTTATACTGCTATACTATTTTTAGGTTTACAAAGTGCTTTCTCGGGTGTCCCTATATTTAATCTAGGCAACATCTTTTGAGGTAGGAAAGGAGATAGGGTACTCTCTTTTTATGAATGAAAAACTGAGGTTCCCTGAATTGTGCTATGATCCAGAGCTGAGAAGTGGCGTCAAGACGAGAGCCCATTTTCTCTTATTCCTTGTGCAGTGCTTATGCCAGTGCAAGCATCTCATACTTCTTCAAGCAGCTTTACCTCGGAGCTCAGATTGCTGTGCACGTCGCTACAGTGATTTAGCACGAGGGTATGTAAACGTGTGTGCGTATGTACTATGCATGTATATATTTCCTTCACCTATGAGAAGTGTGACCAAAACAGAGTATCATATTAAATAGTTATAGCATGATTTTGCATGTTTTAAAGCATTTTATAGTAACTCATTGAGACTTCAAAGTCATCAGCAAACATACGGAAAACCTAACAGGATGAATTGCTAAACTAGAAGAAAGTCAGGGTTAAAAGTTAAATTTTACTCTGGGTTCCTGCTTGAATATACTCTCCTGTCTTACTGAAGTATGGACTGGAAAGAGGCTTGTCCTTTTATCCCATAGTATAAAGTTTATACTTTGGGACATGCAGAAAGTAACCTTTATTTTTCCACAGGGTAAAAATGAGTCCAGGAATCTTCACGTTCAGCCAAAGTCCCTTTGAGTTAATAATTACTATTTGTGTTTCTACCAGAAAAAGGTAAAACAAACAAATAGAATTTTAAATCTGAATGATCAGAAAGGCTTAATATAGCACCAACTCATCCCTTGCTGAGAGATCCCAGATGGTAGGGGAATAGGGGTTGCAGAGGAAGCCGGGTAAAGTGTATTGTCCTGAAAGTAACCACAGTTAATATCAATAGCATGACAAAGACATTGCTTTTACTAAAAACTCTAATTTTCTGAAAGGTTTACGTTGCTCTACAATGTGGTCTTTCTTAACTACAACCTCCACTTGTGCTGGAACCATTCTGATCGGGATAAACATCAATTTCACCACTGCTCACGTTCTGTCATTTATGTTAAATGATTAGAAATACAAATTATATTCAGCTCCTACAGTTGTATACTTGCATGGTTATGTTTATAAGATTCACTTAAATTATGCAACTAGTCTTCACATAATCATAGCTTCTTTCTTTACAAAATAATCAGCATTGAATTTTCCTCCTTAGATCTCAAGGAGTCAACTTGATAACTGGATAATCTGCTAATGATATAATTGCACCTTTAAAATTTTTGATCATATCTGAAATCATTAAATGATGCTTTGAATACATGATTTTTAAAATTGACCCCTTCAGAGACTGCATTGATATGGGAAATGAGTCAGATACACCGATCATTGAAACTACACAGGGAAGACTCTATCATCGTACTGATGAAAATGCAAAAAGCTTAAGACCTATGTTAGAGATTTCCAATTTATAAATATATTTCTTGGGACTTCCCTGGAGGTCCAGTGGTTAAGACTTCTCCTTCCAACGCAGGGGGTGCGGGTTCGATCCCTGGTCGGGGAACTAAGATCCCACATGCCTTGCAGCCAAAAAACCAAAACAAGAAACAGAAGCAATGTTGAAACAAATTCAACAAAGACTTTAAAATTGGTCCACGTCAAAAAAAAAAAAAAAAAACTTTAAAAACAGAAACACAAAATAGAATATATTTCTTAATGTTTATTTTTAAATGAAATAGTGTAAAATCTCTTTTGTATCTCAGTCATCAAAGAACGCCAATTAAATTTCAAAGAAGTGAAAACAAACTGAATACATTCAATTCAAAAAAAAAAAGAACAACAACTGTGATTAGTGTAAGTGATGACTTTTACGGCTCTCACCCAGTGAAACATTAAGGATTTGACATTTTCGGACTAATGCAGGGTTTCAGGAGTAATGCTGATTCATTCATTTGATTAGCACACGGGCCCACTTAAAAGGCACCCTACCTGCTCTGACAGTGGCCGATTCCTGCCCACTAATGTCCGCACAAGACTCGGTTTGGGGTGACAGGATGACTCTCCTTACCATGCCTGTTTCCCTCCTCAGTACAAATGTTTGTAACCTTATTACCATTGGCATTTGCTCTTCATTGGGTGGCAACTGTAACGCCAGTCAGAGGCTTGTTTCAAGTATTTTTAGTGCAGTTTTTCCAAGGTCAAGTTGCTGTGATGAGTGGATAAGAAATGTTGGACCAATCTGAACACTACTGAGAGCGCTGCCACATTCAGAGGTAAAACTAATTAGGATCCCATTCATGCCACTTCATCACAGTGACACAAGCACACTCCTTAACACACATCTCTAATTTCTGTTCTCTTACGAAATGAAGAGCTTCCTACTTGCTAGGAGGCACGCTGTTCCAGCAGAAGGCCAGTGGGAGAGAAGAACTAACACGGAGAAAAAGGAAAACAGAGAATCCAGCCGGCAGTCTGGATAGAACAACGGGAAATGGAATTAATGGAGGTGTTTGAACCAGAGGAGATGTTTCCAGGGACGAGAAGGTCATATAGAAAAGGCCAGGCCATGAAGAGGTGCAAGGAGGTGGAAAGGCATCGCCAGGGAAGTGAGAAGATGAGATATAAGAAAATAAGACGAGAAAATCCCCCCGGAAGCCACATCCTGGAGAGAGATGATGGAAGGAGAAGCCAGGGACCAAACATGGTCAGTAAGCAACTGGCATTCCGTCATTTTTATCAGGAAGAACTCGCCAAGGTGGGCGAAACACAGGCTGAACAAGCAGAGCCTGGCAATTCCATGACTTCTTTTTATTTAAAGAGTAGTTCCAAATTCCTTCTGGATGAACGGGAATTTTATCATGCGTTTTGGCAGAAAGTTCAAGCCACAGAGTAGATGCACTGCAAGTTCATTAACAGACTGTTTCAAGGGAACTCGTCTACCAGCCTCAGGACTATGAGAAAAAAAATCATAGAAAAAATATATTTTTCCTCTCGTGTTTCTGGGAAAACAGTTTTTAGAAAATATTTTATAAGAAACTTCTGAGTAAAGGAGAAAGGAAAAAATAAAGCACATGTCTGTGGTTACATAAAACCTGATTCAACTAATAACTTTTTGAGGAAGAACCAGATCAGTGTAGTTACAGGGGTTCAGGGCATGGGTTATATTATAGTTAGAGACAGAACTTGGCCTCATCAGTTTCTAGTTGTATGACATTAAGTCAGTTAAACCGTTAGCTGCTAGTAGCTCAAATGTAACATGAGGATAAGAACATGTATCATTTAGATCCTATAAGAAGGAAATAAGTTAATACCAACACTCAGCTCCAAGTAATACTTAATAATATCTATTAGTCATTAATAACCTTACAATCTAAATCATGTGATTTAGCATCAATTTTGTTTCCTATCAGCACCAATGATGAGCAGATTCAGGGTGTGTGTGTGTGTGTGTGTGTGTGTGTGTGTGTGTGTTGTATGCGCACATATAATAAAATGTATAGTGACAACTCAAAGAATTCTTAGTCTCTTATCCTGAAAATGCCATTGCCCTGAGTGGGGCTCGTCCATGTATTTCCACGTCCTGACTGAATGTATCGCCCTTTCCTTTCGATTACTAAAATACGAAAAATCCCCTGCTAAAGTCTTCCAGAGCCATATTAAAGGCTACAGTGCCAGTTGCTAAGCAAGTTCTCGGTATGCGGAGAGTACATTTAAACAGCACAGTATGGACAGGACAGAGGAAAGGTGGAACGCTGCCGCAGGCCGTCTTAGTCCACTTTTTCCTTGGATTTACACACTTGAGTCAGAAAGGAGAAGACGGAACGGCTGGGAACCTCCTGGTTCTAATGTCACCCACTTACAAAGCCCACACAACCAAAATGCCTGCAGAAACCTTTATGGGTGCTACCCCGAACTGGTGACTAGAATTTGGATTCCCGTCATTTCATTCGCTGAGGTGGTTGGGATAAGATCCAGGAGTTTCTGCTGGGCGGCCTCGATTATTTTGTGAACATAACTGCTCTCCCTGTGGCCTCCGACAGCCCACTCGGTTGACGGGCAGGTGCCCTGTCTGTTAAACTTATGAGTCTATCATATTACCCGACATCGGTGTTGGATACACGGTAGGGATTTGATAGGTTCCTAACACTAAACCGCACCGTTGTTGGGCTTGCAAAGCACATCGCCACGCGTGAGTCTTGGTTAATTTTTAATATCTTGGTGGAAAATTCCCCTAGTGCATAAGACACGATGAAATAAGATGAGGAAATTTGATGTGAATTATAAGGAGTCTTATACATCTCAGATGGAAAAATGAAGCATATTGGTAGGATCTAGAAGGGAGCCCGAGGAGAGCGTGGAAAAGAAAACAAAACTTTAGCATAAGAGACACAAGAACGCATAGAAAGAACACGTGTCGTGTTGTCGTCCTGAGTTAACCAAGCTTCCGGGTAGTTAGGCTGAGAGCATCCATTAAAAGAAATGCCAATGACAAAAAAACTAAACCACTATTTTCTTTTCTCGAGACATAAGGAAGAGAATCAGGACATCAGAGTGCATCAGAAAAAAGAACATATGGAATATTTTATAACAGAATTCCAGATTCCGACAGCATTTCACTAAGCAACGGGGAGGGTTCTCCGTGGCCACGTCCTCCCATCCGCCCTTCCCCCTGTGCGCTGGCTTATTCCTAATGGAGGATGGAGGTCCATCGCCCCACAGAGCTGCGTGAGGATGGCGCTGTGGCCATGATGTTCCAGCTTCATTCTGTCACGGATCATCTTCAGAAGCCAGGCGTGTCAGTCCTCTGAACTGATGAGGTAAGTAGTGATTAAGGCTAAGTGGATCTTGTTAATTCAGCAACGCTTTAGAATAATTGAACATGAATAAATGGCAAATTATAATCGAAGTCCTTTGGGAGTACATCTGAAAGCTCCGTAATGCCACAGTAGTTCATCATGACTAATACTATTACAGTTAATAGTAAATGATAAAATAATGACTGGCTTCGTATTCTGAATTTTCATGCTAGGGAAGTGATTCCCTGGCATCTGACACTGGAGTTGGGGGTGGGGACAAAGGACGTGGAAAATGGAAACAATCACTTCACAGCACAGTTTTTTTAAACTCAGCGTTTCCCTGTTGAATTGCTTGGTTGGCCTATTCAGTAGCTGGACCAGGATGCTCTCCATTATGCTATGATGTTTACAAAGAACAGAGACAACGCTAAGAGTCTCCTGAAGTGAATTCTGAGGTTTTAATACCCAAAGCGTGCGGGAGGCAACAACATGTTTGCTTTGAGAGCCTCTGAGATGTAAGGAGCGACCTTTGTGTTTCCAGGAAGGCCTGATAATTGAATGTAGACGCGGCATGTTGGAAAATAAGGTACTTGTAAGGCAGGAACCGTACTCAACCAGCCCCTGTAATTGAGGGGCACAGTTTACCCAAGACTGTGAGCCCTGCCTCAGAGAACCTCAGTAATCATAAGCAGTGGGGGGTCAGCACTTTCCATGGCGAGGGCAGTGTGATTCTTAAAGCAGGTCGCTCAGAACGGGAGTAAAGAAACACACGGCAGCCGAAGCCGGGGTGTTCCCACGACACGGCCCCCGGAAAATGGGTGCAACATCAGATTCCCGAACACGGAATTCAGATTTGTGAGAGTATTTTTAGCCTATTTTAGAGGCTGACCGAAATCCAGCAAACAGCTGGCAGAAGAGAGAAGCGGAGGAG
This sequence comes from Aethalodelphis obliquidens, assembly GCF_003676395.1. Lineage (NCBI taxonomy): Eukaryota > Metazoa > Chordata > Mammalia > Artiodactyla > Delphinidae > Aethalodelphis > Aethalodelphis obliquidens. Next base: position 1,693,041 of record NW_020837969.1, read on the forward strand.
CACAGAATAAAAAACTAAAGTAAAAACCAACAAATGCACACGCGAGGCTGAGTGGAGACGGGCGAGGCGGGCGGTGAACACACGCACACGCGAGGCTGAGTGGAGACGGGCTTCTGTCTTTCGAAGGGGCTGGTGCTCTTGGGCTGGATGACAGTGAAGATGCCTTAAGTTCTTCAAAGCAGAAACTGACAGTCTGCGATGATTTGTTTGTTTAATGACTGCGATTTACCACTTCCCCGCGAGGCATGTATGACCAGGACACATTTAGGTCAAGAGAAGTGAGCCCTCTGTTCAAATACAGTTCGCTGTCCTTTTGTGAACCACGGCAATGGATCTTCCCCATTCAGCGATTTTAAACCTCAAGATGTTAATCGGAGCTTCAGTCAAGTGTCTCATATTCCATCCACATCCTTTTTGCTGAATGTCCTTTTATTTTACCTTTACTACGGTGTGTCAAACGGTCCAGCTTTCACTGATACAGAATGGCTGCCGGTGCATGCAGGTTCACTTTAAAACAACTGAAAGAAAGCTACAATCTCTGTTTTGCAATTTCATAAAACAATCAGCAAAGGCATGCCGTCTGCAAGTCCCATTTATCTGGCTTCTGAGAAAAGAAATGTTTCCCCTAAAGATAAAGAATGAAATGTGGTCGGTTCTACAAGGGTGAAAACTCTGCTTTGTAAGTAGACTGGGTGAGAAGCTTTATAAAGGACAACTTGAACTTGAGCTTGTATTTCCTTTTCCTGAGTGCTCCCTTCAGTTCCAGAGGTAACCACTGTGACCCCAGATCATTCCTCCACACTCTTCATTGTCTAAACTTCAGTGTCTTTCCCAGTATTTACGGGATGTTTGACCTCCTCGGCAGTGTCCTTAGTTAATTGGACCATAGTTTTGAGCTGTTAGCTTTACACCACGGATGGCTGTGCTTTTAAGAAACATAATGTCCTTACAAAACTAAAACTAGAACTGCCATATGACCCAGCAATCCCACTACTGGGCATATACCCTGAGAAAACCATCATTCAAAAAGAGTCACGTACCACAATGTTCATTGCAGCTCTATTTACAATAGCCAGGACATGGAAGCAACCTAAGTGTCCATCAACAGATGAATGGATAAAGAAGATGTGGCACATATATACAATGGAATATTACTCAGCCATAAAAAGAAACGAAATTGAGCTATTTATAGTGAGGCGGATAGACCTAGAGTCTGTCATACAGAGTGAAGTCAGAAAGAGAAAAACAAATACCGTATGATAACACATATATATGGAATGTAAGAAAAAAAAATGGTTCTGAAGAACCTAGGGATAAGACAGGAATAAAGGCACAGACATAGAGAATGGACTTGAGGACACGGGGAGGGGGAAGGGTAAGCTGGGACAAAGTGAGAGAGTGGCATGGACATATATACACTACCAAATGTAAAACAGCTAGTGTGAAGCAGCCGCATAGCACAGGGAGATCAGCTCGGTGCTTTGTGACCACCTAGAGGGGTGGGATAGGGAGGGTGGGAGGGACACGCAAGAGGGAGGGGATATGGGGATGTATGTATACATATAGCTGATTCACTTTGTTATACAGCAGAAACTAACACACCATTGTAAAGCAATTATACTCCAACAAAGGTGTTCAAAAAAAAAAAAAAAAAGAAACAATGTCATGTTCCTTTCAGGTACAGCTATGCATTCATATTCTGCCCTAGTAAAGCCCCAGGAGAAACCCATCTAAGAAAACACTATACACAGAATGGGTATAGCTAAGTAGTGAAATTTCCACAGTCACAGATGGAGTATAACCCTTTCTAAGAGCTCAGCTGAAATAAAATAAAATGCCAAACATACACAGCACCGAAAATCATATCTTTACACTAAATTTCAAAGGCAGATAATGAGAAATAAAGACTTACAATCTCTAACATGTTACAATGTTTCAGCATATTACAAAATGTTCCAAAGTACGGTTATGTGTTTTTAGCATAATTTTATTAAATAATTACTAAATTAGAATCCCCTTCTGTAGTTACATGAAATGAATAGATATTGTTCAGATAAAATATTAAGATGTTTAGAGGAGAGAGGTAGTAAAGCATTCCAACAAAAATAAGACCAGTTCATACTTTAGTGGATATCTATAAATGAATAATTACATTCAATATTGCCTACAATGGACCAAAACTCCACCTATCCCGGCCAGAAAGGAAGAGCTCCAGCCCCAGGCCACAGGTGTATGCACTGGTCACAAACAAATAGAAACCGTGGAGCTTACTAACGCAGGTATTCTTTCTAGAACGCCGAGATGACCAGTTATAAAGCCGAATGCTTTCTATGTAACGCAGCCACATCAAAACAACCTCTTCTGTGCAACTTTCTTTATACTCCAACTTACTCCTTCTACCCTTCGGTAGAAATACGGATCATCAGCAGACTTCCGTCCTCCCTTCCTTCCTCCCTTCGCCCCTCTCTTCTTTTTTTTTTTTTTTTGCGGTACGCGGGCCTCTCACTGTTGTGGCCTCTTCCGTTGCGGAGCACAGGCTCCGGACGCGCAGGCTCAGCGGCCATGGCTCACGGGCCCAGCCGCTCCGCGGCATGTGGGATCTTCCCGGACCGGGGCACGAACCCGTGTCCCCTGCATCGGCAGGCGGACTCTCAACCACTGTGCCAGCAGGGAAGCCCCCTCCCTCTCTTTCTTTCCTCAGACACCGACAGACAAGCTAACCATCACTATTATTGTCCAGATGGGAAATGCAGGCCAGATGGGATTAGCTCAGCTTCCACAGGTAATAAGATTCAGATACTGAATATGTACCTTCTGCCTTGTGGCACACAGTTTCCTCTTTTCTACCACACCATCTGATACCTTTAATTTCTCACAGGTTTTTCCGTGTTTTTTACTAGAAGAAACACTCTAAGCTACGCTTTGTGCCATTAGTTATTCAAGCATTTTCCTCCAACTTCCCTTTGACGTGCGCTCCAGAAATGCCTTCCCAACCACACAGCTTCTGAAGAAAACTCTGCCAGGGGTGGGTATCTGTGGAAAGGGTGGTAAGCAGATTTCGATTCCAATTATCCATCTAATCATTATTTCAATAAGTATTTATTGATCACCTACTTTGTACCAGGCACTGTTCTAAACATCGGGTTTAGCACAACATACAAAAACCATCATCATGGATCACAGGTCCTCACAGGGATACGACACACAAACTGATAAGAGAAATAGATAGCTAAAGAAAAAAAGGGAGCGAGAAAGAAAGAAAGTCAAATTAAGTGCTGGTAACGTGATAAGTCTAGGGAGAGAAATGAAGCCAGGCAGGGGTTTCAGGGAGAAAGGCTACAATTTTATACAGGTGCTCAGAGAAGGCCTCAGGGACAGGGATTATTTGAAAAGATGACTGAAGAAAAAGAGAAAGGTCATGCAAAGATCTGGGGGAAGGATGCTCTAGGCAAAGGGAAACAAATGCCCTGAGGCTGAGACGTGCTTCACCTGTTCCAAGATGTCTGTAAGGTAGGAGCCAATAGAGTTAAAGGAAGGATTACAGGGAATTTGGAGGGAAACATGTTGGAGAGAAGAGGTATGTGAGCACAGGTAGGTCTAGAGCCTTCAGGATCTTAGTAAAGACTCTAGTTCTCTCTGATTATTGTGGATGAGATCGCAGAAATGCAACAGAAGAAGAAAAGGCTACTGCGATCCAGCAGAAGCTGACAGTAGCTTGGGCAAGAGAGGTAGAGACGGCAAGGTTTAGGAGGTACGACACTGAATCCAGTTTGAAGGCAGAGCCAACAGGGTTGGCTGGTGGCATGGACTTGCCATGGGAGTGAGAAGAATCAAAGAGATGCCTGTAGCCCTCCCACTGGATATGTCAAGGAGACCATTGGATGTGCGAGTGCAGGGCTCGGGGGAGAGGTTTAGTCTAAAGACGTAACGTTGGGATTCATCAAGTTTAAAGGTAATTGAAAGCCATGAGGCTGGATACCATCACCTAGAAAGCCTCAAGCTAGAGAAGACATCCAAGGCTAAGCTCTGGGACACCCCACAGTGTAGGCATCAGGGAGACAACGGGGAGACAGCAAAGTAAACAGAGGAGGGCCTGTGGGGTGGGAGGAAAGCCATGTATGAGTGGCGTGCAGGGTACCAAGGGGAAAACATTAAGAAAAGGAGGAATGACCACCTGTGTCCGATGTCACTGACAGAGTAAGAGGAGATCTGTGAGATGCAGCCAGTTTTGCCAACGGGTTAATGATCTTGTCCAGAGGGGTCTGGTGAAGTGGTGGAATCAAACCCTGCTGTTTTATGTATTCAGTAGAAAAGGGGGCCATGGGGATCAGAGACAGGTGTGGGTTGACTTCTGACGTGCTCCACGAGGGTGGCTGAGGAAGGCCTCTTCCAGGAGGTAAGAGTGAACCGGGCCCTAAACTTTGAACCAAGCTCTGACAGGTAAATAGCCTGAGGGGAGCGGTGCTTCAGATAAACTGAACCGCCTGGAAAAATAAAAAAAATACTGGTGGGAAGTGAAAAGCTCGCTAGAACGATGACACCTAGATGAACACAGAGATACCAGAGATAAAGAAAGTATGGACTAAGGTGGTGACAACTGAAATAAATAATGAAAAGTGAGAAGCGGTCAGACTGTTCCGGAGGTTGGCCTGACAGGAGCTGCTAACTTCCTGGGTCTACACAGCGTGAGATGGGGAAGCGTGTGGAGCTTCTGGTGGTGTCATCACTGACACAACGAACGGGACCTTCTACACAGTGCATCTGGGATCAGAGTTAGATTTCCGTGCCACTAACAAGGTCTGTGCCACTCATTCGTTCCCTCGTTTCCACTCTCACCTGTTTAGCTGCAGTAATCCACGATCGCAGTGACACTGATAACGACTGCAGTCTTAGCCTACTGCGTCCGAGGGATCATCAAGAAATCGTCAAGCACATATCCAAAGGGCATATAGAAAAGGACCTAAGGAGAACCTCTAAGAGCGGCCAAAACTTCGAGATAAATAATTGAGGATCGAGTAGAGAAGGATCTGTTTAGCTCCCGGCTGGGGAGTAGGACCTAGTCTCGGTGGAGGCCTCCAGAGCTCCAGAGGGGTTTGCGCCTGGCAGCCAGAAACAGCCTCTGGTGGCTCCTGGCCACGCCTGCCTTCCAAGGTCTGCCCTCTGTGCCGGTGTACACAGAGTTGCCAGCTCCCCCTTGAGAAGCAAAGCCCTGGTCCCTCCATGGACCCTTGTATGAAGCCTAAGCTCCTACCTGTTTGAGAGAGACTCAGGCTAAGTGTTTGTAAAGGACAAAGAAGTTCTCCCATCCTCCTGTGTCATGCATTTCTCAATGCGTTTGAATCTACGCCAGATCTTTCCGCTCACTCGAGTAGAGAACGTGTCCTTGGGGGCAGGATGCCTGGAACACGGGAGATGCCCAACAGATATGTGCAGATATGAGCGGCCGGGGCGCTCAGAGGGCATGGATACTGAGATCAGAGAAATCTGCTACTTTCTCACATCCTTGCTGTACGAGGCTGGACATAAATGAACAAAAGGCCAAAAGCAAACAGGAAGAGACAACGCCCTGCTTCTACATGCAATGCCTTCTAGAAAATACATGGGAAAGGCAAACGACAGAGAAGCAGATTCACGGGCCAGAATAAGGCCTTTTTCAGTAAAGTGAAATACTGATTTGATCTCGCCTCTAGATATAATTTCAATACAGTATTCTGCGTATCCTTGCCAACGTTTGTTTTCCCCGTCCCTGCCTCTGTTCACATTGTTGCCCACATTAGGTCCAATGACAGGCTGAGTCTGAGAACGTACCCCCGTTAGCACACCGAACATCTGTCTGTTTCCATCACGTTGTGTTTATGAACGAGCTGCTCCTACAGCTAGTATCCGCCTTTGCTTATTTCAGCATTCCATTCCGACTTCTTAAGAAGGACAAAATGCCAACAAGTAGCTCGCAGGCACTGCGTCCAGCTGAGAACAGGTGAGCTGGTGAAATGGGGCTGGTGGCTGGCAGGGGGAGGCCAGTGACATGCGAGTAAGCGTTCACGGGTTCGTGAACAAACTTCCAAGCATGCTCAAGAAATGCGGCTGGGGCAGCGGGCAGCAGGGAGGCTAACACGTGCCGGTGCTTCTGGAGGTAAAACATGAGGATTGCGGTGTGCTTGTGAAATACACTCTAACTTTATGAATCTGATCGGACAGTTGTAAGACTGAGGCAAGGTACTAACACCTGTTGCATACTGAACTGTGCAGTAGGCGTCCTCCATAATGGATATATACTTTATATATAAATATATATTACACAGAAGAATATATGTACTTATGATTTTTTCACATGAGAAAACTGAGGTTCCAAGGTATTCATAACCTGCTCAAGGTCACACAGACCATCCCTGGTGAACGTGGGGGATGCGTGTCTGTCAGAGGCACTGCCGGCTGCAGCGCAGTTTGGGGGTTCTATAACATAACCCAAAGCAGTAAGACTTTGTCTCGGGAGTTCTTGTCTTCAGGCTCTGCGTTCTTTGGGATTCTGTCATGCTGGAGCGACTTCCTGGCAGCGGAGAACAATTAGGTTCCCGTGAAAGACCCTGGCATCTGTCCATCCCCCACGAATGGAGCATGACATAACCCTCTCCACAGCCGTCACCGAAGACATCCTGGGTTCAAGGCTAATACGTTATTTTAATAGTGAATTCTGGAAGCCTACCAGGAGCAGTCATCGTTTGAATTTGGCATGATTTCACTGATGCTTGTTGCTCATAATTTCATTATTCTCCAGATGTTAACATATTTTTCTGTGATGCTAATTTTTCTTTTGCCAATTATCTCTGCCAGAATTGTAAGGCGATGATCGTTCGGGCTGTTGATTTCCAAATTTCTTCTGTTGAAATGTAAGCTCCACGAGGGGAGGGACCTGTGCTTGTCTCGCTTAGTGATTATCCCTTCAGAGTCCTAAAACGGTGCCTGACAGAGAGTATGTCCCATAGACACCAGCTGAGGAAATAAATAAGTGAAAATTGTACCCTCAATTTTACAGTTGTGTGGGAGCTATTCAAGTGGAATACTTCGAAATATTCTAGATTATTAGATGATTAAGAGGAAGTCAGTTCTCATGTTTCTACCCGTAGATCATCTAGCGGAATCTTAGGTTCTCAGGTGGACCCTTTGGATCTTAACCCCAGGGCAGCTCCCAGGCCCATCATGTGTGCTGGGCTCCAAGAAAACAAAACATTTTTTTAAGTAACCATATTAATATGAAACGACTGATGCTAAAAATTGTCCTATGTATTTTCAAGTAAAATTGTACTCCGAATAATCCACTTTTTAGTTTCTGTATCACCTCTCCAGCTTGTGTGCCTCCCTAACTGGCAATCTCTTATCTCTGTCTTTAATCACCCCATAAGAGATGGCATTAATTTTTCATAAGTCTTCTTCTGTTTCCTCGGCTAAACACATACTTTTAAAAAATGGTTTTAAAATATGGTTCTTGTTAGTCATTTTTCTGTCTTTAGTGCTGAATTTTCAGTGGGCATTTTGGAGGCCTAGGAGGCACTGTTGTTCTTCTCGTTCAAGTTTAAAACCATCCTTTTCCTTTCCATACGAGCAACTGCAGCTCATACGATATCGGACATGAAGTGTTTAAGAAGTACTGTTCAGAAAGACCGCTGCCTGGGTATGATATCATGTAAAGTGTCATGGTGCTGTGCAAACAGGATATTCATTTTCAATTCAGACTCCGAGCCAGAAGAGACTTTTCCCTGCCTCGTTAATAGAGCGTGCACGCAGATTCGGCCAGCAGAGGAAGGACGCAGCCACCGGCCTGGAGGGCACCGAGCCCACGTCTGACACCCGGATTAGAGGACCGGCTCACAGAGCAGCGTGGGCGCTAATACGGTTAACAAGTCAGTCTCCAGACTCGTGGCCTCTTCTGTGGACAAGCCTGTAAGCAGAGAGTTAAGTGTCGCGACTCAAGAAGCAGTCATCTCAGATCACTTCTTAGGCCTCGGATTGGAGCAAGGAGGCAGAACAGAAACTCTTCTGTGCTTCTTTCCTGAGGAGGAACTGAAGGTGACGAAATAACCCAACGGGCATCCTTTCGGTTCTCTGTGCACTGGTCCCAATGGTAAACATTACGGGCTCGGTTATTATTAACACAAATGCATCTGGGGTATAAAGTCTGCGATGAAATCTCCTCTGTGAGCATCACATATAATGTTTAGATGCAGCTGGAGGAGCCCCGCTTCATTCACTGCGTCCAGATGATTTGCCCAGAACAGTCAAACCTACGTAGGCAAAGGTTTTCTGAGCATCTTCTTTCTGACCGAGACGTCTCAAACCTCAACACACATAGGAATCACCTGGGGATCTGGTGAAATGCAGCTTAGGACTCAGCAGGTCCGGGTTGGGCTTCATCCGGCATGTCTAATAAGCTCCCAGGGGATGCGGATACTTCCAGCACGCGGACCACACTTTGAATGGCTCTGGAGTATGCAACCTTGTGAACAAGTGTTATACAAAAAGGATGCTGGTTAGAACTTCATGTGAATTTTTACTTTATCAGGGAATGACTCCTCTCAAGCCACCCGTGAATACTCATCATTACAAGCTTTTTGAGTTTTTTTGTTTGCTTTTATCTTTTTCTTGGAGTGGGAGTCCCCCATCTCCTCTACTCTGAGGCTAACTCTTCACTCCGTGGCACCCGAGAAGGTTTCTGTTCACACTGACTGCCCGTTTGTCATTGTGCTTTTCAAATAAATTCGGATACCTTTGGTCTTGAGGACACAAAGGCAGTCACGTGACTTGGAATTCCTGGTGGTACCTTGAAGATGGCTGCTCCGTCGCTCAAGGAAGGAAGAGCAGAATAACATATGGCTATATTGCCGGGCTGCCCGTGCCATCTCTGGAACTGCCAGACCACGTCAGAAGGTACGGCAGATGGCCGCGGCAGCGGGACGTGCCACACGCTGCACTCCCGCGCCCCTCGACAAGGCGCTCGCTCAGGTAGCAGGAGCAGAGCTCAAGAATGTGCTTACGGCCTTTCACAAGGACAGATTATCCGGCAACTCTTCAGACGGTGCTATCAGAATCATCGTACAGCGTGATGATTCACCTCAGCTACACACTGACAATTCAACCTTGCATCAGGGGTGGGGGGCGGGGAAACACTTGTCAAAAGTCTTGCACATATGAACTTTCCTTCCTGAGCTTGGGCGAAAAGCGCTCTTCTCTGATGATTCCATCCCTTACAACAGAGAGAATGAGTTCCATTTCCCATCACCAGTGAGGCTACCCCTCCCTTGCCGGTCTCATCTAACGTCCTCTAGAAGCCTTCTGTTCTGGACAGCGTCTTCCATCTTCTCTTCTGACTCACCTTTTCTGGCCGCCATGTTTTTCCTCTGAGGTTGGGTACCTTTCCGATCACACTTCGTGCTGCCTTTGAAGTACTTAAATTCTACTCATCCTTGAAGATACATCTCACACATTAACCCCTCCTAAAGTTCTTAGTCTTTTCCAACCTAAAGAATATGGCCTTCCTCTACCCTTCTCATCAGAGTCAATCATTTGGTAGGTAAGTATCTTTTTATGATAATTATTTTATTTTTTTCTAATTTAATTTTTCAAACGGGCATGATTTCTCTCCTTATTTAACCTATCAGCACCTTAAAAGTAGCAAATTTTCTCAGAATTTTAAAATCTATGAGAGTGGATAAATACATTTTGTACGTAGGTTTTGAGGTCGATCATGGAGTAAATACAGACAGCGGTCCTCCACCCGAAGGCCCAGGTCACTGAGCCTCAGCTAGAACTTCAGAGCTCGTGAGCACCACGCCGAAGGCAGTAGAGCTGCCAAGGCTGGGGCCTGTGTCCTCTTTGGCCACAAGAGGGAAACAAGGACAAAGCCCTGCTCCCTTCGCCTCCAGCAGCTCCAGCTGTTTGCTTCTGCTTGCTCTTCGGGGCGGAGTGCGCCGGGTTACCTGTGCTCACTCCCGAGGGGAGCTGATGCTGCCCCGTCTCGCGTCTTACTTCCCTTCTGATTACCCAGGAGACTTCCTCTTCTAGAAATTCCATAACCCGGGTCTTGACTTGTGTAGTGTGCATTTGGTTAAAAAAAAAATTATTGTTAGTTGCCACAATAATGCCACAGAAAGTCATTATTTTGTTTTGAATCAAATCTGAAACCCTTCCTTGGAAGGAGCCTCCCCTCGGTTCAAGCCAACTGGCCTAACATCTTCATTACCCAGTCGTTCCACACACGCCGTTTCCAAGCTGTGCCGCATTCTTGGAATGCTCTCTCTTCCTGTCTGCCAAGTTATCGCTCTTCCATCATCCAAGTAACCCGTGCAATCCCACCTTCTCTTCACAGTCTTCCAGAACTATCTGGAAAAGGTCTAGTAGCTTCTCCGTGCGCCGTCCGGTGTGAGCATTAGCCACGTGAGCCTCCCTCGCTCCTCACTGCTCTACGAGTGTACGCGCTCCTGAAATGGACACCGAGCGCACACTCTGTTCTGCATTGTTCTGTAGTCTTCATGTCTTCGCCCTTGTATATGCTGTCTTTACATTCAGATATTTTTAGTCTCATGATCTATCGCTGACAGATTCTCCAGAAATAAGACTCCAGCTAAAGCCCTCTGCACCGTGCCGAGAATAATATCATGTAGAGACAGACACTTAATACATAAGGAGATTTCTCAGGTTTGCTTTTTTTAATGTACAAAGAATATGGAACATATTTAATATTTCACAAATCCACCAGGACCTGCCAGAAGAGCTCTTTTAGCCTGGGGCAAGGATGGTGATTTCCATGGGGGTTCATTTCTCAGATGGCAGTGCAGTGGCTGCCGCTGGTGGTGACTGCAGGCAGTACGGAGGGGAATTAATAAGATGCCCTCAGCGCGGAAGGACAAGATCCTGAAAGCTCATTCTCTGAGAGGGGAAACCAGTAGGAGTGTTGAATGGCTTAGAGCTGCAAGCTATCACAACTTCCCTTCTTTTTGAGAAGCGGAAGAACCACGCTGCTAGAAAGAATGGGGAAATCACCTTAGACTTCGCAGGTGCCTCACGCCGAATGCGTGCTCAGTGTGGATTTATCAAGTGAAAGAAGGAGCTGACTATTTAAAGCAACGACCCAATGGGTGCGCTCCAGCCAATCTATCTGAGGACATAACTTGCCGACTGAATGTTCTGAAAGGTTACAAAATGGACTAAGGAGGAAGAGGAAGTGTCCGTGTTTATCCAGCAGTGATGAAAAAAGAAGCATCCTCTGACTCAAAGTAGGTCTGGCTACATAATCTGCATTGCCCAGAACAAAACTGAAGCGCAGAGGCCCCTTGTCCAAAAGTGATAAGAATTTCAAGATGGCGGCAGCAGAGCAAGAACCTATCCCAAGCGTGGGGCCCTTCTAAGCACAGGGCCCTGCGAGACAGCCCAGGGTTTATGCCATGGAGACGTCCCTGTCCAGCAGACACGTTTAGTGTGCCTACAGATCGTGAGCACACGTAGGTCCCTGGACTAACCCAGAATCTGGACAGAATAACCCTCTTCACAACAAACCTTTGCTTAAACAAGACACATTTTGGTTGCAAACTTAATTTTCTAAATACCTTTATACCGTCAAGAGCAAACTCTGGATAAAAAAGAAGGGCTCAGTTTCATTTAATCTGGTGCCTCTTTCTGCTTCTGTATCAATCATCTGAGACTTCAGTGAGCACGTAAATTGTCTCTGTTTCTGTGTTCTCTTCGTAGTTGGACGATCTTGTGTGAAAACCCTTGAGTTTCCCTTTCCTCCACTACTTCATCTGTCACATGGGGACACTCAGTGCCTCCCGAGCCGCACACGTGATTCTCTGGCACCTACCAGTCACTTCCTTTCCTGTTTCTTTGCCTCCTTTTTGGCTGCACAGTTCCTCAAACTCACAGCCCTGCACGTGAATCTGCCATCTGGTCCTGGATGAGTAACCAAGTTCCGGGGCGTGCAGTGCTGAGGGCCTGCTCTACACCCCGATGATCAACCTGGGAGGGACGTGCCTCGGCAGTCAGCTGGCCCACTGTCTCTCTTGGACACCCCTTAGCTGCAACAGAACCTACTAGGAGAGTCTGCAGAAAGTCTCCTGGGGAAGACGGAGATGGGAGAAAAGAACAGGAGCCCCAGATATTTCTGTCCCACTTCTCACTCTGTGGGCACTACCCAGTTCAGTCTCCTGACAGTCTATGTCGTCCCAGGGAGGAGGTCCAGATAAAAGAATGATGGGTATCGGGTGAGGACACAGGGAGAAAGCGAGATGGAAAACAGCGTCAGCACTTCGGCAAGCTGGGTGCAAAGATGCTCTAGTCTGTTCGATCAAAGTAGGGGAGAAAACGCTTTTGTCACGCTGTCCGCTTCACTTACAGGTGATGCCACTCTTGCACGTCATCTTCCTCCTCACATTAACGCACTGTGTCTACATTTTTTATTCATTGTTGGATGATCAGCGTCCAAATGCATTTTTTTTTCTGCTACAGATTTATTTAAATTTGCTGAACCCTTAAGCCATCAGCTTATAGAAACTCCTATAATCTCTTCTTTACTCACATCCAAAGGCACGTATCACACGAGGAATAACAGAAGTACGAGCAGGATTAGGAGAACCTGGTGTCGCGGCGGACGAAGCACAGCCCGCGTGGTGCTTTAAAATAATGGCTTTTCTGTCTCATGGGCCAGGAGAAATAACTTCTCCACCACATAATACATTTATTAGCCTTTCCGACCTCATCATTCCTACCTTAACTTAGATACAGCCTGAAAGACAAGAACATCTGTCTGACAGCTTTTTAACCTTCCCCTCTCGCTGCTCCAAGGTTGCTGCATGAGCGCCACCTGGTGGGGAAGCTGTTAGTTGCTCAACGTAACTTAAAAATGTGAAGAGTCTTAGGTTGGAACTTCCGCTACCCAAGGACTTGCTTTGGAAGAGCAACCAGACGCACTTAAAAGCCGATCCTATTCGGTAACTGCTAACTAACTAGAGCAACTGCCATCTTTGCACACCTTCCTTCTACTCACTGAAATGTTCCTGTTTTCCCTCTGTTCCTTCTTGTTCCAAACTATTTCTCCCCTGTGTTCCCAACTCCTTCCAGACAGAGCTGATCGTTTAATTTCTCTAGAAAGCTTCCCTTGGTCCTGCATCAGTCAAGGTCCCCAAGGAAACAGATGGCACGCTAAAACTGGATGATTTGAGGAGAGTTTAATTGAAAAGCCGTTGACAAAGAGGTACGCGGGGTACAGGGAACCCACAAATGATGGTGCGGAATCCTCGTAATAGTTACAGAGGCCTCTACTACCCTAGTTCTGAAGGCACAAGGGGACAGTGGGCTGTGCAGGAGGAAGGGGTGACACAGGTGTGATCTCTTCAGAGGGACTGCACTTTCTGAAGGCACAAGGGGACAGTGGGCTGTGCAGGAGGATGGGGTGACACAGGTGTGATCTCTGCAGAGGGACTGCACTTTCCCATATCCTATAGGTGTCCCTCGACGGCCAAGCCCAACAGCAAACCAGAGGGCAAGGGGCCCCATCCAAGTTCATCTGGGGAGATACGGGGAGGGGAGGAAAGGTGTCGGTAAGCTGTGGAGTGACCCAACGGAAGACATCTGTGACTGCCCACGGCCTCCTCAGTCCTGGGCACCCACTAAACAAGACTGCACTTACAGACAGAAGACTGAAATGTTACATACAGAGAGCTCAACAGTTACGGGGAAGGACTGAATGATGGAACAAATCAAGATTGCCCACCATTTATAACTTCCTTCTTCTCAGACTGACATCCACCCACGTGAAACCCCGTTTCAGCGCTCTGGCTCTTGAGAGATGTGTTAGCGGTCTGTTAATAGCAGCTCTGCTTCCGGTTCTGCTAGGAAGGGCCCGGAGTCATTCATCACTGAGGACAGACTAGAAGTCTGAGGATTCAGTCTGATAAATTATTGTTAATTAATATCTGCCATGTCTGGTCTCTCAGTTTTTGAAGGGTAGCTCAGACTTCCAGAGTCCTCTCTCCCTCTCTCTCTCTCTATCCATCCATCCATCCATCTATCCACCTACTTCACCTGTCTGTCTGACTGTCTATCTATCGTTTTTGAGATCAACATATCTTTGGAAGGTGCACAGGGTATTTAGGTAGGAGAAAGTATCAACAGCTTTAAATTCCAAATCATGAATGTGCACCTGGTCTTCCAGAAGGCTTTCACTTGCAGATCGGTGCATTTGTCCCAAAGAGGGGGACTCGCTAAACTAACACGTGGTTCATAGATATGCTGATCTATGGGAAAGGGTGGAGTCAGAGGAAAGGGGTGGTATCAAAGCTTTGGCAAAGGCCGTTGTTGACAGTCACGTATTGCTCAGAGCAGCTCATGTATTTTTTGTTTCTTTGGGGCCGCGCTGGGTCTTGGCTGCTACACGCAGGCTCTCTCTAGTTGCGGCGAGCAGGGGCTACTCTTCTCATTGCGGTGGCTTCTCTTGTTGCAGAGCACGGGCTCTAGGCACACGGGCCTCAGTAGTTGCAGCATGTGGCCTCATTAATTGTGGCTCGCAGGCTCTAGAGCACAGGCTCAGTAGTTGTGGCGCATGGGCTTAGTTGCTCCGAGTCATGTGGGGTCTTCCCGGACCAGGGATCAAACTGGCGTCCCCTGCGTTGGCAGGTGGATTCTCAACCACTGTGCCACCAGGGAAGCCCCAGCTCATTTATTTTTGACAGGACAGTGCAGTAACCTGAACAACGGAATTTGATCAAAACTAACGTCTGGGCTTCCCTGGTGGCACAGTGGTTGAGAGTCCGCCTGCCGATGCAGGGGACACGGGTTCGTGCCCCGGTCTGGGAAGATCCCACATGCCGCGGAGCGGCTGGGCCCGTGAGCCATGGCCGCTGAGCCTGCGCGTCCGGAGCCTGTGCTCCGCAACGGGAGAGGCCACAGCAGTGAGAGGCCCGCATACCGCAAAACAACAACAACAACAACAACAACAAAAAACTAAGGTCTGTCTTCAAACAAAAATATATCCTATCAATTACTCATATCTGTAAAGCTTCCAGAAGATCTTACAAAATCCCATTCTTTTTCTGTCACTTGGTTGATCTAGTGTTGTCTCGACAAACAGCCCCATGATTATCATCAGAATAACAAATACTATTGATTATACACATTCTAATTTTTGTATGATCATCAAAAATCCCTAGCTATGAATTAACACAATGCATAGAACAATCAGAAACTGTTAGGCTATACTTTAATTATTTCATAAATGATGAGATTTTTTTAAGTCAGGAAGAAATTTTGTAAAATACTAATTCATACCTCTCAATTTTATAGGTGAATAAAATGGGATCAGGGTTTCAGTCACAAACCCAAAGACAGGGGCTAATTAGTTGCAAATTTAAAGCCACAATCCACATCTCAGGAGCCGTCTACCCAGTGCTGAGAAGGTTAGAGCAAAATGAAAGTTTACCATGCGACGGGATGATTTTACAAAAACAAAACATGTAGTTATTGTTGTTATTGTTGTTCTGCAGTAGAATAAACAGAAAGACTGAAATCATTCTCTTTCATCCCTATCTTTTCACCCCTCCTTCTTACCCAATATAGCGAGAAAGTAAAAATACATACTTTCTGGTTTTGTGGTTCAGAGGCAGAGGAGGATTCTAGAGTAAATGTGTGGACTCCACAAACAGACCTCTACTGAGAGACGGTTGATTCCTAACAGACTGGAAACTGGGTGAAGGGGAAACGATGGGAGGGCGGGAGTGAGGGAGATGTGTATGCATGTGTGCTGGAACACAAGCGTTCTGGGGTCCTTGAGGGTCAGAGACCTGCTCCCATTCTTGAACCTACACTTCCAGTACCAAGACCTCAGGGGAGGGATGGCACTGCAAGCCCCGAGTTCTTCATCTGCAGGGTCAACCAAGGGCAGACCAAAATTATTATTATTGTTTTAATTCCAGAAGCTTCCAAGAAGCAAAATTTGAATTTACCACTCCCCAGAAACTAGTTACATAGCGCTTACATTGTATTTGCACGTATTTACATTGTATTACATATTATAAGTAAGCTAGAGATGATTTAAATATATATGGGAGGAGGTGCACAGGTTATGTGGAAACATTACTTCTTTTTATATGAGGGACTTGAGCACCTGAGGATTTTGGTATCTGCAGGGGTCCTGGAACCAATCCCCGGAGGATATCAAGGGAGGACTGACTCTACAGTGAACTGGGGAACCTTGTCGAAGTTCTCATTACTGATCATGGCATGGGTGGTCCGATTCTGCTAATAAAACTAGCTTCCTGGGCAAGTATCAAAAAGCCACCACACACCTAGTCTGTGTCTTTTGCTCTTTTTCTGTCCTGTGTAGAAGCCGCGGAGTTGTAATACGAAGGGCAGGAGAGGGCCCCCCAAACTGACCGATAACGGGCTTCCTGTCAAACTTGATGACAGCAGCCTTACAGTGGATTTCATCTGACTTAGAAGAATGCAGGTGACGTTTCTTGCGCCCTGAGTACCACGGGGCAAGCAGCACCTGTGGTTAAGTGTAAATTTTCTGCTGCTATCAACTAATCATTATTTTGATGTGTCAGGGGTGAGAGAGCCAAGTACCTAGTAGATCTTTCTATCCACCAACTTTTTTGAAAGAAAGCACGTTTTGAAAGGATAATGTTTCTTACTGTACCATTTTTTTGGTCTACCTAAAAAAAGAAAAAAAAAATGGCTTTTTACAATTGTTTCTGTAGTAACATAAGCTCTTCAGGACATAGGGCTTGTGCACTGAATTGGAGCCCAGCATGAAATTTTATAGCTGAATTCCAAATCCTGCCAATAAAAGTTTACAACAGAACAGCCTGGCTTTTTTGGCTTTAGGACAGGGGTGGAGAGAATATACACGCTGTAACAGATATGATTATCCTGGAAATATGATATTAACGGCTGCACAATTTGAGAAAAAAGAATGAAAATGTCAGAACGAAGTTAATTAGAAATACTTGAGAGATATGTCACGTACACCTTATTTACTTTGTACAAATGTAAACTCAAAATGATTTGACATCTCTTTCAATTTCATAATTAAATTAGAAGATTTGAGAATTCGCAGGTTTTAAAATGAAACTTCTATTGACTTTAATTTAGCCTTGTTGAGAAGGTAATAGAATGAATAAATTGAATTCACTCAACATACCACAGTATTGTATCATTAATTTCCCTCCCAAAGATGACTTTTTGCCTACTGAATACATTTACACTACAGTTACCCATGTAATAATGGATTACCCATGTAGTACTACTCCAAAGAATCAAAAGGGTGTACAGTTTTTAAACACAGAATAATATAACTGGCTATAACCTATTTCTTATTTTTTTGGTTCGGTTTATGGGGGACCCCAGACAATTGAACAGAGTTGTTAGGTAAAATACATTTGCCAAATTGGTAAAAATAAAAAAAAAAATAAGGTGCTCCATTTTTTTGGTTTGTTTTTTAATAAAACTCTTGAATCTCACACAGATTTCACGGGCATCCTCTCAACACAACTGTGTTTGAACACAGCGTGTTTACCATCCAGAGCACGTAGGAATTATGACTTGGATTACAGAGTACGGAGAACACCAGGGACGGACAGCCTGTGACTCCACTGTGGGCTCTGCCCTTCACAGCAGTGGGACCTGCGGAGTCGCCTAAGGGCCGGAGCCTCAGGCATTCTCCGGCTCCATGGGGATCACCACCCACCATAACCGAGACAAGCCTGGACTCAGCGTCTCAGCTAAGAGAGGACTTAGGCCATCAGAGGGACGTTGGGAGGATTTGCATAGGGTGTTACAGTAAAGCACTTTGTACACAAAAAGCACAGAGGCGTATATTAGCATTGTTTTTCCTTCGGGAAGGCCCACCTCTACTGTGAACTACAATAACCAGGATAATTTGTTTCAGGGATGAAATGGAAATCATTGCCACTATCAATAAAGGATGTATTTCCCCTGGGTTCCGCTGGACAAAGCCTTGTTTTCTCAGGCCGGGGAGAAGCAGGCAATCGTGCAGTCATCCCTTTGTCTGGTGGTCGCCAGGGATTTAGCCTTTCCTCTGGGTCAAACACTGAGCTCACTGCTGGAGATTCTGACAGAAATCTTGACTCTCCAGGAGCTTACAGCCTTAGGGGGGAGGCACCAGGCCAGCAGACAGACACGCCTTAGAGTTACAGCGTGAAACAAGAGTACTTGGGGTGGTATCTGCTGAAACAGTGGGAAGGAAGAACAGAAGACTTCTTAGAGGAGGTGACACTTGTTTAATCCTTGCAAGTTCAGTGATGAGGGACCCCTGGGCAGAGGAAAGAGCAGAGTGTTCAGGGAACTCTACGTGGTGACCACTCCTCCAGGGGTGGGTGGAGGCTGGAGAGAGTCACATCAAGAACTAGAGTCCCATCGAAGAGTTACTTTCGCTAAAGGCAATGGGATCAGGACAACATTAGACTGCATTCCAGGAAGAGGATCCTAATGGCGCAGGAGAGTGGATTAAAGGGGAGGAAGAAGGAAGCCAAAAAAACGAAGTCTGCTGGTTTTCTAACTTTCCACAATGAGCGAGACTTCTAAGTTCAGAACCCAGCTGCGGTGGCCATGAGAATGTACCCCTCAGATCTCCAACTACAAGGAGTGTATGTGCCCGAGGCCCGGTGGCTGAGCTCTGGGCCCTCAATCTGTCACAGCATTAGCTCCAAAGCCACACTTCCAACTGGAGCGGGGGATGCAGCCCACCTCCTGTGATGGAGAACTTTGAGAACTTCCAGAGGTCGCCTTGAGCCTTCGGTAGACAGCAGGACCAGACCCCTCTCCCCCTTCTCTCTCCTTCCCTCTGGGTCAGACTTAACACTACAGTCAGAAAACTCACAGCTTTCTCCAGCTCCCTCCCCATGCGCTCTCACATCTGTCTCCCCTAATCACGTCCTTGCTGTGTTAGCCCATCTTGGCATGTGCTTCTCAGAAGACCTGGACTAATATGTTGGTACAGTATGATTTACTAAATAAGAATTCCTTATATAAACACAGAATTGTGAATAACTCGAGATTCAGATTGCCTTATTAATTCTCACTTTTAATCCCATTACCTGGCAAAGAAGACAGCCCAGCAGTTTGGAAAGAATAAATGAAACCAGGTCACGCAACAATATGTTTTCCCTTATAGTTCAGGGCGATCCATCAACCGTGCTAAGTTTTTACCAACACAACAAAAAACTTCAGAAGTTTTGTGCTAACTTTTGATCACTGAGCTTGACAAGAAAAGCCCTCTTGTCCAATGTGATTGGAACCAGTACTTTAGTTGTTTAACTTTAAAAAGTCAGCTAAAAAGGGGGAATCACAGAAATGGTTCACACCTTAACATTTTATTATAACTCAACATGTTAATATGCACTTTTATGTGCCAGTGTTTCATAGAGTCAAGAACTTTTCTTTGAGTGGGGTTCACAGAATGGACTTCTGCGCAAAACACATCCGTAGTATATTACCTAGAATTACCTAGTATATTACCTAGTATATTACCTAGAAGGTCTGGCTTTGATGCCTTAAAGTTGAATTAGAAATTCAGTCTGAGTGTAAATTCCTTCCTGATTATAATGATTCTCCCTACATAGTTGATAGCCGTCTTCCCTCTACTTAATGTACAGCAATTGTGTGTGTGTGTGTGTGTGTGATTAAAACTTGCTGACAAGGTGCTTGTTTCCATCCGGAACAAAACCATTCAGAGTTGATCCTGCTGTGGTCACTTTCCCCAGTCTCTAGAGCAGGAGAAAAGGTATCTGCTGGTTGAGTTCACAAGAAGCAGCTAAACTGGTTCAGATCACATACACTTGGCCCTCGGTATCCATGGGATCTGCATCCGCAGATTCAAGCAACCACAGATCAAAGATATTTTTTAAAAATTCCCAGAAAGTTCCAAAAAGCAAAACTTGAATTTGCCACGAACCGGCAACTATTTTCATAGCATTTGTATAGTATTAGGTATTATAAGTAATCTAGAGATGAGTTAAAGTATACAGGAGGATACACATAAGTAATATGCAACTATTACACCATTTTATATAAAGGGCTTGAACATCCTTGGATTTTGGTATCCTTGGGGGTGGAGGGGTGTCCTGGAGCCAATCCCCCGAGGATACCTGTGGACAACTGTAATTTCTTTCTCATGAGCCCAACCTGTCCTCATGATAGATACGTTTCTGCTTCTCCACAAAGACGAGCTTTTCAGCCCTGCGGGAGAGCTCACCAGCTGCCCACGGCTACCTATGACGGCGCAGGTATGGCTGGGAAATTCTGGAATGACGCATTACAGAGGGTGCTGCAGCACCACCACTAAACGACATATTTCCACCTGAATTTTACTGGTAAAAACGCTGACACTTTGATTTCCACCTGCCGAACTTCCGTGTCCTCACTTGGGAGGTCAAGCATCCATGACTCCAACCATCTTTACAGCCTTCCAAATTACCTGCAGTGGAAATCATTCTGCTCACACACGTATTTCATGTATTATCTAAGTTCACTACGTGGCACATTTGCAATATCAAGTACCTCGGACATAAACAGATTTGAGAAATTCATAACTGACTCTTGACAAATATTCCAACCAACACGCGGGAGCTGAGGTGAGAAGCCTCCTAGCCCAGAACATACAAGCAGTGTGAGTGCCACTCACCACCTGCCTTCAGAGGAAATGGACAGCATCAGGGGCTTGGTGAGTTGGTTACGTAGAGATTGATTAAGAGAGCTTCTACTGCATTTAAATAGACAAACGACTGGCTAGAGTAAGACAGCAAGATCTGAAATGCTACCAGCCGAGGCACTCATCCAGAGTGTGACGTTTGTAGTCGGGCATTGTTTACGTGCAGCCCAGCAGGTGCAGCGCGGTTTCCTTTCTGTTGGAAACTACATCTGACATAGATCTTCCCTTGATATCAGGCTTGCTCAAACCATGTGGACTCTTTAAAAGCGTGCCAGACTTTTGACACAGTGTCTTCACATCTCCATCAATGCTTAGAATTCCACCTCATGCCATGCCTTCCAAGACCTATAACCCCTCAACCTTTTGCCCTTTAGCATTTTGACTCCTTCCCCCTCTGCTGACTCCATCCCTGGGAATTTCAAACATATTTTACTTCAACAGCATGAGAAGTTTCCCTTGATCCTGCTGTGCTTTCTGGTTGACACCTTCCGATCCCCCCCCCCCATTTCTCTGCACCGGTTAACATGTCAAACTTCCTAAAAGCCCCCCATCTCCCTCAGCATTCCTGAAGCTGCTCTTCTGAATGACCTTCTTGACAGAGCAGGTCTTTTTCTCATTATTCATTCCCTCTATCCTTCCTCGACCATGACTTGAATCATCTCATCGCTGACTCCTGCTAAGTCCCCTTGAACATGATCGAGGTGGCCTGTTACCCCCTTCCCCTCCTGCCGTCCTCTCCCGGCCCCCTTCTTCCAGCTGCCAGGAGTAGCCAAGTGTCAGAGGCCAGCACATCCTCTGCATCAGGCTCCCTGCGGCCAAGCAGCGCCAGTCACCTGGCTCTGGGCAAACTACTCGCTGTATCATCTGAACGGTGGGGATCATGTTAGTCCTTGCTTCAAGCTCACCGTGTGGACCACGTTAGCCAGGATACTTAGGGAGCAGTGCACATCGTCTGATGCACAGTAAATGTTCAGTGAATACAGCTGACTACATAGAAGCTGTCTTTTTCTTGCTTTTTGGTCCTTCTTTCTTTAGACTCGTTCTTTAATGACTTAAAAATATCTGGCTTCAAGGACTCCAATATTCTTGTTTCCTAGTTCTTCATCTCTAAACCTGAGTGATCTCATTTATACTCTAGTCACGTTTCTAATCATCTTTAAAGCAAAAACACTTCAATATTGTCTGTTATTTCTGCTTTGGGACAGACTCTAACAGTGATCTTCTTGACCAACTTCCTTGGGTAATGCACGTATTTGAAGAATGAAAATATTTCCATTCTTTGGTCACTTTCCAACCCTCCTCCAATCTTGTTCTGAGGTTTTCAACACCTGGCTCTTTAATGCTGGGATATAGCCCATTAATTGATCTTCATGCCTCGAGCCTCCTGCCACACATCCATTCACTTTACTTCGGTCAGTATTTATTGAATGTCCATCATTGGCCACTCGTTGTTCAAGACCCCTGGGAGGCTTCTGCAAACAAGACATACAGGGTTCCCACCGCATGGGTCTCCCTACCCTACACCACGGCTCTTACTTTGGCTGTACATTGCCATCACCTGTAACTCTTTTGTCTGTATCCTAATTATTTTTATAACCACTTAAAAAAAATTGTACAAGGGATTATGATAAGGTGCAGGGTGAGAAACTCCAGTAACTCTTTTCCCTTGCATAGCTCTCAGTCATCTTCCTAAGCCAGTGGTTTTCTCGGGTTAAACACAGGAGAGCACAATGGCTCTTCATCTGCCACTTTACCAATCCTAACTTGGCCTTGCAGAATTCTCATTATTCTGACCTCACCACATCCATCCAATCTTCTCAGGCTCTCAAGCTGTGTCTGTGCCATTTCTCAAACTACATCTCACGTACCACATGCCTTTATTTTGCATTTCAATCCACAAAGACTGGACTTGAAGTTGCACCCCTACCGCAAAGCCACCGCAGACTGTAAGCTACGCTGACCTGTCCCTCTGTGTACACCCAATATATTTTAGAGCACAGCAGAAACATTAAGGGGACCTGTTTGTTTGGGAATCTGGGCTGAGGTCCAAAGACGCCTAGAAGATGATCTGGCCTGTTGACCTAGTCCATCATGCACTTCGAGCTAAGGAGGTAAAGGAACAGACTGAAGATGATAGGGGTGGGGTATTCCTCTGGAAAAAGCTGCAGGAGTGGAGTGTGTGACCCTCACCTCCCTCCCCACATGTAAATAGGCGACAGCATGTGAAGATCTTCCACTGCCACCTCAAGTCAGACGAGTGGGGCTCTGAGAACACCAAGCAAATAATCGGGAATATCTGTCAGGAGAAGCAACTGCATCTCCCCGTCCCGCCCGAGTAGGGCCACTGCTGACCTAGGGAAGTCTTCTGCTTTCCCACTACAAAGGGTCTGGAACGGAGCTCAGGGTGAGCAACTGGAAACACTGTCCTGTTCCTCCTCAAGTCTGTGGCGCTCAAAGGCTGCTGTTCCCTGGAAAAGCCAGTCTACACAGAAGCCTTCCTGAAGTTCCCCACGTAGGCACCCTGGAAAGAGAGGGCTGGGGCGGGGTATCCCACACTTCCCCATCTTATCAAGGTCAAGTGGACACAGTCAATGGCAGTGGACCTGGGTTGCCTGAGAGGGAGCCGTTCGAAAAGACCACTTGCCAAGAGTCAGAGACCCCAAGTCAAAGAGCTCCCTCGGGTGCAGGCAGGAGCAGGGAAGTGAGGAGGGAGTCGCGAGCTCCCAGCCAGGGTGGGCACGGCCCACGCAGGGGCGGAGCTCACCACCTTCCTTCCTCTCCCACCGCCCACCCCGAAGGACCACAGGCGGTGAGAAGCGGGGAACGAGCAGAAGAACAAGATGAAGAGAAGAGTCAGCGACGAAACCCGCGCCTGCTACGCGGTCCTGAGCCTGCGCTGAGCCAGCGCTGGGGATGGAGGAATTCTCCACCAAATGAGAAATTAGAGTTTGCTTCAGATCAGACATGATACCGTTTGTTTAGAACCTGAGGGCGACCGGGAGAACAAAGAAGACCCAGCTCGCGGTTTAGTCTAAGGGTAGTGGAGCGAGAGCTCAGCAGAGCGCGTTACCACGTCAGCGGTGAACGTAATTAAGGTGTCTCCTGCTTGGCACCCTCCCAGTCCCCCTCTGTCCGTAACGCACGCAGAGGTGTCCACAGCTTACCTGATCCTTTTATTACTGCAAAAGAATAAGGTGATGAGAGGGAAGGACCAGGTGCTCCTCAGCTACTGTTGAATTCTCTCTACCCCAGGGCTCAGGGGAGGCCCCCTCCTTGCCGTTCCTTCTGACTGATGGAGCATTTCCTCCCAGAGCTCTCTTGGGTTACACTCATTTTTTCGTTTGATCTATTTAATGTGAGAAGCACATGTCCCCCTCCTAGGAATGTTCTTCCTAGTGGCACATCGCCCTCCCCGAAAGAATTCAAATAGCCCCTTCCTCTTGCCTTCTAGAAGATGCCTTCATTGCACAGTTGACACAGAACCAGACCCCAGTCGGGGATGCTGGAAACGACAGGGTCCCCCGGTTGCCCTTTGAGCACCTCCTGCAAACAGCAGATTCATGCTGAAGGCTTTAATGTTGTGGTGTACTGCTGTTTAAATTTTTTTTTTCTTCAACTCTGTGAGAAGATTTAATCCTTGACAAGGTGCCAGAGGAGTTTCGTTAGACACAAATCCATTCAAGTCAGAAGGGGAAGTTCCGTATGTTCTCCACCTTTCTGGGATTATTTGTCCCCCTCCCTTGGAAACGGATATATTTAGTCTCAGGTACATTTAGTTCCTTCAAACCTCATGCCTCCCGGCAGACTGTCCCTCCCACACGCCCAGGAGAAAGCTTTTGGAGTTGCTTTGCCTTGGTTTCTGCATTTAGATTATACAGTTCCCCACAGAGTTTTACACTTTACACATAGTTTCTAATTTCCATTTGTGTTTTTATAAATGATTCCCTAGGAGTTTATCCCCACCCCTACCTGTTTCCCTTTTCTTCTTATGATTATAGTTTGCCTTTTTCTTCCCCCAAAAGAAAGACTCCAAATAAATTAGTTCTACTTAGACTCCTTTAATTTTGAACGAAGTTGCTTAGCTAAACTCAGGCACGCCCGTTCCAATGTATCAGCCTGACTCAGCAAAGCAAGCCTGCATTTGAGCTCTGTGTTCCCTCCAGCACGAGGTCAAGGACATCTCTGAGCTTCCGCTCGGCAGGCCGCTCTTCTCTTGACCACTGTCGGAAGAGACATCACATCCTTTCAGATGCGTCTCCACACCAGCTGACATACAGATTCACACACCGTGAGAGAACCAAATAATCAGTCTCTCTCTCGTCAAACACGAACACACACACACACACACACACACACACACACACACTTTAGAGCACCTTGAATCAGTCACTGCCTAACTGTCAAAAAAACAGGATCCTCTGAGTAGAAGGAGGTGGTATGATTCCAGATCCAATGTTGGGGGTACTCAGTTTTTTTTTGAGGGTTTTTTTTTTGTTTTGGATTTTTTTTTGGCCATGCCACACGGCATGTGGGATCTTAGTTCCCTGACCAGGGATCGAACCCATGCCCCCCGCAGTGGAAGCACAGAGTCTTAACCACTGGACCACCGGCGAAGTCCCTAGTCTTTTTTTTTTTTTTTTAAGATAAACTTATGCATGTATTAGAGAAAGAGGTAAGAGGCGGTGAGTTTTGAGGAAACCAGTTAAGCCCAGAGAGAGAAGCTTTTGGAACTGTCTCTCGGGTGAGGGAAGACAAATGGTGATGACTTTGAGTCACTCTCAGGCAGGTGTGTTCACAGTTTGACGAAGAACTCAGTTAACTTGACCGTTGGAGCTTTTCTTACACACAGACACAGTCTTTAATAAATGCCTGTGTATTTATAGTTGTGATGGAAGAGCCTCCTTAGGCCTATTAACACCACGGTACTAAGGTGCCTAATAAGAGAGAAGACCTGCATTTGAACGTTCTCTTATGAACAAATGTACAGACACCAAGGGGGGAAAGCGAGGGGGGAGGTGGGATGAATTGGGAGATTGGAATTGACATATATACACTAATATGTATAAAACAGATAACTAATAAGAACCTGCTGTATAAAAAAAAAAACTAAATTAAATTAAAAGAAAAAAAGTATAACCCCAGACTAACCCTGAGAAGGACGTCAGACAAATGCCAGCTGAGACTCACTCTACAGAACATCTGACGAGTACTCCGCAAACTGTCCAAGTCATCAAGTATCAGGCAAGTGTGGCCAACCGCCACAGCAGCGAGAGGCCAAGAGGCTGACCCCAAAATGCAGCGTGGGGTGCTGGACGGGACCCCGGAGCAGGAGAAGGACAGTGGGTAAAAACTGAAAAGATGGGAATCAGGGATGGACTTACAATGACGTATCCATATTGATTCCCTAACTGTCATAAACATAGCATGTCTGTAAAGTGTCTGTAAATGTAACGTGTCTGTAACAGGGGAAACTGGGTGTGGGACATGAGAACTCTCTGTACTATTGTCACATTTTGCCTGTAAATGTAAAGTTTTAAAAAATAAAGTTTCTTAACGACAACAACAAAAACGCTTGTCTCTTCTGCTCCGGAGTTAAAGGACCCTAGCCGGTGACGCGGCAGACGAGCCTGGAGGTGTGTCAAGCTCCACGTGGAAGGAAAACAGGGTGACTTCTTACGGGCTGAATGCACTGTCCCCCCCAAAATTCGTGTTGAAACCTGATCCCCCCCGACACGTGATGGCATTAGGAGGTGCACCTTGAGAAGGCCGTTAGGATTAGAGGAGGTCATGAGGGTAGAGCCCTCATGAATGGGATCGGTGCCCGGCAGGAGTCACGCGAGAGCTCTCCTCCCTCTGCTCTCCCCCGTGTGAGGACCCAGGGAGAAGCTGGCAGCCTACGACCCAGGAGGGAGCTCACACCACAACCTGACTCTGCTGGCACTCTGATCCCGGACGGCCAGCCGCCACGCCTGTGAGAGATCACTTTGTGCTGTATGTAAGGCACTCCGTCTGTGGCAGTCGGTCAGAGCAGCCTGAACTGAGACTGATCCCTTGGTCCCCGTTCTTTACGCACGAAGAAGCCACACAGGAGAGCTGATCACGGGCATGTCGCTCTGGGCGAGCACTGAAGGCAGACTCGGAGCGGTGGGGGGAGAGAGCGAGATCTCCCCAGCTGCGTGCGCACGTGTGGTGGGGAGGGACGACGGGGGCAGGGCCACGGACCATGTTAGGACGAGGAAAAGGCGGAGAAAGGTGTGTTCAATAACACGCTCTGCGAGCACATCCCTCAACGCACCTGACGCGCTCCTGAAGGGCGATCGGGGAGCGTTTGCTGAGCCATGAACGGCACAGAGCATTGTGTCAGAAACTACAGGGAGAGCATCGTTAAACAAAACAGGCAAAAATCCCTATTCTGACAGAGCTTCAATTCTAGCTGAGATGAAATAAGTAACATATTTAATATTATTAAATCATAAATAAGAAAATGAGTTATTATTAATGATATCTAGTTAGTTACATCACAGACTGTGATTGAATCCATGGAAAGGAAAAGAAAAACTAGATCAGGGTGAGGGAGGCTGGGAATACTGAGGGGGAGGTGGCTGGAGATGGTACACAGGGCAGTCAGGTTGGGTGTCCCTGAGAAGGAAGCGTCTGCGGGAGGATGTGAAGGAGGGGAAGGTGTTAGCCATGCAGGTGTCTGGGAGGCGCGAGAGGCGTCCAGCAAAGGACAGGGCAGTGCAGGGGCCTTTGGAGGAAACGAGAAGCTTCTGAATAGAGTAACAATGACAGGCGAGGAAGGCCAGTCTCTCCACAAGCGTTCTGCATTATATACTCAACTGTTTGTTCTCTCTCCCTGCTGTTTCCTCAGGCTTCTCCTCTCAACTGGATTCTTCCTGTCAACATTAAAACGAGCACTCTGAATGCTTTAAACTCTACCCCTTTACTCTATCCTCTTCCACTTTCCCACCTAACATCTCCCCCGTCCCGGCTGCGTCTCTCGAAGGCTGACTGACGCCACTGCCTCTCCTTCCCCAGGTACCACCCTACGATCCAGTCCGCGCTCTGCCCTGCCACCACCACTCTGCTCAAATGATTCTTCCGCAAGTCATCAATGAACCTCAGGTTTCTACCTCCAGTGGAAACTTCTGCTTTCAATTTGCTTGACCCATCAGAAGGAACTCCCATCTTCTTGAAAACATTCTTCTGGGCTTCCAGGAGCCTATGTTCCTCCTAATCCTGTCAGATCATTACTTCTGGGCTTTTCTTTTTCTCCTCCTTCCTCCTCCTGAGCTCCATCACCAACAAATAGAGTCCTTCAGGGCTTAAGCTTGGAGTCTCTTCTCCTTTCACTCTACACACTCTTCTAGGGCATTATAGCAACTCCGGGGGTTTTAAATACCATCTACTTGCATGTCTCCCACATGCACATTTCCACCTCAGATCTCTCCCCTGAGCTACAGATGAAGCACATCCAACTGCCTTCTTGGTATCCTGGCTTGTTCTCTTCCAGCTACCTCCAACTGATTTAACAGGGCTACATCTCAACTCAACCACCCTTCCCCCAAACTCCCATCACAGATCTGCTCTCTTCCAGGGCCTTGAATTTCAGAGGATGGTACCTTCACGAAACTATTTGCACAAACCAGAAATCAAGGAGTTATGTCATCATTCATACTTCTCTCTCCCTCATCACCCATATCCAATCCATTTTTCAGAAAAATCACTTGATTAATTTTCCCAAACATCTGTTTCCTATTCTTCACCCTACCTGCACTGCTATAACCCTATTCCAAGTCACTGTCGTCTGTCACCTGAAATACTGCCGTCTCCTTTAACTAGTCTCTCCACTTTACCCTTGGCCCTCTTCCATCCACTCTCCACAAGGCAACTGAAGTCATATTTTTTCCAAACACAAAATGCCTTCTGTTCCTTCCTCTGCTTAAAAGCCTTCAATTGCTTTTGAATCCAAAATCCTTAATCGAGTCTACAGAACCCTGCATCGCCTCATTCCTGTCTGCCGTCCTAGCCTCAAGCCAGCCACCCTCCCATCATTAAGAAAGCCAAGTCGCACAAGCTATTTGCTTTTGCTCGTTCCCTGTCTTTCCCCACCCCCCTTCTTTTTCTCCATCCTTCCTTTCCTCCTGCTCTCCTTTCCTTTTCCTTCCCCTCTCGCTTTCCATCTTCAAGCACGGAGACTCTATTCCTACCCAGGAACTATGCATGTTCGACTGAAAAGAGTCCCTTGGTCCTCAGTCCCTGTAACTCCTCAGCCCAGCTCCTACTCACCCTTCAGGTCTTTCTGAATCCATGTTTGGATTGGCTGTTGATACATTAAAAACCTCCCCCCAACCTTAGTGGCTTCACACAAAAACCATTTCCTTTGGTTACAAATGTCATCAATCTGGACTG
The DNA here is from genome assembly GCF_003676395.1 of Aethalodelphis obliquidens. Taxonomy (NCBI): domain Eukaryota; kingdom Metazoa; phylum Chordata; class Mammalia; order Artiodactyla; family Delphinidae; genus Aethalodelphis; species Aethalodelphis obliquidens. The sequence goes on from NW_020837969.1 coordinate 1,722,166, forward strand.
AACTCAGGTGGCCCTTCTGCTGGGCTGTATTCATACTGCCACATGCAGCTGGTGAGTCCACTAGTGTCTGGGACCTACTTCTTTCTCTCTTATCCCTCTCCACGTGGTGAATCGGCACACGGCTGCAAGGGGTCCCTCCAGTAAAACACATGGCTGCTCAGGGAGCCCAAGGAGGCAAAGGCTGAACCAGCATCACTGTCACTTCCGAGCCATTCCATTTTAGGGACTATACAGAAGGTGGATATTGGAAACGTGTTCACTGAAGCCATCAATGTACATAATTATGACAATTCACCCTAATATAACTTAGCTGTTATTTAAAGGGGGGGACCTAGCCTGACAATACAGAAAATAGGGACAAATCTGAAACTGATTTATGGACTTATTACAGCTTCGATATAGGAGAGAAAAGATAAGGAAATCCAATGATAGCAGCATGAATTTTGGTCTTGGCGACTAAAGATTTTATTTCAAGGGAAGAAATGGAGTCGTTTCACTGTGCTTTTTTTTTTTTTTTAAACCAACTTCTCTACAAAATCTATAAATCAGAGAAATTGGCATTGGCCACATGATTGGCAAAGGTTTACATTTACAAAGGGAAGTCCACTTAGCCACTTTCAACAATTCAACCGAAGATAATAACGTTGGGTTAAAGAGAGTCACTTAAACATTTTCAACGACATCTGTTGAAATTTCCTTTGCACGACTGAAGGATGGTCAGCATATACCTCGAGCAAACACAGTACGGTTGTAGCCGTAGTATCAGTATTACCGTCATTATTAATACGCCAGTTAATAGCGGTTTGGTCCAACCAGAGCGACGAGAACAAATGAGGTTTGATGGTAGTGACGTGCCAGGCACAATGAGAGGTATGAGGTCTTACAAGTGAGTAGTCATGGGCCCACCCCTGAGCTGCCCACGGTCTCTGCTAGCTTTACTATTACGCCTGACTGTAACCCATCTCCATACAATTAAATAAACCTATCAGAGAAGCATGGAGAATGGAAATATAACGGAACAAGACTTACTGAGAGAGCGTTTTTTAAATAGGTAGATTGCTTTATATATTTCAAGTCCTAAAAGATTCTGCCATAGATATTCAGGACTGTTCCTCACAGTTTTCATGGAACTAATGAAACGAGTACTGGTGAAATGCTTGGAGACTGAAAATGCTGCTTGAAACTGACTTCATGTCTTCGTGCGTGTCTCCCAAAGCCACTCTGGCTTCCAGAAGCATCACTGAGCGCGTCAACGCTTCTGGACAATGCAAAGACGTTTGGAGAACTGGCATCCCATCTGCACAACTGAAAAACATCTCAAGATGGTCGCTGAACATTTTATAGGTTAATGAAAGTAACTTTGTAAAGAAAATATAACACTGTGTTTGAAACAAATGTCCTATTAGTAGCCCAAATCAAATGTTTGGCCTAGGGCTTCCCTGGTGGCGCAGTGGTTGGGAGTCCGCCTGCCGATGCAGCGGACACGGGTTCGTGCCCCGGTCCGGGAAGATCCCACATGCCGCGGAGCGGCTGGGCCCGTGAGCCATGGCCGCTGAGCCTGCGCGTCCGGAGCCTGTGCTCTGCAGCGGGAGAGGCTGCAACAGTGAGAGGCCCGCGTACCGCAAAAAAAAAAAAAAAAAAAAACCAAAAAAAAGGAATAAAATAAATTTCTTTGTGTAAACTTAAACGTTGTGGTGTTCATATTTCATTACAGGTTTTTATTTTATACATCCTGAATCTTTGAGAATATTTTTATCTTAATTGAGAGAGAAATACCCATCATGGAAAAATAGATTCCAATGTGTTTTTCTTTATTAATTGATATTTGTTAAATACTTCCCATCCGAAAGAAATTCTAACTATATCATAAAAAACAGAGTGGAGTGGACAGGAGAAAAACTGCCAACAGGAGATTCCCTTTAAGCTTGACATTTGGCTTTACTAACACCTCTAAATACCTACAGACACTGTCTTTAATCAAACAGTTTTCCCTGCAAAACTGAACTGGAAATTGCTTGCTAATGCCTAGTTAATAGCCCTTTCCTAACAGCTAAGAAAAACCATGTATCAGAAGAGAATGAACTAGAAGATGACAATTCTTGCAACATATGACTTCTTTCCTAGCTTGCATCTATACCTATCTAAGCTCTTCCTGATCAAATTGAATAAAAGCAACATTCCCTTTAAAAGTCAATCTAACCTCATTCCAGACGTATATTTTGGACAGCTTGTACATTGTAAAAGGGAAAAAAAAGCCATTTTCGTGTCTTCTTTTCCATTTCCTTAACTACGGAAATCAGGATTTTCCTGATTCTATCAGGATATAATATGTATGTTTCAATGTGTCAGCTAAAGATACTATATTAAAATGTCATTTAACTCTTACAGAAAATAAATATTTACAAATCGTTTGCTCCTTTACTGCATTTTGCTTTTTAGGTTTTGTATTCTATTTAATTATACTTTGAAACAAAAATCTCATCTAGCACTTTAGAAAGAGTTCACAGAATGTCTGGACACTATAAAATGGCACTCAGTCCATTAGGGACAGAACCGATCCGTATGCATAAAGGCATTTACTGCGTCCAGAGTTAAGACAAGAAAGTAAAATGTAAACTGTGACAAGCAACCCCACACTTGTCTGTCTTCATGCTTATAAAACATACTTAATTATTCACAGAGTATAAAAAGACAAGGATATTTCTTCCACTGTATTAACTCTGCTGCTAGCCAAAAGACATTTATTTTCCTCTTTTTACCTCGATCCTGTAAATCTCTCATTGTTCTGCCTTATAGCAATCAATAAATCACATCCTAGACGTTAGGGCTGAAGGTCCATTCTAAAATAACCACTGGGGTTCTGTCCCTCTATAAAGTTTGCTTTGTGGTATATTAAGTGTATAGAAGCTGATGGTGGAAGGTGACAAATGTGTTTCAGAAAGTTTCCTGTGGACATTCCCTCATGAATTTATTCCTGGCCTGTGTCACATCAGGAAATGATGAAGGTTTGCCAAAAATAAGTTTAAAAATGTTATTTTGTTCTATAAATGTAAGTCCAAAAGAGTGTGTGATAGATTGTAAACTCCTAAGAGAAAAGGAATCATGCTTACGTATGTGCGGTAAAATGGAAAGAAAAGAAGATTTTGGAATTAGAACAATGTACGTGGGAATCTGAGCTAAACCACTGGGTAAGTCACTTTGCTTCTGTGAGCAATAGTTTCTTCATCTGTAAAGTGAAAATAATATATAACATATTATATATTCTATAATATAAACTTCATGGAGTAGGCATCTCCTTCCTGCAACAGGGCTTGCTAATACCTTTTAAAAACTGTCCACACGTCATCTCATTATTTTCCACTAATTGTTCACATCTCACCTGAATTGCCTTCTCCTTGGTAAAAATGTCACTAACTTCCCTTGCTCACTTTGGAACAAGTTCATTTTTTGTACTTTCACAGGACGGGAATTCTTTTCTTTAAGAGCCGGGATTGGCAGACTACAGGATTGAGCCAAATTCAGACTGTCACTGGCTTTTGTAAACAAAGTTTTATTGGAATATAGCCACACTCGATCATTTATGTACTATGTCGTGGCTGCTTTTAGACTGCAACTGCAGAGTTGAGTAGATTCAACAGAGACTGCATGGTTGGCAAAGCCTAAAATCTTTACTACCTGGTACTTCACAGAAAGTCTGCTGACCCCTGCTTTGAAGAATTTATTTTATTTTCCATTGGTGCACTATTAGTGAGGCTATGTACCGCAGGACTCTCTCCCCCCGTTAGGATATAAAGTTTAAACTCCATTATAAGTTGGATCATTTTTCTTCTTGATCTTCATTGGTTCTTCACACAGGTCAAGCGTAATTTGTCTAGAATATAGTTACCATTCAATAAATGTTGAATGAATGAAATGAACACATGAATCAGTGAATGCATGAACCAACAGATACGTTCATTTGAATTTAAAATTACCCTAGCATAATAATGAGCACACCATAAATAAAAGTGGACCACATGTTCATATGTCCTCCATACATTAAGATAAAACCGCTGCAGACATAACCAGTTTAAGTGTTACAAATTGTACATTCAACACTGTCTAACCTACACACAACAGTCTGAAACAGGACTTGGTTATGAATGAGCGGCTCACGAAGCTCATGCATTATGGACTTTATAAAACATGCATAAATTAAATAAGCATTTGTCCCATATTAAAATACTTCAGTGACATGAATAATATGTAGGCAGAGGCTAGAGAGCTAATTACGATGGAATTACTTACGTCTTCGTCAGTTACTTTTGGCATCACCTGCACCACTTTTCTGCTTTATTGTATCTCCTTGCCCCTCCTCCCATCTCTCTACTTTGCATAAACAATGTATCAGAAGGCACTTTACAGTGGATGCCCAGCAGCTCCTGGCCCTGAAGAGCTTATTCGCCTAATTGTGCACCCCTTGTGGATTTTTCACAATACTTTGCAGATCTAATTTAAATACTTTTACAAATTCATCAAATACATTCTCCAAGGCACATTTACTTAGCTTACTTTTGAAACTTCTAATGAATTCTCTCGATATGTAATTTTATACTCAGCATCATGATTTGAATTAAATATTATTGAACAAGGTATTCATTATTGGATGTGAATTATAATTAGAATGATAGGCAACCTTAACTCTGATAATAGTTTTAGTCAATTTCCTATGGGACTGCCAGTTTTCAATCCAGTACAAAGACCAATACCCTCTGCTCAATGTCTGTTACAAGGGTTACAAGTAAATTAAGCAATGTCAGTTCTAGCTGCTTAAAAGCTAGGATTAGCAGATACGATTTAACTCTTGAGAGGCAAATAGCAGGCTGTCATGGTGGTGCAAATCGGCAGCGCAGGATAGCTGACCTGCTTTACACGGCAATTTAGCACCTGATACTGAGAGATGACCTAGATTTTCCAGGAACCACATGTGAACCTTATAAACAACTGCTGCACCCATCCATTTCCCGTATGCGCCAAAGGCAGCCGAGAAGGTGGACTGTAAAGGAAATCTGAGCTACCGACACACTTGCTACTAAAATACGTTCCTATCTTTACATTATCAGGAGATAGCTTGTGCACATAAAACCTTCTCTTTCAGTAGTTCTGTCAGAGTGGTAGACGGAGGACTTTTTCTTTACAAATATTGAAAAATGTAGGCATTACTCTTAATGTGAAAAATACATTTATAAATGAAGGGTAAGACCTACTATAATCAGGTATCACTGATTTATTTCTACTCAGTGAGCATTTTAACAAAATGTGATACACATCTCCAAGAGCACAGTGGGTTTCAGATCGTTGAGGCTGGATTGTAAGGGGAGACTCTAATTATCTTCGTAAGTACCTCCTGTCTCATTATAAATGACCTAGGACATGCCTTACACATAATAGGTGTTCGTTAACACCTTCTCCCCTTTGTGCATAATTATTCATCGGTCATGGTTAGTGAACATATTAATTCTTTCTCCTTTCTATAACTTGGTATCTTCATTTATAATTTAATTACCTGGTGGTAAATGTGCCATTAACTGGACAATACCTCAAAGTAATGTTCACTGGAGATATAACTCAGAAATAAGAAAGAACGCCTGTCAATACGTTACTTTACTCCTTTTAATTGGTATTTTTCACATGGCATGTTGGGGACATTTAGGGATTCACTGCACTGGAGTGGACCATGTTTATGACATTTTTATGACATAGCCTGTCAAAATGGTTTTAAAAACTGAAGCTGGGTCAGCTTAGTAGTATTTCACATCACCCATTTCTTGTAATGTGTCAGCCCATAATCAGCTCTATTTCCTTTTACCATCAGCCTTCCTTCTAAAGGACACTACAAGTCCAACCCAGAATGATGTCTCCTCTTTCATCCTTTAATCCCAACTATCTCCATGTTCCCCCATCTCTTGTAACCTCATTTTTATACCAGAACTCAGATGAAAACAAAATTCCTCTTTTTATCTCAACAATATAGTAACAATCTTTCCCTTCCTCATTTTGGATATGCTTACTTGTATGTCAAAGTATACGTATGTGTGTGTGTCTGTGTGTCTGAATACATGTTGCTTTTTACGTAAAGAGACAAGATGAGTCTTGTTGGGAGGAAGGAACAATCAGGGACTTGGTAAAAGTGTCTCATTCCCAACAATTGGAATAAACCATAAACAGCAAAACTCTCAGATAGTGATGATTAATTCATGCATCTCTTATAAGTAGATCACACTGTGGTTTCTCACACTTAGAGGAAATGTATTTCCCCATTTCAAAGATGTAGGTTGCTTAGCACAGGAAAAACAAAAAGATTTCCTTTTAGCGCATAACATACTGACATATGACTAATTTGCTTTTTTATGCATTTCTTTTTGTTGACTCAAGAAAGGGGAGCCCAGCATCTGTGACCCAGACCCACTCTATCACCTTCAGAACCTGTATCTCATATTAAGGTACTGAATTTAAGGATTTCACAGGAAAGGCATAGAGAAGAGGCTCCCATCCTCACTGTTTCTTTTAAAAACTCTTTAAAGAGAGAAGAGAAGTTCTGAAAATTCGAGCACAACTTCTGTTGCCTCAGTTACCAGAAAAAAATAAAACCCCTGCTTTTCTACTTCACAGCAGGGTCCCCAGATATGTGGCAGACTTTCCTAAAAAAAGTTTCAGAATTTACAGCAACATGGCAGACCCCTTATAATACACAGAAATGTTGTTTAAAATGCAATAAACATTTATTTTATATAAATAGATATACTAAAAAAAGAAAAAAGAAAAAAATCTGTAATCTAAGTGCTGGAAATGAAGGGAGAAACTCTAAGACAGAGCTGCAAGTACATGAGCTGATGCCTCGGGGACTACGGAGGCTACGGTCTGAGGTACAAGGCCTCATGGAAGGAGCTAGGTGTGAATATCCACCAGCTGTACCACTGGTCTCTCTCTGCACCAGACAGGCAGCTGGAAGAGAAACCCTTGCACAAGCCAAAATCCCAGGAGGTGTCTCTTAAAGGAGAAAGAGCCTCTCCAACTACAGACTCTGGGAAGCATGAAGGAAGTTTTTCATCTGCTCTGGGTCTGGCTGGAAACTGAAAACCTCAGTTTTCTACAGATTGAAACCTACTTTATGCAAACTGTGGAGTAAAAGAGGCTAAATTGAGAAATTAGCATCAAAAACTTGTCCCGGATTGATGAAAATACTGGGGTTTTGAGAAAAACAACTGCAGAACTCTACAGGGTTATTCTAGAACTTGGGGAGCAGGAGAGTTCTGTAGAAAAGGAAACTCACTGGAGATGAAGCCACAAGAACACTGTAACCACACGAGCAAACCAGCCCCCAAGGGATAAGGTGTCCTGACAATCAACGAGTCGACATACGTCTACGTGAACTTGCGATGGCAGAATAATGTTTCAAATCATCCAAAATGCTTCTGTTTAAAATGACTGCAAATATAGAACACTAGATTCGAGAAGGGTATTTCTAGATTTAAAGTGGCAAATGTGAAAAAGAAACAATTTACAAACGTGAGAAATATAGTCACTTAAATTCACAATTCAACGGATGAGTTCAAAACACATTAAATACAGCTTTGGAGAGTCGTGAATTTGAAGATAGCTCTGTGAGATTACTCAGAATGGAGCTCGTTTTGATTAGAGATGGAAAATATGAACTTGCTACATGGGGGTGAGAGGGAAAGCACAATACATATCTAAAGGGTGTTCCAGACGCAGACGATTATTAGAAGTAGAGAGAGGCAATATTCTAGGAGTTATCAGCCGAGAATATTTTATAACTAAGAAAAAACTGGACTCCTCAGCTTGAAGAAGGTCATGGACCCTGATTAAGATTCATTCTTAGACTCATTTGCTGAAACTGTACACCATTCAAGATGAAGAGAAAATGTTTAAAGAGATTATACTCAAAGGAATAAGAAAGAGTTAACTGGCGGCAGGCTTATCAACTACAGAGGCCAGAAGACAAAGATATTCCATCTGCAAACGGCTGAGATAAGACAGGACAACAGGATCAACGGTAGGGCCTGTAAGACCTCTGCCTTGTTGGAGGAAAGAACAGAAACAATATTAACTGTTTACTCCATTAAAGGAGAAGAGAAAACACTAAAGATTAGTAATAATTATTTATAACTTCCAGGATTAAAAAGAGAGGAGAGTGAAGAAAAGAGAATTCAATCAATGAAATATTTGATAGAAGTCAGAAAAAAGGAAAGCATGGTCATTAAAATAATAATAAAATGGAAGGAGTGAGGCCAAATATATTGGTAAAAGAAATCAGTGAAAAAGGATTACGTCACCTATTTAAGGAGCAGACATTCTCATGTTTGATTTCAAGAAGACCGTTCAGAACAAAATTAAGCTATATGTTACCTAAAAGAGATAAACTACAAACAGGACGGCACCTACCTAAAAGATGAATATAGAGATACAAAAAGACATGTGAGGGAAACACCAACTAAAAGAAGAAGGTGCAGCAATACTAATAGTAGACAAATCAACAAAACAAAAATACACTTTTTAGTCTAAATAGGTCATTACTTCTTTTAAAAACAGATCAACTCACATGGAAAAGGTAACAATCCTGATTGAACACTAAGCACCTCGAAGTCTGTAGAGCAAAATGGTCAGAGAAATTGACAACACCATAAACATTAAAATTTCTGAATTTCCGGTTGATAGGTACAGCAGATAAAAAACCAGAACTCACAAATCTAAAGATCTGAGCAGCACAATTAACAAAGCGATCTACTGGACAGAAACAGTGGCCTCACAAGGAATGCTCAGACGACATACGAGCTATGTAAGAAGACCACACACATATTATTAAAAAGATGAATCTCTACACTTACCAAATAATCATTTACAAACAGATCACACAAGCTGACCACAATGGAATATACAGTTGACCCGTGAACAGCACGGGTTTGAACTGTGTGGGTTTACTTATATGCATATTTTTTTCAATAGACATACTGGAAAATTTTTCGGAGGCTTCTTACAGTTTGAAAAAATTTGCAGATGAATCATGTAGCCTAAAAATATTGAAAAAATTAAGAAAAATTTAGGTAAGTTAATGTGTAAAGTATATGTAGATACTAGTCTACCTTTGCCTAGGCATAAAGTGAGTGATAGCTAATATAAAATTAATAATATGCTAGTTTTCTTACTGTCTTATAACTTTGCTTTCAAAAATTACGTTACCATACAGTATCTCCCTCTCTCCCTCTCTCTCTCTCTCTCTCTCTCTCTCTCTCTCTCACTAGTGTATAGGCCAGGCTACTGTGAAGCTATTGTATTGATTATAATAGGCTACCATAAGGCAATTATACCGCTGCTTTTTCATTATCAATGCATCAATCATGATACCTATAATAGTAAACATGATTTTTCAAATTATCTTTTCATTTTTGATATTTACTGTTAGCAATAAGTATAACATCTACAGTGTTTTGTATCCGATAAGACAATATTAATGTAGGTACTGACACACAATTCATCTTATAGACAGACAACATAAACTTAATGGTATTGTTAAATACAGTACAGTACTATAAATGAATTTTCTCTTCTTTATATTTTCATAATAACATTTTCTTTTCTCTAGCTTACTTTATTGTAAGAATACAGTATAACAACATGTGTTATATATAAAATGTGTTCAACTGTTTATGTTATTCGTAAGGTTTCTGGTCAACAGTAGGTTATTAACAGTTAACTTTTGGAGGGGTCAAACATTTTATGCAGAATTTTGACTAGGCAGGGGTTAGCGCCCTTAGTCCTGTGTTGCTCAAGGGTCAACTTTAATCTGAAATTGATAACAATGTTATCCCCAAATAATTATTCATTTGAAAATTTAAGAATTCAAAACTAAACAGTTCATGGGAAAAAAGCAATCATAATGAAAATTAAGAAATATTTAAATGAAGTCAATGAAACACTACACATCCAAATCCAGAAATACAGCTAAAGGAGATTGAAAATGATGTCAAGAATTAAAGAGGGGGCTTCCCTGGTGGCGCAGTGGTTAAGAATCTGCCTGCCAATGCAGGGGACATGGGTTCTAGCCCTGGTCTGGGAAGATCCCACATGCTGCGGAGCAACTAAGCCCATGCGCCACAACTACTGAGCCTGCACGCCTGCAGCCTGGGCTCTGCAACGGGAGAGGCCATGACAGTGAGAGGCCCATGCACCGTGATGACGAGGGGCCCCTGCTCACCGCAACTGGAGAAAGCCCTTGCACAGAAACGAAGACCCAACACAGCAAAAATAAATAAAATAAATAAATAAATTTAAAAAAAGAATTAAAGAGGAAAGTAGATAATAAACAACTCAAGAAAGTAGAAAAAAATAATATCAGAAATTATTTTTAGAAGAGAAGGTACAAAAACACAGCATAAGTAAATGAAAATACTAGATATTAGAAAATACTAATAAACTAGGGAAACTTCTGAAAAAATATGAAAGAATAAGATAAGTGAGCTTTACTAGGAATTGCAAAAAGGACAAAATTATCAATGTATTAGAAACACGTAAAGAATGAACAAGTAAGTAATTTTTGTGTGAATATATACAAAACCTTAGAGAAAATGAACATTATAGAAAAAGAATTTAAAATACATAAAACTTTTAAAACCTACAACTATTACTTCAATTGAATCATTAGTGAAAAATTCTAACCCCAAAGCACAATGTCTACATAATTTTAAAACTTCGAAAATGTTGGGAGCCAAGAAGTTTTCGCCATTAGAAGATGGCCGATACCCTGCTTCTCTTCCTGATTTATGCGATAGAAGTTCGCGCCTAAAATGAAAGCCCGCGCACGCAGCACCAATGATGATTAGCCAAGTACTTCCCTCATTCTGAATCCCGCCCCCCTTTCTCTGCAGTGTATAAATACAGCTACCGCAGCAATAAAAGTTTGAGGCTTGATCAGGATTCTGTCTTGCCTCCATTCTTTCGCGTCTCCTGCCCTTCCCCCTTTTTTCAACCCCCACAGGTTCCTCCTCGGACTCACAAGGATTTGTCCTGCTGGTCGGGACTCCCGGGGACGCCCGGGGCCGTACACACGAAAATACAAACGGTGTACATTTTTTTCACACTGTTCCAGAGAATTTTTTAAAAAAGCAGTTACTCAACTCTTTTTTTAATCTGTAATATTAACACATACGCCACCCAAGAAAATTAGAGCAAAGGTAAATTATTGATGATTACTTCAGAAAATCCTGAACTAGTAGCAAGCCAAATGAAAAAGATGTTAAAGTTATGCTATGATAAAGTAAGAGTTTTCCAAGGAATTCAAGTACTTTTTAGCATTCAAAAATCTGTTAGTGAAAGTAACCACATTCCAGATAGAGGGAGAAAATCATGTAATCATCTAAAGAGATATAGAGAAAGAATTTTATAAAATTCAGTATTTTTCCATGATAAATGTTAGCAAACAAGAAAATAAAATAAAAATTTAAAATACAGGGATTCCAACAAAACCAATATAAAAAGCATGATAAACGGGGAGCACCCTGGAATGTCTGGTATTACCTTTGTTTAACATTGGACTAAAGATATTAGATACTGCAGTAAGTGAAGAAAAGATAATATACACTGTTAGGATAAAAATAAAAATATTCATTATTACAAATGATTTAATTATCTTTGATGAAAATACAAGAAAATTGATATTCATTACTAATAATAAAACTTAGCATAGTTCCCGGGCACACAACCATTTCTTTAGACCAACAGAAACCTATTGGATAACTTAATATAAAAACCCCATTAACAAGAGTGAGTAAACTCCTCTAAAATGAGTGGGAATCAATTTTTAAAATGTAGTGCAAAATGTTTATAGAGAAATAATAAGAAATTTGAAAAACATAGAAAGATTTCTCTCCTCGATAAGATTAAATATTTAAGATGTCATTCTCATCACATATTCTCTATAATTAATGTAATTGCAGTAAAAATGTTCACTGCGTGTGTGTGTGTGTGTGTGTGTGTGTGTGTGTGTGTGCAGGTATGTGTGACTCGTCAAGCACATCCTAAAATTCGCTCTTGGAGAGAACAGCCAAGAAGACAATAAAGACGGATAAAGAGGGAAAAATAGGTCCTGCTTTATATGCATTCTGTTTTTGTCTGTGATTGAATTATCTGATTAGCTAAAATTTCAAATATATTATAAAATATATTAATTAAAATTCATATTATTGGACAAAGGTTAGACAAAAATAGCCTAAGAGAACAGATCCAAGAGCTCAGAAACATGCCCATATGGGTATGAAAAGCTGGTTTATGGCAGAAATGGAACTTCGACATAGCAAGATGGATAAGAGAAATATCCAGTAAATAATCGAGAAACTTTGGTTATCCACATAAAATATAAAATTTGATCCCTAGTTCACAAAACATATAAAAATAAATTTCAACCATCTTAGCAGATGTTATGGGCACCGCATCCATATTCCCTGGGCATCAAATTTCAATACATGCCAGTGTGTCCTATGCAGGCATACGGATTCTACCTGTGGGTTTTCACTCACTGATGGGGGATGGGGGGAGGCAGGAAGTACCTTGGAGTTAATACCCCTGGGAGAAGCCTCAGCCAGTGACAGATGGATGTTGGACTTTCTATTTCTGCCCCTCAGGAAGGATAACTCTCATATCCTACACTGTCTTCTAGGGTTTCCCAGATGGACTTAACCACAATGGCCCAGAGCTATAATTATTTGAAAATGTATCCTTTATTGGTTTCTTCCCTTTCCCTGTCTCATGTTCTCATTTCTCCATCAGTGCTGTGTTGTTCTAGCTCCCATATAAACTTATTGCAATTTAATCATTGCCTCTGGGCTTGATTTTAAGGAAGTCCAACCTAAAACAACTCTAATACTTTTAGAAGATACTTAACAATATATGATATTATAGTTGGGAGTGAGTGTGTTAATTAGATACAGAAAGAGATATAGATAATCGGATACAGATATAGAAAGACATAAATTTAGTCAAATTATATAATATCAAAGTTAGAAATTAAATAAATGAAATTTTAAAATTTATATGAAAACTATATATAAAAATACCAAAGGTTAAAAACAATCTAAAGGCTAGAAGATATCTGCTGCACATATAATTAACCAAGGGTCCATATGGAGAATAGATAAGAATTTATAAAAATCAATGACTAACACAGGGAGGGGGAAGGGGAAGCTGGGACAAAGTGAGATAGTGGCCTGGACTTATATATACACTACCAAACGTAAAATCGATAGCTAGTGGGAAGCAGCCGCATAACACATGGAGATCAGCTCGGTGCTTTGTGACCACCCACCTACAGGGGTGGGATAGGGAGGGTGGGAGGGAGACGCAAGAGGGAGGGGATATGGGGATATAGGTATACATATAGCTGATTCACTTTGTTATAAAGCAGAAACTAACACACCATTGTAAAGCAATTATACTCCAATAAAGATGTTTAAAAAAATCAATAACTAGAAAAATCAAACGTTAGAGAAATGGGCAAATGCTACGAACAGGTAATTCACAGAGAATGCTAACAACCTGCTGATGAAAGCATGAATTTCTCCTTTTCATATGCAGGTCAGCTGAGGTTTAGGGGGTGAAATAATTTCCTGAAGGTCACATAGCTAGTAAATGGCAGAGGAAGGATTCATACCCAGATATATTTAACTTCTAATCTTACATTTTCTACTTGTTTCATTATAGCATATCAAATGTCTTTCCATTACTATGCAGCTTCAGAAGTATCTAAGTTGAGGGGTTAGGCTATATACTTAGGATGCAACTAATCATACAGGATATCTGTCTCTCTTGATCTCCTTACTTACGAAAATCTTAAGGATTATAACTTTGCAGCCAAAAGTTGATTGTTTGTACTAGTGAAGAAATGACACTAAATGAAATTAATAAATGGTACCCAAATGACGTTTAAGCCAATATTTTAAATATTGAACATACTAAACACTTCTCATAAGATTTTCTAGAAAAAACAAAAGTTGATTTGATTCCATCTTTTTGCCTACCCTGGGTTTCTCTCTTAGAACAATAACTACCCAAACACACACAGGGCTCAGCACTGTAAATCCCACACCAAATTCAACGATGCCAAGTAGATGCTTGGCTCTTTCTTAAAAGGCCAGAATCTACTGAAATTCGGGATAATTTGTATTTAATTCAACAAATACTGAATGTGTTCTGTATACAAAGATACATAAAAGGTAATTCCCAATCCCCGAATCCTCAATGTTTCTTATCTAAGTCAGTAGTTAGAATAAGACAAGTACACAATGACTACAGGAAGAAATAAAGCAAAAGAATTGTCAAATAAGGGCACAAATAAAATACATTTGGAGTGTGAAAGACGGGCCTTTCATTTTGCTAAAGAAGCATCATTTTGTATGAATAATATTCTGATATTCCTATATCGAGTTGCTGGTATTTTTAAATACAGGCTATCACTGACATTAAAAAAGAAAAAAAACAGATCTTACTCATAGAAAATCCATACAGTGGCATAACCTACAGCCACTAAAAATATTAGAGCAATTTACTATAAAACAAAGTGGATGTAAATGTAAAATTTTTAATCCCATATTAATATTCATAGTGCCTTTCTGCTAATGGACATGTTTCCTCAGTGCAGGGGCCCATGGCAAACCTCGGCCTTAGAATCAGCACTTCCCCCTCTAAAATAGTGGCTTGCTTTTCCCTTTCCACAAGAGAGACATCTAGAATAAGTCAGCATAGGTGGTGATGGTTTATTGCTCTAGTTCATCTTATCCCATCTCTTCTTCCACTTCTAATTTGTTCATTTATTAATTAAATCAATGTTTAGCAAGTATCTACAATATGCCAGGTCCCATTCTAAGTGCTGGATATACTGTACCGAATAGGATATAAATAGACCATGAAACGTATGGCAAATCATACACTTAGATAAGAACATCAAATCGCAATTCATGGTATATACTACAGCGGAAAAGGACAAAATGCTCTGAAAGGGAACCATGGTGATTTATTTTAAATTGAATAGTCAGCAGAGGCATCACTGAGAAATGTTCCAACCGTGAACAAAGAGTGAGAAAAATCATTGCAAACAAAGGGTAGAGACGAGATCACGTACGAAGGTTCTATGGCAGGACTGTGCTTAGACTTTGGCAAGAGTGAGGCACCGAGAGAAGGCAGAGTAGCCAGGTGGCAGAGGGCACGATGGAGACGGGTGTGGAAAGGGCTGGCGAGGAAAGCAGGGATCCCCTCATGCAGGTCCTTGATATCAGTTCCTCGGTATTCTAAGGTCAATCATAAGCCATTAAAGGGTTTTATCAGGGACATGATCCATTTTCTGTTTTCAGAGATCCTTTCACGGTTTGTGGATAATGGGTCGGAGGGAGGCTAGGACGGGAATGAGGGGACGGATGAGAAAATCTCACTGGTCCACGGAGGAAACGGGAGCATGGCTTGGGGCAGTGGCGGTAGATGTGGAGATTAAACGATAGACTTGGAACCAAATAATTTGAAAATGGAAATGACTGGACTTCACATTAAAATTCCTGGTGAAAGTGAGATCCAAGAAGGAAATTGAACTAGAGAATTCAAATTAGAAGTCGGAATTAGAAAAAGAAATTAGAATTCTCTTTCTCAGAATACACCACTAGCCTACTGCTGATACAATTCTGATTAAACACAGACACATGCGCTCACTGGAAACAGGTTACACGTTCATTATGACCCTTACTCTACCTTTCCTTGTCATCAGCAGTAGATCATTCTTAGCACTGCTAATGAGTACTTCTTTCTGAACTTCTTCATCGGGACCATCATCCAATTCCTCTGCCCTGCTCTGCATGTGATCAGATGCCTTCTCAGTTCTCTTTCCAAGAGAGGTCGGTCCAGTTTGCACTTCTTTGGGATGCACTGGTTTGCTACACCTTTCTTTGTTCCTGCTTTGCAAGATTCCTTGCCTTCCATTTGCGAACATTCTAGTCCTCTTCCCTCTGTCCTCTACATAAACACAGTTCTTCACCGACCGTGATACTCATTGGAGTGGCCATCAAATCAGACTAAACCTACGGGAAGACCTACTCAAGTAATTTCTGGATAATTACTAATCAATCTCAGAAATATTCTTGGTTTTAGGGCGTAATAAACTCTTTAAATTCTATTGTTCAATATTAACAAGAGGGCTTCCCTGGTGGCGCAGTGGTTGGGAGTCCGCCTGCCAATGCAGGGGACACAGGTTCGTGTCCCGGTCCGGGAGGATCCCACATGCCGCGGAGTGGCTGGGGCCGTGAGCCATGGCTGCTGAGCCTGCGTGTCCGGAGGCTGTGCTCCGCAACGGGAGGGGCCACAGCAGTGAGAGGCCCGTGTACCGCAATAAATAAATAAATAAATAAATAAAATTAACAAGAGAAACTTTCAACAAATTGAGTACTAAGTTTAGAAAATCCTTTTTTTCAAAACCAATTACATCTCTAACTTTCTCTCAATGCAGTTCCTTTATTCATCTGTTTAATGCTCACCCAGCGATCAAGTGTTCAATTATTCATGCAAAAGAATTTTTGCCAGTTACTTTCTTGGTGGATGTAGTGAATAGTTATTCTATCAGCATATAATCCCTCATTTTCATATTCTTGACGGGGTAATGACTTTAGACTTCCCCCCAACAAGATGCATTTGATGTCTTTTGCTAAAATCACTTAAACAGTAAGATGAGGTTCATATTCTACACCTGAGACCTCCCTTCTTACTCTAGGAAAAAGCACAGTAGCAATAGTTTTGAATATTTATTTAAAATTTCTCATATATTCATATGCCAAGTGCCCTAAGTCTTTTACTGCCTAATCCCAGTTCCCTAGCTAATCAGTAGTATTGTAATATATCCTCAGTCATTTTTTTGTAAAAGAATCAATTCCATTAGGTTGGTAATTTGCCTGAAATCTTAATAAACTGTATTTTAGATTAAGAGTTTATTTACCTGATTAGCGATTCTACTTATACCACATTTTAAAGCTACATAATCATTATTTACATAAGAAACATCACAGACAACTTCTGCAAAAATATCAACCATTTTCCTAGCTCACAAATTACTACACTTTTAAACTCAAAGGGTTTTTCATTATAATTAAAATACCCTTCCTCCTGGGGCTTCCCAGGTGACACAGTGGTTGAGAGTCCGCCTGCCGATGCAGGGGACACGGGTTCGTGCCCCGGTCCGGGAGGATCCCGCGTGCCGCGGAGTGGCTGGGCCCGTGAGCCATGTCTGCTGAGCCTGCGCGTCCGGAGCCTGTGCTCCGCGACGGGAGAGGCCACGGCAGTGAGAGGCCCGCGTACCGCAAAAAAAAAAAAAAAAAAATACCCTTCCTCCCTAGCAATGACCTAGAAGCATTTAACAAGACTATAACCGCCAAATCCATCAGCAACGCAGGTCGTTCTGTTGGGGAAAACAACTGTGATGAATCTTCAGCTGTGTTTCTCAAAATCAGAGTCCATAAAGACCACCTATTGAAAAGATCAGCGTGCACACTTGTGAAGCAGTATTCCAAAGGTCTGAAAGGGACCTATGACTCCATCTTTACAACAAACCCCCTCGAAAGGATTCTTATGCCCACCAACATGTGAAAACCCTGGTGTTAGAATAGGCCGCCAGGCAGGTATTAAACGACTATGTAACAGGTCACTAGAAAGAGGATAGGATTAATCTATTAATTCAGCAGAAGACTGTGCTGCTGATATAAAGGACATTACTACAGAAATGACATTTTTCTTTATTCCAGCCCTTACATAAAAGCAGAGAGAGAATCTGTGGAATCACAGTAAAAATAAAAATCTTGTAAAAATAAGTGAGTAAAGAGTTACCTTAAAATTTTAGGACTATAGCATCACACACAGAATTACAAACACTTCTCTCATCAAATGAAATTAAAACACGTTAAGCCTAACAATAGCTGCCTCTTGAAATCAATGGTATTGTCTGTGACGGCACGAATTCGCCACGATTTAAAGAGTGACAGCGCCACACAGCCACTTGCTGAGAATATTGCCTGTGAGTCGACCTCCCTCCTTGCCCAGCTGTCATTACTGTGTAATCAAAGAGATATCAAGTTATTCCTCTGATGCCTCTTTCCCATTTTTCTGAAATTTGTCCTTTTCTTGTAATGAGTGATGAGCAAAATTCTAACTGCAATACTGCTACACCTAAGGAGGTGCTTTCTTAGAAGAAAAAGCAAGCTGTGATGAAAAAGTCCCTTTTCCCTATGCATACTTGGAAGTAGCAATCTATTTGTAGGGATCTGGGGAAACTATATTTTTTTGTGCCTTAAAATTCAGAGCCCTCACCTACACACACGATGACAACACATAAAGAAGCAAGACTCATCTGACATACAATATATGTTTAATGAATGCTTGAAGGATTAATGGATGGAGAAGTAAATGAGATTTGACAGAAATCTAAAAATTAGAAAAATAAAGTCATACTTTGATATGACTGGATACTTCTGAAACAAAGAGGGGGATGCCTAATCCCTGCAACCCCCAGAGCCTTTGGGTATTACATCAATGTGGAGCATCAGAGCAAAACTAGGGTGCTCTTAGCTGGATAACAAACCCAGGAGTTTTCCTGGTAACAGAAATAGGTCAAAGAGAAGTAAGTTGGTTTCTGGTAAAGCTGAAAATGTACGTCTTGAGCTTGAGATGATGACATGGCGATATAAAGCTGAAGCTTACAGAAGGACTGGAGCTGGAGAAAAATACTGAAGTCACGTAATAACACACGGGAACTACCACGTGCCAGGTGCCGTATTAAGCAGATTTGTCATCCCTCTTTGTCATAAAACCCTTGAACTGGGGTTGTTATCCTCGTGAGAAACTAAGGCTTGCTCAGGGCCACACAGCGATGAGTGCTCACACATCACAGGCAGTTAAGACATTCTTGGCAAACATTTCTGCAAAGCCAACACAGGACACACGTCATCGGACACCAAGACCCACCCTCATCCGCTTTCCCACACGGCGCCTCCCCCAGTGCTTTGCTGGCAGCGTGTTTTGCATCCTGGAGCTGAAATGGCATCCAGTGGAAGGAGAACTGGCTCTCACGAGCCCAGGATTTAGTTCCATGTGTGCGTCTTACAGCGGGCAACACTTTCTGCCACATATTCCACTGATAATCATGTCAGAAGAATTGTTGGGAGATAAACGTGAATTAAGCATAGCTTCTCAGTGTTTGGGAAAAAAAAAAGAGCATAGTACAAATTCAAGATAATTAGTATTTATGTGTTTCCATTCTTGCATTAAAAATAAACAAACTAAATAAAACTAATTTAATTATCTCTATATTCACAACATCTAGCATCCACAGAAGAGAGGGAAGGAGTTAAAGCCATTTTCTGCTGTCCAAAGTCATAAGAATTTTAAGGTGATTTCCTGTAGGGAAGCACTTTATAGAATATACTAAAAATTTCTGATTAAGAAAAGAAGTTTCTCAGTGCATTTTCCTTTCATCAACTCCACTGATCACCCCTATACTTTTGGAGCCTTGTATCCTGCTATAATGTTTTCCTAACTCTAAAAGCTATGCTGTCTTCAGACATTTTACATTTTCTCCATTGTCCACTCTATTCCTTCATTCAGCATATAGGAATTTCTTCCGTGTTTGAGAAATTCCCACTTCATATCCGAATATGCCACTTATAATGGATTCTAAAAATGATCATTATGTTCAACAATTATTTCTTCAATGAAATGCACTGGGCAACAATTCTGTGCACACAAATGGAAAATTTCAGAAATCTACATAATTCAGATAGTAGCTCGAGTTGTCCAAATATCACACAGCCCAGGGCTTCCCTGGTGGTGCATTGGTTAAGAATCCGCCTGCCAAGGCAGGGAACACAGGTTCGAGCCCTGGTCTGGGAAGATCTCACATGCTGCGGAGCAGCTAAGCCCATGCACCGCAACGACTGAGCCTGCGCTCTAGAGCCCGCGAGCTGCAACTACTGAGCCCGCGAGCCACAACTACTGAAGCCCGCGCACCTAGAGCCCATGCTCTGCAACAAGAGAAGCCACTGCAATGAGAAGCCCGCACACCACCATGAAGAGTAGCCCCCGCTCGCCACAACTAGAGAAAGCCCGCGCACAGTAACGGAGACCCAACACAGCCAAAAATAAATAAATAAATAAAAATAATAAATTATAAAAAAAAATCATACAGCCCAGCACCAGTGCACATATGAAACACTTATTAAAATGTCTAGTGTTGTCAGAGATGTGGAGGAACCAGCAGTCACACCCACGCTAGCGAGAATTTAAATTAGAAGAGGTACAGCCGCTCACAGAACAATCTGAGGCATCTCATCCACAGTGAAGACGTGCACCCCGTTTGACCAGGCAATCCCACTTCTAGGAACTTCCTGCACCTCAGCATTGGCCTAAGTATAGAAAGATACATGTACTAGGATTCTCATTATAGAAGATATAAAAGTCACAAAATGCCCACTAGCAGAAATATTAAATAAACCATGGTCATGTAAAGTATGTAATGGGATCATATGTAATAATAAGAAACACATAAACAAATGGAAAGATAGCCACAGTATATTGCAACATAAAAAAAAAGCAAATTAGAGAACACATTTTATAGTACAAAGTCAAGAAAAAAATCTAGATCTATGTGTATATGTGTGTGTACATGTACGCAGACTTGAGTGTACGGAAAAATACCTGCAGAGACACCCAGCAAATCATTAGTAGTGATTACTTCTGGAGAACGGGATTGGTCGGGAAAACTGGGGTGAGAGATTTCATTGTATACCTTGTAAACCTCTATTATCTCCAGGGACAAGTGTCACTTCTGTAACTGAGAAACTCAAAGCCGTACAGGGGTAAATCATGTACATTAAAATTCTTAGATATGAGAATGAGAAGACCCAAATCCAAGAATATATATTTGTGGCAACACGGTGTGGTGTCTTAAACCTCTAGAGAAGCACCTGGGTAAACAAACAGGGCGTTCAGAAGTTCACACCTAAGGATGATCCACACAGACTTTCCCTTGCAGAGCCGTCTCCTGAATTTAACTTCCAGGAAGGGGAAATACCGTGATGCCACAGGCAGTTTCTCTCCCTTGGTGACAGAATATGGGGTCTGATATCAGTAGAGGTGATTTACTTCATTGTGCCAGTGTGTCTCTATTATGTTTCTAGTTTGTTATAACAGTACGGGGTCATACTTTTCCTTTCTTCCTCTCTCTCTCTGTTTCTCTTTCTCTTTAAGGACAAAAATAATGAATTTTCCAAGCTGAAGTACTGAAACACACATTTTTCTCAGACTGTAAACGTAAGAAAATCACTTCTTAATACTGCATATTTCTTATAGTGTGCAAATCCCTACATCTAAAAATATTAAGAATGTTGCCATCAGACTTATAAGCACCTTATTTCTCCTGCAAATTTTAATGTACGTTTATCTACATTAAAGAACTTACTTTATGCCATTACTTCACATGGGCACAGGCATATATAAACATTATTTGACAACAAATAAATTATCCTCGTGCCTTTTCTACTTTGCATTGATTGTCTCACTCCTGGTCCAGGGCCATGAATCTAGGGCTATTTATTAGTTCTCACTGATCGATTGACTCAGTTACTTAAAGGCTACATCTTGCTAGCTGTTGCTTTTCAAGTCAAGTAATTATAACTTGATTTTGTAGATGCGGCTTTAAAAGTAGAGAAGGAGAAAAACCTTCTTTTTTCATAAAAAGACTCAAGTTTTGAAAAGGTACAATTCAATATAATTACAGCAGGCGATTACAAAATGCCTACCTCATGAATCTGAATAGATTACCTATAATCGCATTAATGTGATTGTAGCCTAGTTGATTGTAGCCTAGTTGATTGTAGCCTAGTTGATGAAGATTTAACATCCTTCTCACACCAAACCAAGCACGGTCTATCTTTTTAAAAACAGAAACAGGAACACATGCCGCTGTAACTTCACTCTCCATTTTCCGCTTCAGTCTGGTTGGACATCATTAAGGTTTCCTAGGCAGGGGATATTATTGTCTCAGGCTGGAGGCTGTTAAAGGCTTCTTTCTAGAGCAGCGTCACACCTGGCGACTGCTGGGAGGGGGTTATGACTGCAAGTTTCAGCTCTCATCACTGTAGGTCTAACAGGACAACTAACAGGTCAGGTGGGACGTTCTGAAATGTGATTTTAAAAATTGCTTTAAGTACTCCTGACCAAAAGCCACTAACCTTCATACACCTCTACCAGAAAAGCAGAAAAAAGCTCTTCTCAGGCTCGGCCGTGCTGTGCCAGGCAAGTGCCCCAGCCCTTGGTGGCAGGTGGCTGGATCTGTGGTAACGAGAGAGATGCCCATTGCGGATGATCAAATTTTGCAGAGTAGCAACTGAGAGACGAACGTGATTTAAAAGGCAAGCATATATTTGTTTGCGTGCTTTAATTTTCAACAAATGAAATTTGAGTTTTCTAATTTAACTGGCTGGTGTAACAGAAAGATTCAACGGTTTGGGGTTTTTTGTGTGTGTGTCACACTCTTCAATGATCTCAGTTTATGAAGTAAACAGCTCTGGCTGCAATTTCAGAAGTAAGCATAATTATTTCAACAAATGTGAACGTGAGATTTAACGTAAGTGAATATGCTATGTAATCTGCATACCTGCTCATATTCTGTCGTAAAAATTTCTGTTCACATTTTACAGACGTGAAAATCCGTATCTTGTTACAAAGTACCTAGGAGGTGCAATTATCCTCTTTACACGTTCTTAAAGTTCCCTAAATGCGATGAAGAAACCACCCTCATCAGATTTGCTGCTGTTCTTAGCTCAAGTCACCGTGTGGCTCAATGTTCTAAATGAATTCACAGCACTCACATCACAGATGGAGACGTGGTAACCTTTAATGATTACTAACAGAGGAAAGATTTAATTCAAGCACATGTGGAACAGAACATAGATAAAATGTCCAATTACATGGAAATTCAGAAGAATTGATAATTTTTCTTGATATGGCAACGTGAATAATAACCTCAAAATTTAAAGAGGCAGTGTTCTAACTAAAGCAATTTATAGACTGAATATTTTGTGTAAAAACACAATGTAGACCTCCAAATTATCCGTTATGATTTACATTTAAAATATTGGTGTGATC
This sequence comes from Aethalodelphis obliquidens, assembly GCF_003676395.1. Taxonomy (NCBI): domain Eukaryota; kingdom Metazoa; phylum Chordata; class Mammalia; order Artiodactyla; family Delphinidae; genus Aethalodelphis; species Aethalodelphis obliquidens. The sequence goes on from NW_020837969.1 coordinate 1,745,383, forward strand.
CTCAGTCTTTTGAATTGAACCTACTGCCTAACATAAGCTCCTTTAATTAGCTAAGTAGATTTGCAGCCTCTCTTTTATTGGGTGAATTCCAATTTTACATCAGTTGGAACACTGCCTGTATCTAAAATCATTTGAAATAGCTGAGTTAGTCTCAAAAATATTAATAGGTACTCTAAAACTGCATGTATTACTAATACTGCCTAATGCTACACATGGTCTCTAATACCTTGTGAACAATTAATGAATATTCATAAAACTGAATTGACACCAATAAACATGAATAGTGTCATCTATAAAATACATTGGCTAATCATTAACATTAGGATCCATGTTTTTATCACAAACTATATTGATACATTATTTTATTTTTTTGAAAGTCAAACAAACTTTAGAACTGTACCCTCAGGGTAATCTCTTAATATTTAGTATAGATATGTATAAACCCTAATGAAAGACAGTTGCACTTAATATGATGAAAGGAATTTCACATTTAGTTTTCATATTCCAAGTCTACTGTGAATTTCAGGTTAAGAAATCAGAAGCAGCAAGATTAGATGCCATGAGGCTGATACCCAAATACTCTCGTTCACTGAAATTCATAGAGCTTCCGTTTTTATATACGCTCCTAAATTCTTGTTACTAAGGTGGCCTATTTAACTGGTTCATTAAATATTTCAACCCCAGTCTAGAAGATCCCCTTTTCAAAAGAAATCAGCATGTATGTATATAGCCCTTACTATATATATTTTTATGTAAAAAAGTACAGGTCATTCATGAACTCAAAGGTGAATTTTACTCTAAATGTATGTTAGCCAGATGCGTGTTTGATTCAGAACAATTTATAACCCCGTTCCAAAGAAGTTCTAATATTTTACTTTTAAAGAGTTGTGCTAAAATGTTCTGACTTTATTAGGTGTGATGCTTATAAGTTAGATATCACCCTTCTGCTTAATTTTAAAGACAGTGGCTCAAAAATGTAAATGAGGATTTTCAAGATAAACATAAGGGTTAATATTCAAGCTTGGCCAGTGTCTCCCAATACCTAGACTATACCTGCTCTTACAAAATGAGGGGAGGAAACACCCATTATTATGTTTTATCTACTATCTCTTTCAGCGTTCCCTTCAAGCATATCCTAAAGAATACCCGTAATTCTTTAATTTTTTTTTTTAAGTCAAATGTGTTCAGGTCACATGGTGTTAAGGAAATGTCATCTGAGTTCTCTTTTGGAGATTCTTAAGGCCAAGAACACATAAGTTGTGAGAAATCCTCCAATGAAAACCCAAAACAAACAACAACAAAGAAGCAAAGAGAAAAACCCCTAAAACTAGCTATATTCTATTTTTACCAAATGATTTCCACATTTTTGAACAGATCTAATATCTGTCTATTAGCAGTCTGATATCTGGGGCAATACCGTTCTATAAAATAATTTTTCAAAATTCCCCAACCAGTTTCCAAGGCTCTTCAGAACTTACTTCATATTTCATGAATGAGGCTCATTTTTACTTATTCTTTCTGATGTCACCAGAACCTATACCCCGATTACTTTTCACGTGGTTTATGGAAATACCCTTTCCTACCTTTCTGCTTCAGTTTTGCAGCCCTCAAATTCATCTCACCAGCACACGTCCAGCTGCATGTTTGTAAAGCAGTATTTCGCATAGTTACTTCATTGCAAAGACTCTTATATGTATAAACGCAAGCTCAGATTCTCAGATTTACAATTCTAGACATCTGCAATGCAGCCCATTCTTGTACTTTAGTCCACCAGTTACCACGTGAAGCCCTGTTCTAATTCCCTGACCACGATGAACGCAACGTTCTGGCTTATGCACCTTTGCTCACTCTACCATGTTTCCTAGGATGTGCCCTTCATTCTGATCCATGTAACCAGGTCCGCATCTCTTCTTCAGATTCTCTGTACCCAAAGAAGCCTCACCAATCATATTAGTCTAAGGTGCTGGCTCCTTCCATGCCATTCTATTAGACCTTAACAACTTTACTACTCTTAATTGTTACCCTGAATCATCGGTGGGCATACCTGTCTACTGTTATCTCTTTATTTGTATGCCTTTATTCCACAAACAAATTTGCCTCCTGGAGGCCAGGAATGTAAGTTTAATTGTGTTTTTGCAGCGGGAGAGCCTCTAACCTTGTACCTTCCAGCAGTCACTCAATACGCACTGCTGCTTATACTCTCCATGTATTTATCGATCACTTATCCTTGAATCGCTCACCAAATATTTAGTGCCTATACGCTGCCGAGTCCAAGGCTTGGCACATTTTATTAAGCGCGGCCAGAAGGTCTCAAACTCCAGCGTTCTGTTCATCTCCCTGCAGCATACGGGTGTAGACTGCTGTTGAAGGACGGAAGAAGAGGTGATAGCAAGCAGTGAAGTATTTTGGAGGGATGAGGGCCACAGGCATGGGAGAAGCTACACAGAGAAGATCACGGTGGCGGCCTTCAGCCTGTGCACAGACAGCGTGGATCACAAAGTGTCCAATTCTCTGTTAACGGCACTATTAGCAATGACCGAATGACACAAACTTCTCAGCTAGTGAGATGAGGAATTCGGATTAAGTCTGTCACAAAGCATGCTATAATTCTATAACCGCTTAATATTTTCCAAGGATTTTACATGTATTATTTAATCAAATTTTATATTAACATCAATAAATCAGAAGGACCTGGCACATCTGGTTGGTCCGATCTTCAATTAAGCAGCGACTCCTCAGTGAAGAACCTGAAATATAACCCCACTATAATTAGACTGTCCTTACAGTACCAGTCTCCTTTGAGCAAGTTTATACAGACCCACTGTTGCGTATTAACTCTTTCAAGCACAAGGTTATCATCTATTTAGTCTATGAAAGCAGTATCCTACTGAACAGAAATCGGGTAAACTAAAGACTTGTTGCAAGTTCACGAGATCCCCACTTTGTCTCGTAGGGACCCACGGGACCAGCCTCTGAGAGCTATACCTTTCAACAGATCGAGATGACATTTAAAATCAGTTCTTTGTGTTACGCTATGCTTCTAGAACAATAGGAACGTTCCTCCAACAACGTAGGCTAGAACAATTGTGTGTGTTTCTTTAAAGGTAATAATAATACGAAAGCAGAGCTGGGAGTTGGGGACTTTAGTTTACAAACACCAGTTTACTGAAGCTGCTTCATATTAATAACTAAGTTCCAAAATGAGTCAAACAGAAATGGAATGCTGAACAATTAAGACTCTCTCCCCATAAGCCCATCTCTATCATTTTATTAAAGGCTACTGGGAAAACCCTTACTGAATAACTAATTCTAAATTATATTCGATGAAAACAAATTAATGTAATAATTTTCTTTCTGAAATTAATTTAAATCTCTGTGGATGCTGCAACAAATTTAGTCTTTACTATGCATACAAAAAGTTATGAAAAGCCTTATTGCACTCACCGCTTTAGGCAAAGATTCATTGTTTCACAGTCGCTGGTAATGGCCATTATTTCCATTTAGCAAACTTGCTTTAATCAATCATTTTTGCCTATCTGGCTCAAATCTTTAAAATTACTCTGCATTTTGTCCATATATATAGCACACTTGCAAAAATGCTATTGCACAATGTGTACTGTTTCCAAAAGGCTCTATTTTGTTTCTAGAAATCCTCCCCCATGTATATTTTTCTCCACTTTTATTCTTGCCATTGAATTCAAACACAGGAAATACAATCTTCATGCACATTATAAAGTTCAGATGCTGCTTTTAGTTGATTATTTAAGTGCAAAATGAATCTTCTGCACTTACAATGGGGTTATTTAAGTGACGACTCACTTTTGCTTTAGAAATGTTTCAAATTTATATCTGAACATCTACACTAAAATTACCCTTTTCTTCTTGTTGATCAAAATCATGCTATTAGTAGGACTTAAAAATATATTCAACTCAAAAGCACGTTAGCCATGCCTTAAAAAAATAAATCCATTCATAATTAATCTAACAGCTATACATATTAACTCTATAAAATACTGAATACAGAAAAAATTGAAAAGTCACAAATATTTTTGATGGTGTGAGGGAAAAAAACATTTAGAAATTAATAAATTAGAATGTTAGAAAAATCTATTGGCAGATGCCTGGTGGTCAGGACAGTGGCCCAAACAAGCATGTGTCCTGTCAATTCATAACCAGGATGGGGCCCTAGAGTCAGGGGAGAGGAGAAGAGAGTCCCACGTAACTCAGCAATCTCAGGGCAGTTTATGTAACCGCAAGTCAAGTCCTTCAGGTTGCCTCGATCTCTGTTTATAAGAACCCGGAGTGTTCTACTGAGAAGACCACAGATGAGCCCAACTCCAGATCAAAACAAGCCCACGGATGCCCTTAATCAGTGTCCTGACTACTACTGTGCCTGTCCCCTCCCCGCAGGGAGCTCACCGGGGCTTCCATTAACTGAAGACCCCCAACTGGGAAATTCTTCCCAGGCTCTGACAGCATTTCTCAGGGGACTGGCCTCTGCCCAGAGGTGAAGTCTCTGCTGCACTGTCCTGTACAGGCAGGTGCTGAAAACCTGCCAGGCTCAGGGAGTACTGAGAAGTCTCCAATGAAAGGCGACTGATCCTCTACTGCGATTTTCACCTTTGCCTTTTGCCACTGACTCAGGCAGATCTCCAACGAGCGTGGGTGCAAGAAAACGTGTGCCACCAGCACTGCTCACTCGGCCTTCCAACCTCCTTCCTTGAAGATCTACAGACACAGAAGCCCTGGCTGTGGGCCGGGACAAGGCTGAAGCCCCGAAGCCTCTTTCAAGGCCCAAAAGAAGTAACCACTGTGACACAGTCAAACAGGGGGTAATGAAGGTGTGAGGACTTTTCAGGGACCCTGAAGCCTGAACAATCTCCTCACTCCCCATTGTGTGCTGTTACCTATTTTATTTCCTAATGCTGTTCTTTCCTCCCTCCCTCCCTTCTTCCCTCCCTTCTCTCCCTCTCTGCCTCCCCCCCTCCCCACCGCTCTTTCTTCCTTTGCCATTGAGGCTCTTTTATATTTAGCCTCCCCTTTTTTCCTTCCTGGCTCCGCTCATTAAAAACTACCACTGTGCACTGAGTTTGTGTAGGTCCACTGTGTCAACAAAAAGGAAGAAAAATGCCTGGCTTCTGCCCTGACCCCATAATGAGCAGGGAAAAATGTACGTAGTATTCTAAGCATCTAGTTTTCCTAAGAGAATAATTTAAGCATGAAATCCATATGAGCAGGAAATTCAAAACAAAATTAAATCTTTTGTTAAAATAGAAACATAGGGTTGGAGGGTCAAAAACTGAGTGAGTCATTGGAAAACCCTACACGCATGTGTTTTACAGTTTGTAAAATTTAATAACAATAAATTAAACAAATCTATGTCATTTATCTTTTTATTGGTAATAATCAACACTGTACAACTACTTTCCATTTGGCAGGCCTTACTCATAGGGCATTTTTCTAGATCTAGCCCACAATATAAATTGTGGGCTCTCCTCACAAAGCAGTTTACTTTGTGTTAGAAGGTGTGCACAAAGGCTCTCCTTTTCTGTGTGTGCAAGAACTTCATCTAAATGTTCAATACTTGTCTATGTGACTTCACTGTTAAAGGTCTCTAAACATGTGCCTTAATTCAGAACTTAGCATAGCTTGCAGCTTATATAATGAAATATAAAAGTGCAAGCTTATCGATACACAGAAGAGGGGCGGGGGCCAGATGGTCACAAGTGTTATGTACTTGATCTAATTTTCATTTTACGTAAGGGAAATCTGGATAGAGAAAGACCAGCATATTTTATTTATTCTAGTTTTGATTACTTTCCTCAGTTTCCTGCACGTTAATGGAGTGAAACTACCCAACCTGGTCCTACTCCCTGGGTACTAATGGTAGTATCAGAACGGGGCCGGGTTTCTGGGAGGCACTCACCTTCCCAAACCTCAGCTTCATTTTCTACAGCATTTTCTACTCTTTCATCTGCTTAGAGAGCTGTTTACAAGTAAACGAGGGTGGGATGTGTGTGCTTTGACAAAACAGTGCTACAAAACAGCATAGTCTTCCTAGTTAATTGTAGCTTACTTAGATATATGGCATCATGTCACTGGATTTACAGTTTGTGAATGAAATAAATACTGATATCATGTGTTTTTCTTAGTGACATGGCAAATATCTGGAAGTAATCTTCAGATACATTTGGAAAAAAAGTAATAAGTTCCCGAATCTGAAAGAAGAAGATGCAGTTTAAATACACTGTCTGATCATCACCGTAAAAGAACTTAATTTCCACACATGCTTTAGTCCCTCTGCCAAAGCAACAGACGGGCTTATCATCATCATCATCATCGTCTTTTAGGTAATTCATGAAATGTTTTGTCAATGGTATAGTGGTAATAATTTAGCCAACTGAAATATATGTGATATAGTTTAGTAAATATAAAATATATATAATTTTCTTCTTATGTGTTAGATTCTGCGTATCTTAGGAAAAAATCATTGCATTATATATATTTCATATTCTTCCATGGAATTTTTCTAACTTTTTAAGATGACATAATATAACCAAAGGACAAATACTCTATGTAACATCCCCAAACCATACTTTATGGCACGGCTTTTAAGACATTGTCTTAGTGGTATGTTAACTGTTCTATCAGTGTGAGAGGGGCATCAGAAAGAGCTAGGAGCGTCCACTCAGCCCATTACAGAGGCACGGTGACCAGAGAGAAGGAATCACTGGCTGGATGTGTCAGATATAATATCACAAAGAATCCAAGAGTCTAGAGGATGGCAAGGGAGTATTTAATAAGGATGGTACATTGCCTTAGTCAACCTTGATTAACTCTGGAAGATTATTTTAAACATACTGAAATGATAAACTCTTAAGGCTGATTTACAAAAGTTTTCATAGTCATCTTGGTCTTTAGCCAGATGGAAAGTTGGATTTAAAAAAAACAAACAAGGAACTGTAAAGAACTCAAGCAATAAATAATCACACTTTAAATATGGGAAGTCATGCTGCAAGGTGCATCGTGCTTCCAGCAGCGTGCAAAAGCTGGGATTCTGATAAAGACGAAGACAGTGGCAGGCCCTCTCTCTTCCCCAAGAGACACTTTACATCCATCAGACTCTCAAAGCGACTGATGAGAAGTAATATCCCTGCTAACAATCAGTTCTAAAGTTATTCCTACCTATGAAATGAACCAATTTACAACTCTGTATATCTCAGTAATGACTATGTGCTTATTTAAACATAAAATCTATAAAACACACGCACAGAGACAAGCAATTCAGCAGCATTAAAGCTATAGGTATTGCTAGAGGCAGTCGATGAAGTAATGCTGAATCTGATCCCATTTTTATTCAGGTAAATATTGTACCCATTTGTCTGTGAACTACTTTTTTTCCATGCTCTCTTTCAATTATTTCTCAGTGAAAGAGGACAAATCCCTTTGCTTTAGACCTTTGCTTTAATGGCAGCGTTAATTTGAATTCTCAGACCATTGGTGGCCTTGTGTTAGCGTTTATTAGGCAGTAATACATACACAGTCACTTCATCAACTGAAGTTAATATTCTCTGTGTATTTAATTAGATTTGAGAAGAAGAGGAAAATCAGGTAACAGTGTTAGATTTACTCCAAAAATAAATCCAAACATGGCCTAGATTAAATGTGGATAGGGAATAAATTGATGATTGCGTGCACTGTGGAGATGTGGAATCACTTAAAAAGGTTTGGTCGCGAAAACTGCATTTCCAGACTCACAACTTCATACGACACCATGTAAAGCCCCAATTCTGGAGGGGTTCTTTTAATTGTAGATTATTACAGTTTTACTTACTATAGACATTTAGGTAAACAGCCCACTGAGACAACCAGAGGACGTTCTCATGGATTTCATGAATACACATGAAAACAATTGCCAAACAGGGAAGCTATGATACAGAATCTGCGACATCACAATGGATCATACTTTAGTAATACATCACTTAAACCACTGGTTTGAAAAGATAACTTCTTATGTGGACGTACCCGCTTTGTTACCTGAAATGTTACAAACATGGTTTTCAAGCAACAGCGGCCCAGGCCAAGTTCTAGAGGTTGCTCAGAGGTCCCCAGCCACTTAAGACAGTGTTCGTGTTGAAGGGTAAAATTAATCAATTAAATGCTATTAGATCTCATATAAAATACCACCAACTTCTCATTAAGTGCCGTCAAAGCAAAAAATAAAACTTCCTTTCCTCGGTTTTCCCTCTGAGGTATCAGTTTGCTAATGCAGATGTTACAGACTCAGCTCCAGAGAGAGGAGTTTTATTATCTCCCCATCACAGGTTTTCCATAGGATGGGCCTCCTGTGTAGGTGTATTTCCATTTAAAATTTTCTTTCCTGTATATGAAACCTCATGGCTGAATTTGGTCACCCAAGCTGGGTTTTGTTTTCATTGACAGTTAATTGTCATAAAAATAATATCTTACGTGGTATTTCCTTTTGTACCTTATAATCCTATTTTCTGGGAGAAGAGGTAAAAATTATTTCAAGGAACTCATTAATAGAACAACAGGTATATGGGAGCCTCTGTCTTATTTCTTTTTAAGCTCAAACAGTCCATTTATTAGCCGAACACTGACAGTTTATACTATTTCAAACTGTTTCCCAAAGTACTGCTGCTAATACTACTGATACAACTACTACTTCTGTGATTTCCACAAATAATAAAAAGATTCTTTAACTGAGAGCTTAACAGTAATAAGCACTATTCAGAATATTTATACAGACTAGAATCCTCACAACAATTCTATGACGTCAGTACTATTATCACCTCCGTTTCACAGACGACAAAATGAAAACAAGCGTTAAGCCACTTGTACACAGCTAGCAACTGGCCAAGCATTTGAACCAAGGCATTCTCCCTCCGCACTGACATGTTTCATCTCTAAGCTACCTCTGCATATATAACACAAGAATAAATTGTTCAGGTAAACAGAAATAGAACAATTTCTTCAAATAGTGAAATATAATTTATGATTGAAAAAATATAATACTTTTCAAATATTAAATATCAAAAAACAACATAATATTTAAAAGTAGGTTATATGTGACAACTGACATCTTTTTACATAAAAAATGTAAAAAGCAGCTGGGGCGCAAAGACATGAAATTATTTTCTTAGTTTCTAGTAATTAGTAGAAAGAACGAAGAGAGAATGCTTACTCTCAGAGGCTGATTTCCCCTCACTGAATTATATCACTATTACTAAGATGTTCCAGAAAAGTTAATTCATCTCCAGCAAGTTTTGATCGGATGTGAGGAGCAGCCTCTAGATGACGCTCAGGGACCCCTGCCTCCTGGCACTCATGCCTTTATGGAATCTCCTCCCTTAAGAGTATGGGCTAGATTCACACACTCACTTCTAATGAGTGAAATGCGGGATGCACTTCTGAGATTAGGTTACGAAAAGACCATGGCTTCCATACTGGTGCTCTTTCTCTCTCTTTCGATCCCTTTATCAATCAGTCCTCACTCTGGAGGAAGCCAGCTACTATATTGTGATGAGCCACATGGAGAGACCCACACAGCAAGAAACGCTCTCTACCCACGAGTGAGTACCTGGAGACAGTCAACAGGCACACGAAAGCGCTTGGAAGAGGATCCCCTACTCAAGCCTGAAAATGACCGCAGCCCAAGCAACACTGTGATGGCAGCCTCAAGAGGAGTCAGCCTGAATCACAGAGTCAGGCGTTCAGATTCCTGGCCCACAGAAACTAAGTTCTGCAGGGTTTTTGGTTTTTGTTTTTTTTTTTAAGCAGTAACACAGAACTACTATACCATGCACATATTTTAAATATATATAGAGAGAGGCAGGCACAAATACTTAAACCCACGCAAATATACTTAAAAACACATACCTTCAAAGACAAAATTCTATTATACTTGAGTTAATGAAATTGTCTTTATTCCAAGTTATGTCAACTCATGACAAATCAGACCAAAAAAATAAATTTTGTTTAAAAATGAGGTCTAATTAAGAGTTAGTAGACAAAAGTTATTCTTCAAGGAGATGGAGAAGTAGTTAAAGAGGTTCCAGTTTTTCAACACAGAGATGGCCAAGTTTCTTCCCAAATGTAAGAATTCATTCTTCCACTTCCACATTCAGAAATTAGCCAAACCCATGTTCCTGTCTTTATGAAAATACAGCCACAGTTTAAGAAGTATCTTTTGTACTATTAAAAATATGCTGTAATCTTTTCATATAATAAATGGGATGTAACTATATTGCATTGGCAAATGTATTTTGAAAGTATTCGTTGCCCACCTCAAAAAAATTAATCTCCAATAATTTGCACTGTTAATATCTCCTTGTTACTTTTATAAATTCAGCATCTTTTTTTAGAGTTCAAAAACAAAATTGTAAAGTGGATCTCTGTAAAGTGAATGAATTCTGAAATTCATAAGTATATGTTCAATCCTTAACCATTTCTTATGACACTTGTAGAGTTATCAACAGACTATGGGTTTCATCCCTAAGTACTGTCTTCAAAAAATAAATGCAAAGTAATAAAAAAAACTTTTAAAAAAGAGAAGTCCAAATCACAGTGGAAGTTTTTCCCAACATCTAGTCCAATCAAATTTCAGAGGAAATGCTAAGTATTTATCCACAGAATTTAAATGTGACTTTTCAGGAGCCTTTATGGTAACGTTCAATAGCTGTTCTATAGGGTGAAGCTGTGAGAAAATCCAGTTGTGATCGAACAGCGCCCACTGGGCACATTCAAAGAGAGGGAAAGGATGATGGGGAAGAAAGAGTCTGTGCATTGCTTTTAAAGTTTCAAAGCTGAAAGAAAACTGCAGTGTACACTTTACATAGCACATATTTTCCCCAAATTCATCAATCTCATTTTCATCTGTTCTTAAAAACACATCTCATTTTCTTCCTAGAGGCCATAACTCCTACTGAGAGAAGCACTACATAGGGAAATGCTAAGAATAAGGAGAAGCAATTCAGCTTTCACAGTTATAACCGCAGAAGCACTTGACTAACTAAAGGCAGGTTTTACGTAGATGCATTTTCTTCCATTTTACTTTCTTATTCACCAATATACTCATTACCTGACATTAATTTTTTAAGTTCCTTTAATGCCTTCATATTTATGTCATGATTCTTCCAAGTATTTGAAGTAAGCAAAAGAGGAAAAAATGAGAACTTCCCGTGTCAATCTTCATTTGCGCTGAATGAGTACCGTTCTTCAGGTTAGTGCTATTGTTATCAGTGGTACATTAATATGTCCTGATTTGTGCTCGGGATTGTAATAACGAAAAATTTAAAAATTATAGAAAATAGTAAATGGAAGTTAAAAAAAAAATCACCGCCAATGGATATCTCGAATGCCAACTTGGGAAAAGACCATGGTAGTATTAGTATTGCCTTAAAAGGTAGATCAACAGCACTGACAAAGGAGGAAACTGCAGAATGGTTACGGTGGAGAGAAACATGGCCGGTCAGTCCCTCTTTCTGGTATGAAAAATTAGTTCAGCATTTCCTCCCTATTATTCTTGAACAAAGATATTAGATACAAAATATATTGATATATATATATATATATATAACATATAAAAATATATATATTTTTAGAAATCAGGCTTACTTTTGTTTTCCCCTTTAAATGGCACCACTGGTATCTGTGTAGTTCAATAGACGTGACAGAACAATGTCGGTACATCTACATTTTGTAGTGACCCTACTCTAGTCTAGGGTCTGGCATTTGCAAGAGGGCAGGCAGGGATCCGACTGCAGTTTGTGGTACAGCAAACTGGCCCTGCATGAGCCATTTCAACACCACAGACACTAAGAACGGTTCTCACTGCACATGTATTTGGTTCTTTAAGTTTACCTTATAGACCGATAATTAGTAAATATTTAAAATGGAAATGACTACTATTTCTTATGATCACCTTTCAGGTCACCTTATATAGATAGAAGGAAGAGGTAAGAGCAACATAGCAACCAGAGTGATTAAAGGGTATTAAACCTCAGATTAGTAGGCATTCAAATGCAGAAAGAATAATTTTTTAATGCTTCTTAAATTTGCATATAACATTATCAATATGAAGACCAAAAAACACATAAAATAAGGTAAATACATTTACATATATATATATATAAACTATGAGAAAATGCATAAATTTTAATATGGGACATGTAAATATGTATGCAAGAGTATTTAGACCTGGAATGAGTAAAAAACTAAAATTTTCTTGAACTGTTTAAAAAACAGTCCTGCTAGCATCTTTCAAACCTACACATTTTAAAAGAGAAACAGATTCAGAAATCAGCTGTTTTGATAACCAATCAGATTTTTAACAATGACTACTTTGGAAGGTGACAACAAAGGGATTTACTTAGCTTGCAGTTCAATATTTAATTCTAAAATCTTGTCAGCTGAGAAGTGGTGTCTTGCCTTAAGAAGAGTAAGAGGGATGATTTCATTATTGGATGTTTTGACTGTGCTACCATGATGTTGTTATTCTTTAAATATGTACTTCTTAGGACAGGAGAAGCTATATGTTAAGCTTCCCCTAAACTTTTCTTTACTTTTAGTAAGAAGTAGTACTTACAAGTAAAAAGTTAGACAACATTCGCCCATCAAAGGAGTTTTTGAAATTAAAATTCACTGATCCATTACTTCTTCAGGGCCTTACATTATATCTCTGCAAGATAGCGGAGAATCTTTTAGAAGTATCGCGCATACTTATTCTTCTAACAGGCTGCTTGATGACTTGCAGTCGCATCACAGAATGCCACGATTCTAAGTTGGTAATAAGAGCAGATGGTCCTAATTACGTAAGTAACTTGCAGTAAGCATGCAAGGGAATTCAGAATATTGTGTGTGTGTGCATGCATGAGTGTGTGTGCAAAACACAGTACGGAAAACCAGAGAGAGAGAGAGAGAGAGAGATGCAATAAATACACACACAATGTATATCTACTCTATAGTATTTCCTGTACAACAAATCCTTCAGGCTTGAAATATACTGAAGAGAGCAGTATGCTCTGTAATGTAGGAATAGACTGCAAAAATAATTTCTTAACCTTTGTGCTTCCCTGTTTGGACGGTGTTCTGATGTCTTCGAGCGTCACATCAAAAGAAGGGAGAAGTGTTATTCACATTCATTCTACAGCTAACTATTTGCCATTTTAGGAATTGCCAAAGTGTCACACATTTAATATACATTTCCATTTCCCAATTTTGTAGAACTGACAACACTATAACCTTTTGAAATTAACTTTGACCCAAAGATTCTTTCCTTGCAAAAGCTACTGTCAATACCGACTGCAATGAATATATTAAATTGTATTCAATCCCTGGATTTGAAACTAAAATCACACAGAAATGTACGCTACATACTCATTGTAGCAGCACAAAAAGATTTCAAAGACTGACATACTTCAATTAAAGCAAATGAGTAGACATAAAATTGTAGAATGCCACATCCCTCCATAATTATGCACTTAACAGTCTGAGTTCAGTTTTGCCTACTTAAACTCTGTTCCTGTGAGTAGTATCCCATAATGCCCAGTACAATGAGATTATTCAAATTTGTAACAGGTGAATCAAGCACTGGAGAAGCTGAATAAAATAATATTCAAATTATAATTTATGCATATTTAAAAGAGCTTAAGGTGTATTAAGGTGTAAGGTATAAACTACAATAAACGTTAATAAATTATTAATGGTGCATTCTGACAATAATTAAAGATGGGCTTGATTCAAATAGAATTCCTGCAGGGGAAAACATGCACATTTTATTTTATGATTTAAATTCTGCAGAGAGCACAGTTTGATATGCAACACTTCAGAGAATTACAAGCTCTAGAAACAATCAAGTTTCATTTAAATGATAAAAATTAATACAGATGTTATTTTAAATTAAATCTGAAGCACTTTTATAGGCAGAAAAAATGATTATGGAAATTATGAACCTTAAAATACTTGTAATCCACCAAAGATGATGTTTTAAATTGCAATCAACCTGTCATAGTAATTTTCCTCTTTAAAAATATATGTTAAGAGAGTAATTTTGGTTCAGAAAGTCAGTTTTCAGCTCTTTGTCATCTTTATTCCCAAATTAAAACTTGTAAGATTGATGATTTACGGGTCAAAATGTGAAGGTTCACAAAAATACTAAAAGTCTTTTGTGAAGCATTAAAGCAACACAGCTGAATAAAAGTTAAGGAAAAGATGGTTACACCTCAGAAAGCAAATAGGTGGCAAAAAGCAGGAAGATTGAAAACACACTCATACCAATGGCAAACTGACATTTTCCACCCGTACAGAACATCTTACTGTTATCATAGACTTGATGTGGAAAAGTATTTATTTACCAAATGGAACATGTACAAATTTTGTTTTCTTAAGACACCTAACACAGAGCAGTGAACAGGTGAATATACCTTAAAATACCCTTTGAGTTGGCTCTGGCTTTATTAAAACTGAAGGAAAAACAAAGCCATACCCATCGGAAAGTGCACTGTGGCCACGAGGGAAAACCTGTGGACCTTTACTGGGATGAGAGTTCAAGAGGTCACGTCATGAAATCCTGTGGCCTCCATTCTCCAACACCAGACAATAAAAAACCTCATGTTCCTTTCAAACTCCCAGCAGCTGAACCTGCATGAGGAGCCCGAAATTTAGCATGGGGAAAACTAAACACTGAGGTTCAGCCAGATTTTCACTGAGTGGTTTTGGAAACGGTGGATAAATTGTGCATACGCCAAAGGTACTTCCAGACATTAGGCAGCCTTCATGGTAAAGGATGCTTTAACCTCTACCCCAAACCTCACTGTTCTATACTTTAAGTGTATTTTAAGTTATCTTTAAGCACTAAGACGTACCATATGTGGGATGTTTAATATCTAGGCCCAGAATGTCACGGCCCCAGGAGCAACCGCTCTGAAATGCAATGCCAGTTTGAGACGATGTTTTAGCACGCAAGCCATTATGCCTCATTTAACTTTCCTTAAATATCTGAAATAGATGAGCGATAACACAGTGACTGTCTTGAATAATTTATTATGTATGGTATCACATAATAAATTCGAAGGCTCAACCCAAAATTCCTGGTTGTGTGATTATTGGCCATTTTTGGATGTTTGTTAGATAATAAAATGCATTTCATTAAATACATTTCCTCTGAAGTAACTGCATACATCTATATTTACGTAAGTCCATTGAAATGTACTTTTTCAAAAGGTTTTTAAGGATCTATTCTTCCTGTAGTGTTCTGAATTTTCTGTCTCTGTAGAATGGTAAAAGGTAATCTGGAGATGCAGAAGGAGAATGCATTATTCCTGTCCTGCCCCTTGTTCAACAGAACCATTTTTTTCTTTTTTTTTTCTTTTCTTTTTTTTTTTAAGATTCTGTATATATGTGTTGGCATACGGTATTTGTTTTTCTCTTTCTGACTTACTTCACTCTGTACGACAGACATAGCACAGGGAGATCAGCTCGGTGCTTTGTGACCACCTAGAGGGGTGGGATAGGGAGGGTGCGAGGGAGACGCAAGAGGGAGGGGATATACGTATAAGCATAGCTGATTCACTTTGTTATACAGCAGAAACTAGCACACCATTGTAAAGCAATTATACTCCAATAAAGATGTTTAAAAAAAAAAAGAGAGAGGATACATTACGTAAGTATTACTTTATTCTCATATCATGCTTAATGTTTGCAAGGTAGGGTCGTAGGTATACAGTAATAGTATCAATGTAGAAATAGTAGATAAACAGGCTTTGTGTCATTGTCAGTGACTCAGTTTATAGTAACAGAATATTAAGGGAGAAACTCGAATATAAGTCACTGCTCAGCCATAAGAAAAGACTAAATCTTCCCATTTGCAATAACACGGATGGACCCGGAGGGCGTCATACTTGGTGAGGTAAGTCAGACAGAGAAAGACAAGTACTGTATGTTTCCACTTATACGTGAAAAATTTAAAAAATAAAACAAATGAACAAATACAACAAAACAGAAACAGACTCACAGATACAAAGAACAAACTAGTGGTTATTTGAGGGAAGGGGCTGGGGAGAGGACCAAAACAGGTACGGGAATTAAGAGATACAAACTACTAGGTATAAAATAAGTCACAGGGCTGTGATGCACATCATAGGGAATGTAGCCAATAGTATTTTAGAAAAACTTTATAAGGAGTATAAGCTATAAGAATATCAAGTCACTATGTTGTACACCTGAATTAATATAACACTGCAAGTCAACTATATGTCACGTAAAAACACAGTCACTTCTCTAGCTTTATAGAACTTTGATTTCACAAAGCTGTAACTCTGGGAGGGGTCTATGAATATAAAGGGTATGTTCGAGCCGGTATATTAGGAATATGAGTTAATGCTTTGTTTACGTTTGGGTCCAGCCTAAATATTTTAACTGGCCAATATACTCCTTAATCTGCCCTTAAACTTTAAAAACCTATTTAGACTCTTTAGACTTTGCTTTATACCGGTATCTGTTTTAATAAGGCTACATAGGGTTAAAAATGTTTCAGTAATAGAATCTTTCAGTACAGAATCTGATGAAACTCACAGAAGCCAAATCTGCCATAATAATAACTCATACTAACATTCTATTTTCAGCTACTTTTGCTTAATTACAGAATGTACGTACTACCTTTGTTTAAAGACGAAAAATATTCTATTATTGAGGGTTTAACAATATTGGGCTTAATAGCGATAACTTTATATGTATCTAAAAGTTACCTTGATTAGGAAAGACTATCGATTCTTACAACAGATAAATACTATGTTCAATTGTTAAGAAGAGAGTTCTCATTATTCACATATGTTGCAATGGTTTGTGAAATAGACATGTAAGCATATCATTTTGATGAGTCTTTTGTCTTTAAACTATGTCATTCTTAAATAGTTGAATAACCATAAGAAATACAAATGAAATGCAACACAACTTGCTGACAGACCTCTTTCACTTAATAGAGCTTGCTTAGCACCTGGGATAAGATAAAAATTGTAAGTCTGCTACAATAGGCAAAGCCATAATAAAAAATGAGAAATTTTGGAATCAAACCAAGTTTCATCTCCCCAGGTAGAGAGATGTGGTCTGTGATCATTTGGATAACATACAGTATCAGCGATCAATTAAAGCTATATGATAACTGAAAATGTTGGAATGTGGTCATTTTTTTTAATCTAACATTTTATTCTGTCATAACTTTTTGTAATTTTTCAATAAAACCTCTATTTTAGATGTGCTCTAGATACTAAAAACTATTACGGCAAAGATCATGCGTCATGATAAAAGTAGGTAATTTACTTTTTCAGGACATCGATATAGCACTGAATAACTTACTTCTTCACCATCTTTCTATGGCAAAGGATGCATCCTAGTTTTTGACTCACCCTTTTAACCCATCTCCCTTCTGTTTTTTTGTTTGTTTTTTTTTTTTGCCATGCCACATGGCTTGTGGGACCTTAGTTCCCCAACCAGGGATTGAACCTGGGCCAGGGCGGTGAAAGCACTGGAACACCAGGGAATTCCCAAACCGTCTCTCTTCCAGTCCTACTGTCTGAAAGGAAGAGGGCAATTCTGTGTATGTTGGGCTCTGCACTGTAAACCAGCTCTTGGCATACGGCCTAGTCCACTAATATCTTTCAATAAACATTTATTGAATGGATAAATGAATGGAAACCAGACTCTAGTATATAAAACACAAGCCAATATTTGTTTTAAAATATCATTAACCTCCGTAAGTCCAAGAATAGGAACTATCACTTATAAGTGGCTTTTTTCACAATCATCATCAAGATTGAAATAATTTTGAACTTCCTTAGAAAAGACAAATTGACATGATGAAAAGAAAGAGTACTTTGGACTGTGAGTAGAATCCTGGATTTTCATTTAAAAAAACTATGAATATACATCTGCCTCTAAAACTCTACAGTGACACTTGATATGAATTACTCAGAATGCTTTTCGAGAAATAAAGGTATTAATTAATGTGTTGCTTTATTTGTTCAGCAAGAATTTAAGGCGGCCTCCTCTATCCTGACCCCTGGTTTTACGTATCTTCTAAACAAAAAGTGGGGTAAAGGGTGAGACGCCAACTCCTTTACAATCTGCTATACTCAAGTTCCTACAATCATAAGGAAACTATCAGTCATGGACACTTCTGTTGCTGTCTTCTTAGCCTGAGGGAAGCCAGGTTAGAGCCCTATACATGGCATCACAAGTCCTGTTTTCCTGGACTTGGTGTGTTATCTGCAGATCCAACACACAGAGGACAAATTCACGTTTGCAGAAGCTAAGCTCACCGAGAAGTCAGTCAAATCAAAATCCGTGTCACACTGCTTGCTTAGTTTTATAAAGTCAGTCTTATTTTGATAATTGGCTGGGGATTTCCTGGTGGCGCAGTGGTTAAGAATCGCCTGCCAATGCAGGGGACACGGGCTCGAGCCCTGGTCCGGGAAGATGCCACATGCCACAGAGCAACTAAGCCCGTGTGCCACAACTACTGAGCCTGCGATCTAGAGCCCGCGAGCCACAACTACTGAGCCCACGTGCCACAACTACTGAAGCCCGCGCGCCTAGAGCCCATGCTCCGCGACAAGAGAAGCCACCACAATGAAGAGTAGCCCCCCGCTTGCCTCAACTAAAGAAAGACCATGCGCAGCAACGAAAACCCAAGGCAGCCAAAAAAAAAAAAAAAAAAAAAAAAAGGCTGGAGCTCCATTAAAACACCATTACAAAAAAGAAAAGTTTTAGAAACCTTTGAAGTTGAAGGGTGATGATGTTTCCCTAGAATGAGACATTTTGGATGGTAATTAATACAAAGTAGTAAACAGTCTTAGAACTTCCAGCCAGTGTGATGTTGGATGAGAGACCTGTTCTCTTTGGTTAGATTAAGTCTAAGGTCTTGTAGAGATGGATGATTCTATAATTTTAATACTTCAGATTCCATTTAAATGCATGTACCAGGAAAAACCAGTGAATTGGGGTAATTGGGAACATAAAACAAACCTTGACAAGTCTGACTTTAAGAGGTAAGCAGATTTGTTCTGTATTTATTCTCCCATGGATTTGCCATAGAAAGTGAACCTGAATATCCTTAAAAGAAACAATTATGAACTAATGAAGTTCCACAGCTCTGTAGTCCATCCCGCTTCACCAAATCGCTAGAAGTTATGTCTGATTGCTGTTAACCACAAACGAGGCTTCACTGAGTTCTGTGGTTTGCTCACATGCTGCTCAGGCCCATCATACACCTGAGGTGGAATTCTTCTCCAGTGCCAAAGCACTGTGCTTCATATTAATAACAAAATTACCCCGCCTAATATTAATAAAGCAGACACTGAGGAACTGGAGAAACCGCTCCCTGGAACACTGAGACCCCAAGTCATTTAGATGTACAGCTTCTCAACTGTACCTATTTGTTATTTCAAAACACCTCAGTCTCTGCAGCAGCCCTTGAAAACACATTTATAATGAAATCCTGAGAAGGTAATTCATCAAATTGTGATGTGAATTGGAACAGGTCTTACAGTAGTTTTGTTGTGAAAAAAAGAAGTCCAAAAAGCCAAAATGAGTAGCACTTTACAGAACACACAGAAGTGGGTAATATCAAATCAACCGTCCTGCTACAGGAATCTCCAAGGTCTTTACAACAATGACGAGTATCGGCGGACATCAGCTGAGGCCAGGGACAGTCACAACAGCACAGCTGCGAGAGCAGCCTCCTCCTGGTCTGGGCACCAAGGCATAAATAAAGTGCAGGGATTTCTGAAAGGGCTTCGTTTCTTTCTTATGTTTCATTATTTATTTAACAAATGTTCAAATGTAGACAACACATCCCTTGGCCACAATTTTCCATAGATTAGCTTTTAATTTTCAGCCAGTGGTCTTACCTACTGCGGGTCTTAATATTGAAAGTAAACAGTGATTCTGATTGGAATGAAATGTTATGGCAATATTTCATACTGGGATCACTTTCTGCAGATGTTTTCATTTTATTTTCTGTTTATTCAACCTTGCAGGGAAGCCAATATTAGTAACATACATGATATAATTCAAAACTTTATTTTTTGAGTGCAGAAACCATTTGAGAGGGTATCAAATTACACTGAAGGTTATGTTTATATAGCAAAATTGCAGTTAATTTATGCAGAATGAAGGGAAATCATTAGCCTATATGCTTTATGAGTTACTTGTATAACAACTGTCAATTTTTTAATGAAAATAACAGTATGGCTATATACGTGTGTGTATGAGTGTATGTGTATATATAAATACATATATGTATACATAAACTGCAAGGGAATTTAGTGTTAATCACTATATCTGGATTTATTTTAAAATCTAAGAGAACTAAAATTCTACCGTTTATGGAATAAACTCATTTAGTATGATGCATGTTACTGGCAGATTTATTAACATGTATAGCTGTCTCATATATATTCATACTATAAAAGACCTTCAAACTGCAAAATACAACTTCTATAAAAAATAATGTGCCCTATCTAAAAAAGTACCAAATCCAAAATACAATATCCCACACCAATGTGCTAAATATAGAAGAAAAAATCAGCATTTTAGTATCTTAGTAATAAGCACATAGACTGATTTAATTTACATATTTTGTTCCATTATGTAAATTTTTGTATGATTTTATGGAAGTGAAATCTAAATAGTTTCATGCCACTAAGAATCTTAAAAATTACCTTTTATCAGGTTTGTAAAACATTTATCTAAACCAACAAGCTCTACAATAGAGAAAAATTATGCGGAAGTGTGTGTGTGAGAGACAATGAGTGTGCATGAATCCACTTAGAAATACCCAAAGGAAAAGTTTTGTTTAAAAGCGACACGGACTACAAGCCTTCTACGTATCAGTGCTTCCGCGTGAAAAGATTCAGTATGAATCTCTGTTCACGTTGTTATGGGTTGTATTTCAATACAGGTGTACAGGTGATATAATTTTGTGATAATCTGCATAAAAGATGTTTACTTTTACCCAGAAAATACAGAATATTTCTTCTCTGTTTATTGCCCACAAAAGTTAACCAACACACGGTACATATATTAGGAAAACATAGGTAAAACCTGTTCCTAATCTAGTTGAAAAGATGAGAATGTTCAGACACTGCTTTCAAACTTAACATTTGAAGCAAACCAAAAACAAAATATATTTTTTCTGTGATTAACTATGAGTATTATTATTCACCTAAACACTTCTTTTCTCAAGACACACAACCAGGAAGGTAACACACAATTCATATTGACTTTTTAAGGACTGCTCATTATTAAACCTATTTAGAAAAATCTATTTTCAAGAATATGTTAAAAATAAAATAAAGCAAGGCCATTTTAGAATTCTCTACTAGGAATATAAGTAGTGAGCATTTTTTAAGTGTCTCTTTAATAGAATGATTTTCTTTCTCTCCTTTTCCTTCTCCCTCTCTTTCTTTCTTAATAGAAACCATTCAGGTGAATTTTACTCTGGAGTTCAAATACCTTTCTCCTTCTTAATAAAGAGCTAAAACAGCCTTTTTAACAAAGAGATAAAACATCATTTGAAACACAGGGAAATGAAAAACACACCTTCTAAATCCTTCTTCTAAGAGTACTGTTTCTCTATGAGTTTAAATTACCTTTGTCATATTTCAAACTTCATTTAGCCCACTCTGTACTTAACAACAGTCATCACTGTTTTCAAAGCACTGTTACAGCACTGTGATTAAATTTAAGAATTTTAAGGGTTATTTTCACACTTTTTCAACAGAAGCACTCAAAGACATACAGGAAGCGGAACAATTCATCAACAGTCTGCGCCCATCATGATGCAGCGATTATTCCAACTCCCGCTATTTTTTCCCTAGTCGATATCACCCCGATGCTGTGGTTCAGTTATATACAGAAAAAAATGCACGTCATGTCTGCCTCCATTAGCAGACCCTGCACAAAAAGGGTTACCGTTTATCTTTGTGAAGATTTCTCTTAGGAGCCTTTAAAAAAGTGTGAGCATAGGCAGAAATGCATATAGCTATGATGTCTGAGTTCATATTTGTAGCAAGATTCTTTTTAATGTACCTATTAGTGGGAGCTAAACAGTTTGAATGTTGAAAGGAAGGGGCATGTAATTGATGTATAGTTCAACGGTGGATGGAATGCAGAGCTCATTAAAGAGAATACATTTTATATAGCATCTTGAATTTTAGATAGTTCTGAAACCTTGGTGCTTAGTAACCATGCTAGTTCGAAATAAAGAATTAAATGTGCAACATCTTTGCTCTCCTTCACATAACTCACTCACTAAACTGGGGGCAAAATGAAACTTTGAATTCAGCCTCAATCCAATACGATGATTTTATTTAAGGAAGAAATCTGACTGATTTACAATAGTTACAGATTGTAGAAGTTTTTAATAAGGGCATATTATCTCCCAAGAGGTACAATGTTATTGCAGATTCTATGGTGCCAACCACATTCCGACTCAAACATAAAGGGAAAAAAGGACTTGTTCAAAGCTAGCCCTAGGGGGAGCAAATTGAGTTCTTGCCTAGGGCACACACGCTTTTGGAGAAGGGATGGAATTTGAACACTTGCTACAGGTATTGCTGTCCGTTTCATATAATAACCTGCGGCTGTCTGTGCCAAGCTTCCAGGAGGCTGCAAGACTTCATGCTTAGAACTGCATCAAGACAACCTGACACAAGCTGGATATAGGATGCCTCAGGGCAGCCTTGAAGCGGAGTGAAGGTTATTGTGGCTAAATGAATGAAACTAGACAGAAAAACTGTTGGCGGCAGCTTAGAGAGAGCAGGTGATTCTTGGTAGTTTC
The DNA here is from genome assembly GCF_003676395.1 of Aethalodelphis obliquidens. Classification (NCBI taxonomy): domain Eukaryota; kingdom Metazoa; phylum Chordata; class Mammalia; order Artiodactyla; family Delphinidae; genus Aethalodelphis; species Aethalodelphis obliquidens. Next base: position 1,768,241 of record NW_020837969.1, read on the forward strand.
AGGCATAAAACTTTTAGGGTAAGTGGGCACACCGGCATAAGTTTAGATGACTATCAAACCTAAGCTGACTCGTCTCCCCCAGTTGCTGTATTTATTGCCACCTACGTTATGGCGATGCTAATCTATAAATGAGTCTGTTGTTTCGCTATTCATGGGTCCTAGGGCCATGCTGCCACGCGATCCAGTCCAGAGTCGATCCGATGCAGAACGTTTACTAAAATTACAAACCGCTGCCTGACCTTGGTCTTAAAGACAGAGGAAGCAAAGGAAATAGACGCCATTTTTAAAAAACTGGATTGGGAATTACTACGTGAATTAATTTCACTTTTAGCATTCCAAAATAAACATATAAGAAATACGACAGATAAAAACATACTATACTAAAAGGCGCTGTGAGATATATCACCATAGGGAAATCACTAATAATCAAAGAAAATGCATAGAAAACTTTCTGATTCAATGATTTACATCTTTCTGATTCAGTGATTTACATGTGAATTTTAGTTCTATAGTGCCAATTTAATAGGTTCAAGGTAACACACACGCACACACACACACGCACGCACACACAAGCACGCACACGCACACACGCACATGCACACACACACACGCACGCACACACGCACGCACACGCACGCACACAGGATATGGCACCTGATTCCCTATCCCATAGCTCAGAGACCAGGCTCTTGTAAACTTGGAGGGGGAAACTGTCTGTGGGCTTGTGCACAGTTGAGGGTCTTGTAAAGCTGTCTTGAAAGGAATTTTGAAACTACACACTCACATATCCCAGAAACGCACAGAATTCTCTAACATAGGTGGAGAAATGTATTCTGGGAGCCGACAGCTGCGCAGCATGGCAGCTTGAGGAGAGCTCTTCTCCCTGGAGCTAAGGCACAGATTTGTGTGCTTCTGGAAGAAAATGCGAGAGGGGGATGAAAGACACACTACTGTACCCGATCTGGAAGGACTGAGCTCTTTCAGGGCTCAAGGGATAAACATACTATATTGTTCTGTTTTGTTTTTTCAGCTTTTTTACAGCCGCATCATCGGTACATCAGGAATACGGAGTCGACGGTTTTTTGGTTCCCTCTACCACCTCTACCGCATAATGCCCCTTTCTAATTATTATGGCCAAATGGAGGTAAAGATATTGCAGTTACAAAGTAAACCAGATAAAACAATCACTTTTGAAGTATATATTTCTTTGACTTGGGAAGGTAAGTTGGTAAGGTGTGGAAAATATAAATAATTAGCATCATCGTTTATTGAAATAGAAATTCATATCTCTGACATCACTCATGACGATTTCAGGAAAAAAATTACTCTTCACTCTTTCAATCCAGCAGAATAATCTGAACTTTTACAAATACGTTGAGTGCCAAACTATGATTTTTGGTGAAAATTACTTTTGTTTCTGAAAAATTATAGACCCCAGCAATCACAGAGAAAAATAGTAAGGACTAATATTAGCCACAGACCAGGCTCAACATTAGTTGTTTTCCACAATTACCTCCTTCAGTGCTCATAACAAGTCTTGGAGGTAATTTTATTATCTGCATTTTACAGATGAAGAAACTGGGTCTCAAAGAGGTGAAGTGACAAGTGACCTTGAAGGCATCTGTACGATGTCAATTTCTGCGATGCTTCAAATGGCCAAGCACTGTCACCAAATTATGCATCAGGTTCAAATAAAACAGCAGCAATAACTAGAAGATGCACTGAGATTCCAATATTCTCAACCATGAGCGGGAGGGGGAAGACAGGTATCTCTTCGGTGAAGATGTTAGCAGAAATTAGGTAGGGAATGCAATGAATCCAATGTTTTGAGCAAAACTGGGTTCACCTTGCAAGTGCCATTCAAAGAAAAGAGAGGGCTTCCCTGGTGGCGCAGCGGTTGGGAGTCCACCTGCCGATGCGGGGGACGCGGGTTCGTGCCCCGGTCCGGGAAGATCCCCCATGTCGCGGAGCGGCTGGGCCCGTGAGCCATGGCCGCTGAGCCTGCGCGTCCGGAGCCTGTGCTCCGCAACGGGAGAGGCCAGAGCGGTGAGAGGCCCGCGTACCGCAAAAAAAAAATGAAGAAAAAAAAAGAAAAGAGAATTTCTTAGTTTAAAAAAATCATATTTAATAGAATGTTTAAAAATGATATCCAATAAAATTAACAAGTACTCTGTAATAGAAGACAGGTAGAAACATGTTTGCAAACACAACAAAGCTTAGGCCGTAGGTGTTAACCGATTACAGTGTTGGACACGGCAGATACCAACAATAATTTGTAAACTAGCAAAACATCCCAGGGAGAAATCCTACATGCAATCAACCTCTGATGATGAGCAAGAGAGGAAGAGAACAGGACGGAGGAGAAAGAGAAGATGTAATGCATGTGTGTGTGCACACACGCACGTGCCCGTGCACACACACACGTGCCCACGTGACCAGGGTGCTTTCAGTGAAAAGGAAAAACGAAATACGCCCTTAATAAAGGCAGAGAAGCTCTACCAGAATTACTGGATAATAATTTTAAAAGATCTGTAGGAAGACAGCTGCATAAGGTAAACTGATGGAATCAAATATTCTTTGGTGGCTGTGTGCAATTACTCGTGAGACATTAGACATCGTGTAAATGAGGATACATCCTTTCTTTTATCAGAACAACGAGGAAGCGTAGGTGAAGCCTCTTCGTTGTACACATTCACCACACAGTTTTCTCTCTTCTGCTTCATTTTAATAAAACAGCCGCACCACTAACAGCTGTGGAATTGACTTTAAAAATTACGAGTCTAGTGATCACTATTAAATTGGAATGATTCCAACAACTTAGGGAGGAAATATAAGTAAATACAGAAAGACAGGTTTCAGAAACTCAGTTCATGTCTCTATGTGTAAAATAAATTAACCATGATTCATCCTATTGATTCCCCAGAGCCGCCTTATTATACAGACCCGTGGACCTAAGATCTATTCATCTTACGTGATTACTACCAAGTCAGAAGTTTGGTAAAAAATAAGATGATCATATACAGGTGCATCTGGGCATCTGTTTTTGTGATTTTATCAAAAGCGCTCATAACTTAACTCATCAGCCTCTGTTCAGTTCATAGGAGTCTTGTGTGTTCTCCAACATCCAAGAGACACCAGTCAAGTATTTTCCCTTTGGTGCTAGTCATGAAAAGCGATAATTAATAAAACGCCTTGCCCAGCGCGTCAAAAACAATCACCATAAAAAAACCTCTGATCTCTGTTTCTTACCACTCATGTTTTATCACAAAAATGGTAATAAACAACATTGACTTTATGCAAATTCAAAATCCACTGTTTTCTACAATTATAAATATGACAAAGAGTCTGGTGCAGATATCCATATTACAACTTTTTAATTTATCTGCACTATCACTTGTCACAAAATGAAAAAAATGCATGTCGCCAATTAATTTTTGAGAGGTTTTTGTAAAAATAAAGACGCTGTAAACCATCAACTTATCTTTAGAGATTCTTCAGCTGGCAAACCATGACTCCGCTGAATGTTTCATCGTCATACAAAGTCACATCATTTTAAGAAAAGGCCAATGGGACGTGACTGTTTAACATCTTAGAAGGCCGTGCTTTCAGAACACAAGGGACATGGGCTTTTGAACTTGGTTTCGAAAACTGGCTCCACCGTTTAGAGATCTTGAGCGAGTCCTTTGACCTTGCTGAACCTCAGTCTAATCAGGTGTAAGTAAGAAAAAGACTGTTTATTTTCCTGAATATAAGATAAAATGAGATAATATGTGCATCTCATTCTTTCAGCATTCAGTGAATACTGGTTATCTAGACACTGTTTTCAGTACTGGAGGACACAGTCTTGAACGTGGCAAACCTCAGCCTCACGGAACTTACTTTCTAATGGGTGGAAGAGGGACAGCAAATAAACATATTACAAATTAATTAAAAAGACATACATACATACATACATATATCAGTATAATGTTAGGGACAAATGCAATGAAGGGATCAGTGATGGGATGGGTGGGTATTACCATATATGTTTAGATTCTCTACAAATATTAATATATTTTGTGTTCTTTCTTTTATCCCTCCTTCCTTTGAATCCCTCTTCTAAGGATTACAACCAAGACTGAAAACATGCACACATGCACACACACATACACAGCAAGTTGGATACTGGTTTGGACTATGTTAGTGAGTATCTCTGTATTTTAAAGCTATTTTTCTTAGGCTATTTTTTTTTCTCCTTCACTAAGTACATAACCATTCTATGTATTATTGCGCAAGCATACTGAGGTGGAAGGCATGCTATGGCCTTGTACCTTTCTATCTTCTTTGTAACTTTCCCCAACATTTTGGAGTATATACGTGCAAGTGTGTAGGATATGATCTGTACAGCTTAATTAAACGCTGCCCAATAAAACAGAAGTACATTGAAAAAAACAGGATAATTAATTTTTACTTCTTAAACAATTTCCTGATCAACTGTCTTAGGGATCCTTATTCTTCAAAAAGGTCCACTTAATTTTTTTTTTTTCTAAAATACTGTATGATTTCAAGGATTTGCTTGGTCAAATAAATATCACTGTATAAGTAATCATATATAATGACTGTCATTATCATATATAATGACTGTCATTGCTCTTTTAAAATTGCTATACTTACTTTTCTTCTTCCAGTTTTATTTTGTTGTAATTGATAGACGGCACTGTATACGTTTAAGGAGTACAACAGTGATTTGACTTCCATACATTATGAAATAATGACCACGACAAGTTAGAGAGCACCCATCATCTCACAGAGATACACAATTTAAAAAACAGAAAAAATATTTTTTCCATTTGATGAGAACTCTTAGGATTACTGTCTTTACAGCTTTCGTATGTAACAGCAGCGTTAATTCTATTCACCACGTTGCACGTTACATCACTAGCACTTATTTATCTTATAACTGGAAGATTGTGCCTTTTGACCGCCTTCATCCAATTCCCCCTCCCCTCCCCCCCACCTCTGGAAACCTCAGATCTGATCTCTTTTTCTATGAATTTGTTTGTTTTTGAAGTACAGTTGACCTACAATACTATGTTAGTTTTTCTTACACAACACAGTGATTTAATATTTCTACACACTTCAAAATGATCACCATCCTACGTCCAGTTACCATCTGTCACCATACAAAGATGCTACATTAATTACTGACTAAACTCCCCACAATGTATACTCCCCATTTACTTTGCGACTGGAAGTTTGTACCTCTTAATCTCCCTCACCTGTCTCTCTCCTCCCTCGATCCCCTTCCCCTCTGGCAACCACCTGTTTGTTCTCTGTATGTGTAACTCTGTTTCCGTTTTACATTTGTTCATTTGTTTTGTTTTTTAGATTCCACATATAAGTGAAATCATATACTATTTTTCTTTCTCTGTCTGACTTATTTCACTTAGCACAATATCGTCTAGGTCCATCCATGTTGTCGCAAACAGCAAGATTTCATTCTTCAGTAATATTAAAAATGCTATACTTATAAATGTCATTCACAGTTCCTAATCACCTGAGTTTGCCAATGTTACAAGTCAACAGGGAGTTGGCATAACTGCAGCAAAAGTGCAAACAACATATCATTCATTCATTTCAACCTTCACTGTTGTGAAAATTAAACTACATCTAAATATACATATATATGTGTATGGGAGTTTATACATATATACAGTTTACAACAGAGTTGGGTATACAGTAAGTACTCAATAAATGTTAATTACTTCCAGCTTTTCCTATCTAAGCTCTTACAATACCTTCCATAACTGATTTCCTACCTCTAGTCTCACCAGGCTTTGCTCCATATTCCAACTGTCACCGGGTAACCTTTCTAAAATACAAATGCAGGCGTATCACTGCTTTTTATGTTTCCTTATCACTTTACCATGGAACACAAAGCGCTTAGATACAGAGTAAAGGGGTTCCCACTCTTCTCTGTGTATCCCCAGCACCTCCTTCTTGCCTCCCTCCGGGGCTGACAATACTCTATGACAAGTCATCTTTCCCTGATTTTTGTCACCATGATTACATTGTGAGCTACTCCTAACAGGGAACCCATCTCATTCACCCTAAGAACTTACTGGGTGTTCAGAAGCTGTTTGGTAAATGAATGGACAGTTAATTGAACAGATAAAAATATGTGCCAACAATAGGTTGCAAACCAGACATGAACGTTTGTTCATTTGTTTTTAATAATTTGTTTAGTTGAAGGTCTCTTTTGCACAAACCCATCTGTTGAAGAAACATATTTTGCAGAAGTGCTTCCCTGATTTGGGATGGTTTTGCCCTTAAGATGCTGTTGTTGATATCTACACCCAGGAATCATTCTAAAGAGAATTATCACCTTGCTTTCCCCATCTCCCCATATTTCCCTAATAGACACACAGCCTGTAAAAGGACACATGGCATCTCTCCAAAGTGCTGCTTTTAGAAAGAGAGAGAAAGCAGCCCTCTTGCTTAGTTTACACGTCTTCCCCTGTGAATACAAGATTCTCACACTGGCACTCAAGAGCTCCCTCACAGAACGCCCTCCTATCTTTGCAATGTCGTCAGCAATGGCCCTGAACTCCAGCAGGTCCTTATAGTGACTCTGACCCTCAAACATAATCTTGCTGATTCTCTCCTCCAATGTTTTGCTTGTCTCTTTCTCACACAAGGAAAGCTACGGTAGATGTGAAGACGTACGGCCCACGTGTCCCTTTAAGTAGGGACTGTGTGCCCAGTCTCTACCTAAATTGAGGGCAGGGCATCAACAGACAGCGTCCGGGTCCAGCAGCTTCAGGATAGATCAACCTCAGCTGCAGAAGAACACCTGGCCCAAAGCAAGCTCTCCCACTTCTGACGACCAATCGAGAAAGGGTCAGAAGGTCCGTTCTGGCCGATTCAGGATCCTCTTACGGGGAAGACTGGCTGCATCTTCCTGCTGGGCTGGCAGAAGCTGGGCCGCTATTTCCTAGTTCAACTTCTCTCTGCGCAGTCCGGACTCTGCCCTGCCTTTCCCTCACATACACTCCTTCCTAATACACATCTTGAACCCCAGCTCCATCTCAGCATCTGCTCCCAGAGAACCCAACTGGCGACAGATGGCCCACATCACCCGTCATTTCACGGCCAGCTCACATTTTCCGGGTCTCTCTTGACTGATAAGGCTCAGCTTGAACGGATCCTGCTCTACTCTTCCTAGCACTTGCTACCTTAGCAATTCATGGTGAGGAGCGTTTCCTTTTATGTGTATATAACTCATGAGTGTCACCGTCCCTTATCGATGTGAAGCCACGTCCTAAGGTCAGGGCTCGTCTCACTCTTTCTCCTTCTGTCCACGGCAGGTGGTACAATACTTCACAGGAAGAACTACTTAATATTTACTGAATGGAAAGTAATACATCTTAGATAATTCATTTTTTCCCCCTCCACTTATCCGTAAGTCATCTTTAAGGTAATTTGGTTAATCTTAAATTTGAAAAGTAAGTTCCTGTGCATATTTCTCCATATATATATAATTTGAGTAATGCAATGCACTTCTCTGGAAGTGCTATAAGGGAAAACATTTAGAGTTTAGAAGCATCGTTACATTCTCGGTTCAAGATCTATGTATCAACCGAGGTGTAATTTTTCAAATCCCACATCCAGGGGTAAGATGAATTAACAATTAACGTGAAATCAGCACTAGATAATGTAGTAAAAGAAAGCCTAAACAAAACACTAGCAAACACATTAATATCTCTAAATTATATCTGACAGAATCAATTCTGTTTGGTTATGATGTAGCAAGTTAAATTTCAGGCTTTATTTGAAATAAAGTATAATTTAAATTACTAGCAAAGGTATTGCAGATAGCTGTTTTCATAAAAAATAAAGGAGCATTTAATTCACAAGTAACAAACCACCTCCTCAGAAGATGGGTTGGTCTTCTAATTATTTCTAATAGAAACAAGTGGCATTTTTCCTTTTATTTTTCTATGGAAACCTGGGAAGATTAGGGGAAATCTTTATTTAGATGTTTGATTCTTACTCAGCTCCTCTGAAGCTTTCAGTTAAATCTAGAAATTGTGATGCAAGTTGGCAGAATGTAGATTTAAACTTAAAAAAAATAAAAGTTTGCAATAACATAAAAGTGTGTTCCCAGAAATGAAAACCCTACTTTAACTTCCTACATGTGTCCTTCTGTTGATTAGAACAGAACTGTGCTCCAGCTGTTAGTTTCTTTTATTCTTTTCAGAGTTGAAAGACACACATGCTCTGTCCTTGAAACTCTTAATAACTCTGCCTCTGATTGCTTGTTTTTGAGGAAATATTAAGTTTTGTTTCTGTTTTTTTTTAAACTGTTGCTCTTTTTCTCTATTGCTACTTAGAGTAGTACGATATTTCTATCAAAGCTTCCTCCTTTTAAGAGCAGTAAACTAGTATATAATTTTAATCCTTTGGATACCACTTTGTTGCATGGTAAAACTGATTTTTGTCTGAAATATATAGGTTGCAGATAGCCTACGTGTTCATGTCTTTCTATATAGTACTTTAAGGCAAGATAAGCTTAAAAACGTGCTTAATGGGATCAATGATTAGCTGATGGCCTTTCTTATGGGAGAGTTGCACTTGTATTGGCAATCACTTATGGACAGAGAAAATAAAGCTTGGATTGGAGTCTGAAAACTATGATGAAAGCCCACCTCAGACCATCTTTTGAGCATAGAGAAGGAAAATTTCTTTGTCCTCCCTTGACACTTTGGCTTTGGGAAAGGAGCAGGGGTCTAAAACAGGCTAAAAGGATAAATAAACATATTTGATATATTAGTTTATGTAAGAGACTCTCAAAAGATGGATACTCCTTGTTATCTTCACAAACAATATACCATGTTTTCTGAAACACTTCACCAGAACTGCTGTAGTCCAAGGGAAGAGGAATGTCCCCTGAGACGACGGCACACACTCTGAAAGTAATCCCAGGTATGAGGATTAGAAAGATAACTTGAAGCTTCATTTCTTTTATCTTATCACATCTTTGCTCCCTCATAGGAGTATAAGTGATAAGTTCTATTTCAAAGAACACCGCATTGGAGCTGTACAAACTGAAGCAAAAATTTTTCCCAACTTGTTATGGGTGAGAGGGAAGGAAAGACTGTCTGTCCCTTACTGACTCTCGGAAAGTTTATATAACGCATGTGACTGAAACGTCCCATCTTCATGTCTGTGCTTAAACCTGGAGAGGGCAAATCATAGCAAATTTGAAGTGGGCACATTCAACGCTTTAGCACCGAGAAAGATAGTACAATTTAACCACAACAAGAATTTTTCAATACAGAAGACTTCTGGCATTGGGGTACGAGAGAGAGAGTGGCCGAAAGGGCACATCTCATCCTCCCTGCTTTGCATCCCCTTCTTAGGAAGAAGAGGACTTATGTGTCACCAGTGGGTTCTGAGGTTTGCATCAGAAGGTGCTGAAACCAGAGCTTCGGGTCTGGCGTGGGGAGCTGGGGAGACCCTGAACCTCGCACTTCTCTTTGGGAAAAGGGATGCTGACTCTTTAGTTGGTTTTGCTTCCCTTTAATTTTTGGTGCTCAAATAAAGTAATACACCTAAAGCAATTTATTAATGTGGTCTAAAAAGCAAAGTTAATACATGATGATATAGTAGAGTGATGCATGAACCGCATGACGAGTAACAATAAGAAGAACTTTGGTGATGAAAAAGAATACATATGTGTATAACTGAATCACTCTGCTGTACAGAAATTAACACAACATTGTAAATCAGCTACACTTCAGTAAAATATTTTTAAAAAGAAGAATTTTGGTGAACATAACTTGACATAAGTCAACTACTTTTAAAGGGATCAAGTTTAATACATTAAAAACGTGGTACAGTATAACATTATTAATTTAGACGACACACATCTTAATATTTGTGATCGCTGTATCAGATCTAGGTTGAAATAAATGCGTTTACTATCCGGGAGGAAAAGGCTTAAAAAACTGAACAAGATATGTGTAAAAGATTTGTGTAAAAGGAACAGAAATTTCAGAGGCCAAGGACTAGGGAAACGTGATGTAATTCCATTAAACAGAGATCGGAAATGGGACATATTTATTTTGGACACCAGCTGGAACATTTAATTACTAAGTCACCAAAAGAACCTTATTCTATGATGACCTTACTTATAAAGCAGTTTCATGGCATGCACTCAAGGACATTATTACAACAGGGCTCACAGCACATCGTTCATATCCATTTCCTTTAATAATCTATTAGGGACCTGAATAGAGTGAAAAAGCAGCATTTCTTTTAAACTCCTCTATAATTCAGATGTTATCAGTGTGGACTAAACCTGTGGTCAATTAAATCTGAAGTAGTGCAGTCTTTACGTTCCTTGAATCTAGTGGACTTGAAAGCAAATACTATTTTATGATATGTTAATAACACAAGGAATTTTACTAGCAATATTTAGTGGAACATAGAGACACCTAAGCTCTATCTATTTGCACAGCAGCAGAATGGATCTCAGAACGGTCCCAACCATAACTCTTAGTCAAACACATTAGCACAGTCCATTTACACGGGAGAATTCTCAGTAGAGACCTGGAAATATGCTTTAAAGTCACAATCAGAATGTTACTCCAAATGTCCTTGTGTGTATAAACACCAAGCCTGGACTGTGAATCAGAAACCGTAACAGGTGGCTCTAATTTGCTGCAATCTGAAAATCATCTAGTTTGTAGCTGAACCAAAGTTTTGCTTCTCCCCCAATCCTGAGAACCGATTCAAAATAAATGAAACCTTATTTTTTTTTCCCCCCAGAAATGACTGAACCATACATTTTAAAACATCAAAATATTCTCAGAGCCCGAGATGGCCTCAGTATTTTATTTAACTTAGAACTCTGAGAGACAAACACTAGTGCCAAAAGGGACCATGTGGCCAATTAGATTGCAGGTTATCAGTGGAATAATTCTTATCAATACAAAGTACAAGTAAAACCCATAGAGGTAAAGGGGAATCTTTTCCTCGCATTTGTAGTCTATGGATATACTCATTCCAAATAAGCCTATTCTATTTTGCTTCCTAGTTTCTTTTCCCTTCTGTAACTTCATACAATCAGAATGCAAGATCATTTTCTACTACCTGGATGATTATTTTATTAAGATCAAGTTCTCTTTTGTACAGAATTTGCGTGGTGTTATGCGTAATTAAGCACTTGATGAATGCGACTCTTATACAATAAGATTATTATATCTTCAAACATTTAATCAGTTTTGCCCTAAATTATAGCTTATTATCAATATCCCACTTAGCCTCTGATAATCTGCTATCATGTTGATAGATGCTCTGATATAAAGATTTTTATGAGTGTTGATCAGTATATAGAATTGAAGTAAATATATTATGGCTTAATTTAAATGTTCTCATAGATACAGCCATTTGGTTCAGTTCTGATATGAGTTCAAACTGGAAAAGCTTTGAGAATATAATATTTAAAGAAGAATAGCACACTTCATGAATTTAAACATCAAATTGTATTGTATCAAGGGTTGTTTTAAATATTAAGTAGTATAATGTGGGAAATATGCACTGCATTATCAAAATCTTAGGAGAAAAAGATTTCTGTCTAAAATGTTAACATAAATTCATTTTCATTGAACATTATATTTTGGGGGGAAGAGTGTCATCTTGTAAGATCAGCATTATATTGCATTTAAGGAAAAAACTTAGAGATTGGTTGAATCTTATCTTAAGCTTATCTTTTCATCTTTCATTACATACTTTCCTTATTAAAAAAAAAGCCTTTTAACTCCCTTGTGAGGTGTTGATAGAACTTTAAAAATGAGAGTCAATTTCTGCTTAATTCAGAGGCACAGAGAGGGTAGGGCATGGTGAGGAATCCAGCTTCAAAAGGAAACAAAGCATGAAAGAAAGTCACCTTGTTAGCTGACAGAGCAGTGTGTTTGCCTCAGGGATCGAAGTTGTATTGAATATTCCTGGTTTAAATGGTCACCATAAACTATGCCATCATTACCTACCTGCAGGTCCTAGATGAATCTACGTACCTACACAGATAGATGACAGGATTGCTGGAATTGCTTTATCTTAGCTCAAAAGAATAGAGCTAAGATAAGAGAAGAGAAATATGCACAGTTTTGCTGATTCAAATATTAATTTGGAAACTCTGGCCTTAAAGGGGTGAGGGAAAAAACAGAGGACCTTGAGTAATGGATATATTCCTGCCGGCTTTATTAGTTCTGTGTATTCCCATTGTATAATGGGGGATCAAAACATGTCTGGTGAATTTTCTTAAAAAAGTACAAGAAGAAGAAATGCAGACACTTATCTTCGAGGCTTAATTTAGTGTTCAGATTACACACAAACTACAACTCTATTTTATACATCAATTGGACAAATAATTAAACAATGTTGTTAATATACTACGCTTGGAGAATTTTATAACTTATTTCCTATATAACCTTCTTGTTGTTCAAAACTTTCCAGGATGGTGAGCTAAAGGATCATTCCTATAATGTTCTAGGAAAGGAAACTTGGAGTTACATATTATAATAATTGCCCCTCTTTGGGTACCTTTAATTGTATAATTTACCAAGTCATGCAGAATTGTTTCTATATAGTTCATATGTGGTGCAGTCTGTTTCTACCAAGGTTACTCAAGAGGGGTATCCTCTCTCTCCTGTATCCCTGCCATGGTCTCCTTGTTTGACCTCTGTTAATTCTCATTGTCTCCTCCCTCTTTTCACCAAACCCTACCTTACCAAAGGTGATTCTACATTTTGAACATAGTCTGAATACTGAAGATACAGCAATTAAAAACCCCTTCCTTTAAAGAAGGATTGGAGACAGAGGGAGAGAAAGGAGCAGAGAGAGAGAAATTGAGCAGGCAAAAAGGAAACCGTAATTTAAATGCTGCTACCACAGGGCTAATCAAAGTTGCGTAGAGCCTATAGGAAGGGCAACTATGCTTTGAGGATTTCTTAGAAATAATAATTAAGCGAAGATTTTAACAACAGGATGGTTTTAGCAAGATTTTCCCTCTTTGGCAATATGTAGTTATGGATAGAAAAGCTTCTCTAGGCAAGGCAAGGCTCAGATGTGAGAGAAAAAAGCTACAAATAGAACTACCATAGGACCCAGCAATCCCGCTCCTGGGCATATACCCAGAGAAAACCATCATTCAAAAAGACACATGCACCCCAACGTTCACTGCAGCACTATTTACAATAGCCAGGACATGGAAGCAACCTAAGTGTCCATCAACAGAGGAATGGGTAAAGAAGATGTGGTACATATATACAAGGGAATACTCCTCAGCCATGAAAAGGAATGAAATAGTGCCACTTGCAGAGACATGAACAGACCTAGAGACTGTCATAGAGAGTGAAGTAAGTCAGAAAGAGAAAAACAAATATCATACAATATTGCTTATACGTGGAATCTAGAAAAATGGTACAGATGAACTCACTCGCAAAGCAGAAATAGACACACAGCTGTAGAGAACAAACTTATGGATACCAAGGGGGGAAGGGGAGGGTGGGATGAACTGGGAGGTTGGGATTGACATATATACACTACAATGTATAAAATAGATAACTAATGATAACCTACTGTATAGCACAGGGAACTCTACTCAACGCTCTGTGGTGACCTAAATGGGAAGGAAATCTAAAAAAGAGGGGATATATGTATACATATAAATGATTCACTTTGCTGTACAGCAGAAACTAACACAACAATGTAAAGCAACTATACTCCAATTAAAAAAAAAAAAGAAACAAATAACCAATGGAGACAGGGCTCCTTAGAGAAAGTAATTTTCAACTTGAAACCTGGAAATCATTATCGTTTTACTTTGATTCCATCTTCAAGCCTTCACTGCATGTGAAGATGGAATCTGAGGAAAGTGGGAAGCTCTGGTAGGCTCCATTCTTCGAAAGAGTTATTTCCAATGATTTTCTCATCTTAGTTTTTTTTTTTTTTTTTAATTCACTTATCTATTTCTTCATTTATGGCTACGTTGGGTCTTCGTTGCTACGCGTGGGCTTTCTCTAGTAGCAGCGAGCGGGGGCTACCCTTCGTTGCAGTGCGCGAGCTTCTCATTGCGGTGGCTTCTCTTGTTGTGGAGCACGGGCTCTAGGCACGCGGGCTTCAGTAGTTGTGGCACGCGGGCTCAGTAGTTGTGGCTCGTGGGCTCTAGAGTGCAGGCTCAGTAGTTGTGGCACACGGGCTCAGTTGCTCCACAGCATGTGGGATCTTCCTAGACCAGGGCTCGAACCCGTGTCCCCTGCACTGGCATGGAGATTCTTAACCACCACACCACCAGGAAAGTCCCTCTCATCTTAGTTTGAAAGCTGGAAACTACAGGCCAGAGCTGTGACTGGAGCACACACAGCAGGTGCTGGACAAACTATGTTAAATCAGGGAAAGAATAAATATTCTATTCTTGGTGAAGCACTATTTAAACCAAATTGCATAGAGGTGAAGAACAATAAGCATGGATTTTTATCCAATTATGGTAAATTGTTCTTGAAAATTCAATCTATATCATCCACACCTGTATTTTGTCAAAAAGCGTTCTATCTTGTACCTACTACTCACAGAATAATTGTAATAGGATAAATATAGATTGTTCCTCCATATTGGAAGCTCCCCTGTAAGTTTTCTGATCTTCATTCACTTTTTTGCCCAAAGAATTTGTGAGTCTTTGCAGACATCTGTTAAAACAAAGAGTTGTCCCCGTGGTTGATGGTTCTTTGATATACGGTTGGGATTTTTGGAGAAAGGACACAGAAGTCTTTGTCAGAATCATGTATTAATATACATGCTATTATCTAAAGGTTTGATGTAAACTGGATTTTACGCTTCTTTGCACTTTTAAAACATTAAAGAAAGAAAAAACTCCCTGGGTCAAAATTTAATAATAGATGTCATTAATTTTTGTTTTGATCCTCTAATTCAGTCTGTTAATATGACAAAAGCCAATAGTTCTCTGATATTTTAGTGACTTTTTTTGGTGAAGATTTTATTTGTCATTTTCATCATGTAATTGAGACAGCAACAACCTAACTAGTCACTAAATTCCAAAACTTATTATAATTGTTGACATGGTTGTATTTCTTACTTTAAACCAATATATTCAATGAAAAAAATTCAATGAGGTAAGAACATACAAATGTATAAAATCAACATGACAGTAACTTAGAATTATATAACACAATTTCTGCCTCGAAAAACAAATATTACATTGAAAAATTTTTAAATATTTGAGAATTTCCTAAGAGAGTTACAAAATATTCTCACATGAATATATCTAAAATGTTCTTTTAAAAAAATTACTTCCACTAATTTGCTCCATTATATCAGCAGCAAAACATTAATTTTTCAAATTAGATTAAAATCTTTTAAAAGAAGACTACAGGACAACACCACTTACTACTCAACACAGTTGCTTAAGCAATTAAAAAAGTGCAAGTTAACGATTCTGTTCACAAGATTTTACAGATCATTCCCCGTTTTGCCAAAAATTACTACTCATACAAATAACTTTTTTTTTTTTTGCGGTACGCGGGCCTCTCACTGCCGTGGCCTCTCCCGTTGCGGAGCACAGGCTCCGGACGCGCAGGCTCAGCGGCCATGGCTCACGGGCCCAGCCGCTCCGCGGCATGTGGGATCTTCCCGGACCGGGGCACGAACCCGTGTCCCCTGCATCGGCAGGCGGACTCTCAACCACTGTGCCACCAGGGAAGCCCCATACAAATAACTTTAATGTTCATACTGTCAAGTATTATATTTTCTATTTAGTGCTTTTATATACAATTTCCTTTTCCCAAGACTAAATATATATACTTTTCATATATATATATACATAT
>NW_020837969.1:1784224-1811594 GCF_003676395.1 Aethalodelphis obliquidens
ATATATATATATAATTTAAATAAGTCAACTTTCACCTTTGTCATAAAGCTCTTCCAAACAGACCAGAGGAAAGCTATCAGGTTATCTCTTTCACTGTGTTCTCTTCTTGAAGAATTACAGCCCTAGTCTCTTCATTTGCTTGTGTTTGCACTTGTTCTGTCATCCTATAAAGCACACCTAAACTTGTTATCATCCTTCCATATTTTAGTCTAATGCGGCTCTACTGCAGTGTGTATATATTGTGAACTTCTCTACAGGTCTTCCTGTTTGAAATGACATATTCATAAGAGATGAGGGTGGATGACTATGGCTTAATAGACAGTGGCCCAGGAGACCAAATCCCCCTCCTTTTTTAATGACATCACCAGAAA
Source organism: Aethalodelphis obliquidens (assembly GCF_003676395.1). Taxonomy (NCBI): domain Eukaryota; kingdom Metazoa; phylum Chordata; class Mammalia; order Artiodactyla; family Delphinidae; genus Aethalodelphis; species Aethalodelphis obliquidens. The sequence continues at coordinate 1,784,596 of NW_020837969.1, forward strand.
ACAATCACAGGCAATATGCCCATGCATTCTATATTGTTTTTGATTCATCCTTACTTTCTTAGTGTGCTACTGGGCAAACCTGCTTATTCTAGAGAGAAGGGACATGGGCTCTCTGGAGGAAAAAAAACAAACGAACAGTGGACCATCTGATACTATTTAGTTTAATGATGAAAAGAGTAATGGATGAGTTAAGGGACATTAAAGGGGCACTTTCATGCCTTAGAATCTGTTTAGACTGAATCTTTTCAATAGTCTCGACTGCCACTAAAAAAATTATGTGAGAAAGGAGGATTCTTTTCAACTTCATCACACATTCTAATAAAAATTTATAACTTTTGCAGGTTTTTAGACATTTAATCTTGAGCAGAGTGCCTTTTTCCTATAGGAATTCAATATTGGTTGAACTACACTAAATAGTGCACACACAAAGTCTGCTCATAGCAAGCTTCATTCAAGTTCCTAAATTCTAAAGTGAGAATTCTCCATTAACATTTTTGCTTGGATTTCTTCTGGGAGACACATGAAATCATACTTTTTTAAGATTATAATGTTATATATATTATGTATCACATACGTGAATGAAAACTCTTTTTTCATATTTAAGTCCTTGAGTTTATTTTTTCCTTTAAATCTTTAAAATAACCTGTTCAGCAAAATGATTTTGTAGTTTTAGCCATCTGAGGGTCAATAATTGGGGGTTAAGTCATATGATACAAAATACGTAACAGAGTAGTTCGCTGAAGTGAGTCTATTGTAGTAACAATACTTTAAGAGAAGTAGACACAATCAAACTTACAGATAAATGAATTATGCACTAGTTTCACTGTCTGATATCAAACTGAGCTAGAAAATAAAGTTTTTCCTTCTCTTTTCACCAGTTAAAATAAGCAAAATTATATTTTAAAATCTATTAAACACTAAGAATTTTTCATAGAGTGGGAAAAGGTTTGAAGTACTCCAACTGCTCAAAGTAATGCTTTTAATTTGAAAATATAAAAAAAAGTAAATACATTCTTGATAAATAGAAAAAATATTAATAGTTCTTCCAAGGAGTATGCATTTTGGGATTCTTTTCCCACAAAAATGTACGTGGAGACCAGTACATTTCAGATAAGTTAAAAATCGAACAGGGACTTCCCTGGTGGTCTGGCAATCAAGACTCTGCGCTCCCAGTGCAGGGGGCCTGGGTTCGATCCCTGGTCGGGGAGCTTGATCCCGCAGGCCACGACGAAAAGAGCCCGCAGGCCGCGACTAGGACCCGGCTCAGTCAAACAAATAAATATTTTTAAAATAAATTAATTAAATAAAAATCAAACAATTCCAGATAAATCGAGCTTTCCTAGAAAACTTCTACCAGTAATGAAGAAAGGTAAATGCTATATCAATTTAACGTATATGCCACATGGATACAATTCAGACAAAATAACAGCACGGTTTGAGTGACATCACAGAGATGAGGGTTAATGCATGAAAGCCAGCCATGGCTTATCCCACAAAACAGACGGGATAACAGATCATTTCATGAAGATCTCCTACAAAGTACAACCTATAAATGGTCACTAGTTTTCCCACACTCCTTCCCACCCTCCCTATCCCACCCCTCCAGGCCGTCACAGAGCACCGAGCTCATCTCCCTGTGCTATGCGGCTGCTTCCCACTAGCTATCTGTTTCACATCTGGTGGTGTATATACGTCCCTGCCACTCTCTTGCTTCGTCCCAGTTACCGGGTGCTGCAGACTTTAAAAACAAACAAATAAAAATGAAAACCTGAGTGTCCTGAAGACAGATGATTTCTGGATCCCAGGGAAGTGCACTGTGGATCATCACTGCACGAATGAATAAATGCATGAAGGAAGGATTCATTTAGCTACTTGTACTTATCATTTGGACATTTAAAAAATAGTGGATAAATGCTATTAAGTAAACTAACAGAAAGTACACAAAATACCATGTATTTAACATGCACTAGGTACTTTAGAAGTCTCTTCTTGTTTAGTCATCAGGGCAACCCCCTCAGTGTCAACATTATCATCCTCGTTTTTCAGATAAAGAAACTGAGGATATGCGATGTTATTGGGATATACACAGATAATAAATGGAAAAACCATATTTTCCTCAGTATTGTTCTCTCTTCCCTATCTGCTGGTCTGCCATTACATCCTGAACCATTCGAGGAAAGAAAGTATTGATATTTCTCTTGTAACAAGGAAACACCTGGCATGATATGCACTTGACAAAGTTTAGTTCATCAATTACCATCTGACACTTAGCAAGGTCATCTTAAGTGAATAGATTTAATCATTTTATTATTATTTTCTTCTCTTTTTTCTCATTTCTTCTTTGGCCCAAGGGGTTCTTTGACAGTTTTATTACAACATTTACTGCTTTCCTCTCTAGCTGCTTTTGTCAGACTCAAATGGAGAAGAGTCAGGAGCTTGCCTTGTTATGTAGGAACTTAGAAAAATTATTTAACAAGTTGTGGGTATTGCAACACTAGACAAAATGTCTTCTGAGCCCTGGTCTGGTGGTCTTTTCATAATATTACGTTACTTTTCACATCGTGTCCCAAACTTCACATCGTGTTCACAGAGTAGGCACTGAAATGTCATAAAGATACAGACATAGAAACAGCACACTGAATGAAGTAAATTACATTTTATGGTAATGGGCTGGGTCTAGAAACTTTAAAACAACACACAAATTCTAATGCTACATGTGTCTGTGAAAGAATAATATAGAATAGTGCTGGTCCTTGTTTCACTGGGGTTAGAGCGGGCCCCTTTTCGCCCCATAATTTCCCTAATTAGTCTCCACTGTGTTCTCCCTCGGAGTCTGCAGGCCAAGACAGTATCTGCTTTATTGCCATGGGAAGCAAGCTTGCTCTTACTGAGCTTTATTAGATGCTCCATTCTCTCATTTAGAATCCTATTAAGTTTCCCCTTGGCATTTTCTAAATCAATTAGTTTTAGCCTTACCCCCCTTAATATGCTCCTTTTGGAGGCTCCTAATTTGAGTCCCTAACTCTGGTATTTGTAGTTGCCTTTCCCTTTTCTTTTGGGCAAAGATTTCAATCAACTTTCCCTGCAATACTGCTTTGCTAGCGTCCCACAGAGGCCATTCTGTGACCTCACCATTATCACCGTCTGCTAAATATCCAGTCCATATGTCTCGAGCTTTTCCCTAAACTACTGCTGCCGAAGGAAGTGATTATTACTTTACCATCGCAGCACTCCCCTGTCACTTTTCAAGGGAAATCATTCCACACCCAAATGAATCATTGCAGGGTCCGAAACTAGAATCCTCGCAATAGAATAGCAACTTTGCCCTCCGTCTCTAGCGGGAATAAAAAAAAAAAAAAAAAAAAGGTCTGAGAAAGGAAGAAGAGTTTATAGAACAAAATGTGACTTGTGGTCATGAGCATATGCTTATTTGTTGAAAATCAATAGCGATGGTTAGCGGATTGCACGGCTACGAAGAATTAGAGGGTAACTACATTGTAGCACCACGGAGAACATGAGAATTCTCTAACTGTCAGGGAACTGTTTCAGTAACTTATTCTGTAGTCCAGGCATTTGTTTTTATAAACACACATAAATAAAATGCATGGTAAGCTCTTAATTCACTTAAAATAAACCGAAAAAAGACTGGAAGGAAATATATAAAATATCATTTCTAATCTTATTTTTAAGAATGGATAATTATGGATCATTTTAATTTTCAAGTTAATACTTTTCCAAATACTCAACAGCAATCATATTTATCATTAGAAGGAAATTAAAAAAAAAAAAATAGGGGCTTCCCTGGTATCGCAGTGGTTAAGAATCCGCCTGCCAATGCAGGGCACATGGGTTCGAGCCCTGGTCCGGGAAGATCTCACATGCCACAGAGCAACTAAGCCCATGCGCCACAACTACTGAGCCTGTGCTCTAGAGCCCGCGAGCCACAACTACTGAGCCCACACGCCACAACTACTGAAGCCCGTGCGCCTAGAGTCTGTGCTCTGCAACAAGAGAAGCCACCGCAATGAGAAGCCCGCGCACTGCAACGAAGAGGAGCCCCCGCTCGCCGCAGCTAGAGAAAGCCCGCGCGCAGCAATGAAGACCCAACGCAGCCAAAAATAAATAAACAAATTTATAAAAACAAAAAACAAACACATTAATACCTATGGACTGTGATCTGTGTAATTTGTGTTCTCTGAGATTCACAGACTAAAACTGTGATTATCTTACAGGACTAAGAAAATTGAGTTCCATTGCTTTGCAACTGTATATACGATGTTTCCAGTGAATGTACTATTCTAGAAATATGCATTACCTATTTCTGTTAAAATAATGTATTTTTCCCCCAAATAAGCTTATATGGTTTTAAGTAAATAAACTGAGATACATATATGGCACTACCAGCTAGTGTCACAGAACCGGAAAAATAAATTCTAGAAAAGATCGCATAAAGAAATACATACAAACATAAAATCAGTGATGAGCCAGACCACAAGAATGCAATTGTTACTTTCTAAATAATTTTCAATAAGGCATGTAAAAGCTAAAGAAAATTATTCATTATTCAGTAATTCATTAAATACTAGATACCATGTTTTTGTAGGAATATGACATTTACGACATATCAGTAGTTTGCAGGAAACACCATGCAATGTTCTGTGTTCCAGTATTTCAGTTGTCACTACAAACTTCACTTGGTATTGATGGGGAGGTCCACTGCAGTCACCATCCCCCTAGAGCACACTTAACATAACAAGAAAGCATCCAATAAAACCTTAACTAAACACATTTCTTTTCAAATTGTTTGGGAAGCTGAATCATAAACCCCACACTAAAGGTGGCCCAGAGTGGCACTGGGAATGTTAAGTGCCGTAATTGCCTCTATGCCTGTGTTGTTTCTAAGTGTTCTGTTCACTAAGGACGCTTCTACTCACACTTAAATTCTCCTATTACCATTTTATCAGCATCCTACAAGTCTTCTACATAGAGAAGTTTGAAATCCAAAAATGATTTTGCTGTAGAGGGGTCACAGATACTGAGAACACATAAAGATAACATTTTAAAGATCAAAATTGGGCAGTGGCATGAAGCTATTTTATCTGCATGTAGCTTTTTCCTTTGGATTCTAATGCTAGCTGTTTGGGCCACAATCATTTTTAAATTTTTATTTTTCTGGTGACATTTACTTTTCAATTTATTGCATTTTACGAAAGCAGTGTCCAAGACAGATAGAAAATTTACAAGAAAATGTTCCTTCAACAAAATAGTTTGAGAAGCACTGTCCTAGGCCATAAAAGACGTATCCACAAATGTCAAAGTTTAAATTTCACACAGACTATGTTGAATGACTACAACTCATTTAAGAAATAAATCAATAATTAAAAAAATCAAAATAAACAATCAAGGACAGACTCATGGGTCTAGGGGAGAATCACAAAGGCATTGAGGAATCACTTACAACTGATCAATAACAAATCAAAACTCGTGGAATCTAGATTAAGGCAGTGCGTGGAAAGAAATGTGCAGTGCTAAATGGTTAACTGGAAAAAAAAAAAAAAGGAAAGCTGAAAATTAAATAAACTAAGTATCCAAAACTGGGGGCTCAAAAATGACAATAAAATAAGTCTAGGGCTTCCCTGGTGGCGCAGTGGTTGAGAGTCCGCCTGCCGATGCAGGGGACACGGGTTCGTGCCCCGGTCCGGGAAGATCCCACATGCCGCGGAGCGGCTGGGCCCGTCAGCCATGGCCGCTGAGCCTGCGTGTCCGGAGCCTGTGCTCTGCAACGGGAGAGGCCACAACAGTGAGAGGCCCGCGTATAGAAAAAAAAAAAAAAAAAAAAAAGTCTAAAGGAAGTAGGAAGGAATATTGTGATATGAGCAGAATTAATAAAAAGGAAATAAAAATTAAATAATTGACTCAATAATCCAAAGCTTGGTTTATTAAAAAGTTTCATAAACTTGACAAACCTAATCCAAAACCCAATATATACATATATAAAGCTGGCTTTTTTTGAGACACAGAATATTTTTGGGTTTTTTCTTTTTTCAGAGGAATAATAGTTATTAGTAATTTTCTCTTATTAGTTATATCTGTTAGTCCCTATCTATATTCCTATTGTCAGCAGGAGTGAAAGACATTTGCAAAAGAAACTACCAATTTCACTAGTCCTCTGAATGCAGTGAGACACTGCCTTATTCTGCAGCTAGTCAGTAGGTGGGAGTAGCGAGCAAGGGGAGATGAAGGCTTGCCCCGGGGCCTCAAGAACAGGAAAAGAAAGCGAGGGCTTGTGCCAGAGGGAGGTATTGTGTTTTCAGTAGGACAAAGACACATGGAAAAAGAAACAATCAAGTTATTTGGTGGCAGAGGGGAGGGACAAATATATTTCCGGTTTATTTTTTAAGGAAATGAATAGGTGAGTCTGCACGAGCCATTTGGTTTACAAGAGAAGCCCTTCTGAGCACAGCCTGGATGGCTAAGAGGACAAATTTGTTCCGAAAAATGAAGCAGAAGAATATCGAGTTTCCAAATGCAGCTCTGGAGAGAAGGGTCATGGACCTGGGAAGAGGGAGAGGTAGGAAGAGTTGAGGAAGATTTAGGGTTGGATTCAAGAAGGAATCATCACTTCGCTGGGTCACTGGGATGAGGGGTTGACTGGCAGAATACCGTCAATGGGAGAACTCCGACATGAAACACAAATTTTAAGCAGTTCCCTGTATTTTGATTTGCTGCAATATCTTTCCACAGTACCAGAACATCTGGAAGTGTCTTGTCTTAGTCATCTTCTGAACAAGGGAACAGAGGCAGTGTGCAGGGTTGGATAAAGTAGGATGAAGGGGGGAAAGGAGGCCCTGGGTTCTCCGCTCTGTGTGAAATGGGATGCTCGGACATTTTTATTCAAATCTTAAGAGACAGAGAGACCTAGGAGGATGCAAGAAGTCTGAGAACCACCATAACAACGCGGATTTGAATTACAGGGCCTTGAGGTACAGAAGATAATACCTAAGGCAGAACAGCAACTCAGCATGTTTTTAGACGGTAAATAACTAAAGAAATAAGAAACATACTGTGACAGGACAGGAAATCCATTAAGTTATTAACATAAACTATATGCTCTTAAATTCCTGGTCTTACCTCTAAAAACTTTACTTTTATTTATAAGGACTAACTGACACCAAAACCAGGATGCCATCTTCAGTAACTTTACCCCTTCCCCACAATACATTCTTCCAGCTGAGCTAAGCATGAGCTTAAATCTACATTCTATTTTCCTAGACACTCTGCTGAACCGCTTTTCTCGTAAATAATCCTTGTGCAGTGGCTCAGATCCCAAACATTTTCCACCACAAACTCTTCAGTCCTTTTGATTTGGGGGCAGATGGCTGTGTTCAGTTTAGAGAATTAGGGACAATGAATTGTCACCAGACGTGAAAGCCCACCGGAGCCCAAGTGACTGGCAGTATTATCTTGCATTGACTGGACTCACAGTAAATATGAACATCCACAGTTCAGCTAACACATCATCTTTTTTGTTTTTTTAATAAATTTATTTATTTTTGGCTGAGTTGAGTCTTCGTTGCTGCGTGGGGGCTTTTCTCTAGTTGCAGTGAGTGGGGGTTCTCTTGTTGCAGAGCGTGGGCTCTAGGCACATGGGCTCAGTAGTTGTGGCTCGCGGGCTCTAGAGCACAGGCTCAAAAGTTGTGGCGCACAGGCTTAGCCGCTCCGCGGCCTGTGGGATCTTCCCGGTCCAGGGTTCGAACCCGTGTCCCCTGCACTGGCAGGCTGATTCTTAACCACTGCGCCACCAGGGAAGCCCAAACACATTGTCTTTTGATATATTAGCCTTCAGACTTTAAACGGACCTATCATCTCTCGCATAGAGTTCACTGATCCTGTACAAGGATACAGGTACAACTAGGGTGGGCAAGAATATGTGGCCATATTGTCTACCATAAAAATCCTTCAATAAGGAGTTAGGCAAAACTGGTTTAATATACATTTTGTATTTTATCTACCTAGGGTATTCCCATTAAGGAATAATTTTTATCAACAGCATTTATCACTTGTTACGTATACTTTCCCATTTTGTGCTTTCATGTATATCATTACTGGCTGCCTCCAAACTGCCTGTTTCTCTCATATCTAAAGTATGCAAGCATGAAACTCTACGATAGCCATCCATAGACTTACGTGTTCTATCTGATCCTTTTATTAGGATTAGTATTATTATAAATTAACTGGAACACAGAACCACACCCTCTATTTTCCACAAAGGCTAGACCCTGTAGCCATGGGAGTCTTACACATAGTAAATTCATAATAATACTTTTTTGAACAAAGGACCTCTTTTTGAATTCAAAACTGGGAGGTAGTATAATCCTTTCTACCATGTCCAGCGATTCAAAAGTGATACAACTTCTCTGTCTCCCACACTTTACCCTGTCTGATTTCTGCTTTCCACGCTGGAGAGGGAGATGGGAGAGTTAGGGAAGAGTATTCCTCGCTTCCAGCGTTACAGACCTCTTTCTTTTCCCTTCCAAACAATTGATACAGAAAATGACAAAGAAGAGAGAAAATTCACAATTATACATACAAGTCAAATAAGCACAATCCTCCCCTTCTCCCCTTTCCACTATTTAGCACATTAACAGTAAGACGGACTACAGAAGGGACCCTCGGGGCTCCCACACAGAGTTTTCCCCCTCTACCCTGCCCCATGAGAGTTATTCAATGCACGTTTCTACAGCTATGATCCCTGGTTACTAGAAAAAGGCTCCTGCAAATATCCATTCTCATGCAAAAATGTAAGCAGATTTCAATCACTGCACAGAGTGTTTTACACCTTTATTAAAAATATTACAAAGCACGAGAAACAAATGCTCTGGAGAATGAGAGGAGGAAGAAAGAATCCTAGCTTTTTTTTTTTTTTTTTTGAATCCTAGCTTTTGAAAATAATTATCACTCTATAAAAATTAAAAATCAGTGCTATTGTAACAAGGATGTTTGGTATGCTGTAATATGCACACCAAATGCTGTATCTGAAAAGGGTTAAAGAACCAATCACAGGGGTCATCCTGACACGTGCTCCAGAATGCCCTTGATGGACGGCATCTCTCCCTAGTGCATTAGGTACAGAGGCGCAATCACTGAAGCAAAGTTTATCGTGGTCACATCTATCAGCTGTTCAAATAACCAGGCCTTACCCAATCCTGTGTCAGCCTGGTGGACTTCGCTAGTTAAACATCACATCCTTCCAGTGCATTAAAAAATGTCAGTCTCCTATCTGGCCACCTGACCAAGAGAATGAGGCTTTGAGGCAGAGCATTTAATGCGACTGGGAATAACAAAATATTTATCTGCATTCTTCTTACTGAGGAAATAACGCAAGTTCATAAAATCAGGATGATCAGATCTCCTACTGTCAACTAAGAATGGATGGGGAATTTTTTAAAGATAATTTCAAGACTGAAAGCATGACTAACTTAAATGGCAAGGCTTCCAACAAGACAGGACGCTCAGGCCTTACACACTAATAAACAAGCATTCATGTTGACTCAGAACTCTGCTGAAGACATCCAGGTAAGATTTTATTGAATTTGTGTTTCATTAGTTGTGAGACACAAAAAGCTGCCAGCTAGGACTTGTACAACTTCACCTCCTGTAGGACGATTCAGTCCCAAGACTTGAGCAAGTGTTTACTGCGGAATTTACCTGTCTCCACCCCAATACTTCGCAGCAAATATGTGCTGGGTTGCTCATGTGGCATTATTTATTAAAAGTTCAAATCTTATATAATTTAGCTCTAGCAAACCTTTCTCAAGTAGATGTTTTTTATTATTCCTGTTTCACTGATGAGGAAGTTGAGACATATTTAAGTAATCTGCTTGAGAGTAAGCAACGAGGAAATATCAGAGCTAGCATTTAAACCTAGATATTATGACACCAAAATTGCCTTTCTCTGAAAAGCGTTTTAAGTACTTATGTAATCCTCAAGCTTATTCTGGCCATAATTTTAATCTTTTACTTAACAAAGAACTGAAGTCTGTTTCTTATACTCTTCGAGAGTACTTGCGCAACGTGTTCTCCTGCACGTAGCAGATGAATCTTTTTAGAATATCCAAAGAATCATTACAGGCCCAAATACCCATCATCATGTGTGCTTTTTTATATACCCTAGTGAAAGACAGAGCATTTCATTACAGGGATTCCTGCTTCCCTACTCATTCTCCTCTTTAAGAATGGCTTCCCACTAAACTCATCATCTGAGACTGACACTAGAGGGTGAAGATTACGGTCTACCAGGATTGGTCCTTTTCATGCTTCTCTCATCATTATGTTGTAGTTCAACCTTAACTAATACTTATTAAGATGATTTATGACATTTTGGCCTTATGCTGGATATTGTAGATTCAATAATTCACGTTTAACACCTAGGACAGATCAACAGAGCTTGTATGTAAAGTATTCATTATCTAGTAAACCATCTTGAAAAGCTACTAATTTTCATCACACCTATGGGGGCCAAAGCCAAATGTTTTCTCCCTTAGCTGAACCCCCTATGGTCATGGTGGAAAAAAATAGGAGAAAATTCCATTTCTTGGTACATGCCTGCATATACAAAGATTCCACAAAAAAATACTGCAGAAATCACATAACATCAAAACACTCGACTGCTGTAAGAACTATGGGATGGGGTTGACCTATATCTAAAGGAAGAATGAAGCAGAGAACAGAGCACCTGGGAAAGCTGACTGTGCTCAGATGTCAGTGGGAGCTCTGTGGGGTGTAGAACAAGATGAGAACTCATCGCAACTGCACCAATAATGTGGATCATCACATAGCACACTAAGGAATGTTTTGTTAATGCTACCAATTTACCTTATCCTGGCTACAGGTATTTTTTGACAAATATAATGGAAGTATATGTGACAAAAAAGTGCTGATTTTGTAAGAAAAGACTTGTGAAGAAAGAAGAATAACAGGATCTATGTTTACAGATAAAAGAGACAGTGAAAACTGGTTTTTAATATAAACACAGAATATAGAGAGATGACTGAAGGCATTATCATAATGGATTTGCTTAGCCACAGTCGATGAAAAAGAAAATGTATAAATGGTGAGCATTTATGTATTGAACGCTTACTATATGGGTCTTATGGTGCTGATGAACCTAGTGGCAGGGCAGGAACAAAGACACAGACATAGAGAGTGGACTTGAGGATGGGGGGCAGCTGGGGCGGTCAGAGTAGCATGGACATATCTACACTACCAAACGTAAAACAGATAGCTAGTGGGAAGCAGCCGCATAGCACAGGGAGCTGGAATAGGGAGGGTGGGAGGGAGGCTCAAGAGGGAGGGGATATGGGGGCATACGGCTGACTCACTTTGTTGTACAACAGAAACTAACACAGTATTATGAAGCAATTATACTCCAATAAAGATGTATTAGAAAAAGAAACTACATTCAAAGACAGTTTATTAATATAAATCCTCAAATGTAATGATTTTATTTTTATGAAGAATATTTCTGAAGGAAGTATTGTTGAGCATTTATATTATAAACTGGATCTTACAAGGAATAAAGGGGGAAATTTTCCAATGACAAAAGATTTTGACTACACACAGCATCAGAAACACAATGTAATTTTTTTCTGATAGAGAAAATACGTAAACTCACCTGGAAATATGACCAGATTCATATCAGACAAAGCCAGTATCCTCACACTACGGATTACCTTAGAAATCGATGCATGGCCACCGTGACACTGACGTTTGCTTCTTCCATATCGGATTCTGAGTGATATTTTAAAATATGAACTGAATCTTTAAGAAGTCACACATTTATAAACTGGAATGAACTGGCTATACTATCTTATTTATTTCTTCAATAAATATTTGCTTTCTGTTGGATTTGTTAGCTTTTAATAAAACTGATCTCACCTAATTGTATTTACAAATTCAACAAGAGCTAACAAAGGGGGTTTTATTTCCATTATAAGTTAGCCAAAAATAAAATCTGTGAATCAAGATCTAGACAGTTCTGTCACCAAGGTTTGTTACTTCAAATAAAAGGAGAAAATGAAAAATATACAATTTTGATTTCTCAGATAATAATAATTACTTCAATGATAATAATAATAGCCAACATTTATCACGGTTTACCACAAGCCAATGACCAGTTAGAAGAATGGGATTCCCATGGTTTGTTCAGACTAATCATTTCAGGTGGAAGTGCTATTAGAAAATGAACCACCCTGTTACTGTTTCCATTATACTCATATTACCAATGAGAGAACTGAAGTTATGCGGTCACCTGAGGTCACCTGCTATAAAGGTGGAAGCCAGGCTTTAAAGTCATGGCAGCTCCCCACGTCACAGAAGAGTTCAGCATATCAATTACTGCTAAGTTTACATAGTTATGACATACAGTCTTACTCTTTATAAGTTATTACAATTTATTGTCCTTCCTTTCACTCTGTTAATCCTGAACAGGATCAAATTGAAGGGACTGAACACTAACATATATTATTTGGTATAAAACTTATTGAACCTTCTACATTATATTCAGTTACGCCCTAAGCTTCAAGGAGTGATGAGTTGTTTCCATAGTCAAGTACAAAAGCCTTAATTCATAAAACATTTTCCTAGTTGAGGAAAATGAATGGCATGAGGACAATAAAAAAGTAAAAGTTACATCTGAAGTGAAGTGCAAGAGAATTAGAGACAATATATCCTAGCAAGCTGCATAAAAAACAGTGTGTGAGGGTGAACAGTACTTGAAGACAGAATGAGAGGGAGGGAGAGAACAGTAAATTAAAGTGGTAATTAGGCTAATGACTTTTATAAAACCCACTATATTGTAAAATACTCATTCTTTCAACCATAAACTCCAGAAACACGGTCCCTTTATAGCAATGGTTTGAGAAGACAGCTAGAGTGCTTCCATGAGGGATGTATTTAAAGTTTTTATGTGTCTGTATATGCAAATACATCAACAGAAACCTGGAAATATAACAGTCACCGTCATTGTCTATGACATGTATTTACTTTCCTTTCTAGCTTTGAAGAACACAGATGCTTAGTGCTCTATATGTGTGTGTGTGTGTCTGCGAGAGAGACAGCACGTGTGCAAAGCAATGACTGAAGTTACACAGCAGAGACTTTAAATATTATAAAGTGACTGTACCACTCTTACAGAGATAGTCTTATAATACTTCTAATATTGTCTGGCTAATGAGAACCCTCCACCACAGATTTCTCTGTCAATACTTTTTTATTATTTTTACCCTACCTCCCTAATCCAATCAAAACCTCCCTTCAGCTACCACCAGCCATCACTTAGAAAGAATCTGATGAATTTAACTGTACAAAAGAACTTAGGCAGGTGCTGATATCTTCAAATAGTGACGAGCGAGGGTTCTATTTTAATGGAAGATAACGTGTGAGATAATAATTCTCTAACAGAGGAATGCGAGGTACAAGGAAAAATCCGAGGTCCGTTGACCCACAAAATCAAGGAATATTGACTGATTCTCATCTGGAATGAGTCTAACCCTAGTTGATGTATTTTCAAGCTATTTTATCATGCTGAAAATTTCGAGAAACAAAAATATCTTGACAGTTCCATGGTATATAAGATTATTAATGTGAAGCCATTTCGAACTCCTTTTTAGAAAGTAAACACTTGTTTCAAAACCCCACACCTGAATTATGGTATACATACATATTTTATATATATTTATAAAATGTGTACAACTTACAAATATATTGACAATCCCCAGTGACTTAATATAATGTCAGCCTTTACATATAAAGTGTTTTAATACATTAAAAAATGCTGTAAATGAAGGACTCCAACGAATAGATCACACACAACCTTTATACTTACATTTGAAGAGCTATAATAACTATTGTTTGTAGCTGAAGAGGTTCTACTGCAGGGTCAGTATCTGGCAGAAGCCATCATATTCTTGCAAGTGAAAGCAACTAGAGAGCTGTGAAATGCACCTGGCTGAAGGCCAGTAGCTGGGGTGTGGTATATCACCATTGGAGCTGGAACTGCAGGTGAGAGTGGCTGACCAATATATACAGTGTTTGTATAAGTATCACTGAAAACAGAAGTCTCCTCAGTGATGCCTGCAGTAATTGATAACCTTTACACTCTGGACTGTATTGATTAAACCCTTCAGGAGACACCAAATTATTACAATGGGACTTTCTGGGTCAGTGATGCCCGCACAAAGCATTATGTCCATATGCATGTTTTCAGTGATGTCTGCCGTAACTGATAACCTTTATACCACCCTTACATTGGTCAAGGCATTCAAGCCACATCAAACTATTACAAAGTGTATTTCTGGATCAATGACTACACAAAGCGTTATGTACAGTATCACATTCTTTTTCTCAGTAATGTCTGAATATATATTGCATACTAGTGAGGAACAGTGTTTGGAAAATTAAACAATGTGCTTCTTTGAGGGATGCGTTTATTTTATTTGTGCTAAATGGAAATTTTTCGTAATGAACTTATCAAAACACACAAAGCGTTGAACAGTAGCATTACTGACTGGGTCAGGCTTTGCTTGAACTACTTGGTTTAACTGTAATGACCAAGCTGCCTACTGGGGATTCAATTTTTAATGACTTAATTATGTGCTGTCCATTCAAATGTCACCTTGTGAAGTGACAACTTATCAGTTTTCAACTTTAATGGGCGCCCAAGCACAGATAAGCATCATCTGAAACACAGCTCCCTCAGCAAGTCTGAATCTTGGCCTACAGACTTAGATTTGTAAGTAATGTAACTTCTCTCCCCAACGCAGTTTCATTTCTAAGTTGGAGGCTCCATTCTGGGGATGAACAAGGAAGTAAAAATATAAACACAGCACACCTCGTACCTCCCCCCGCCACCCACCTTTTTTTTTAACCAACAGCCCTGAAAGACCCTGGTATAAGTCAGTGGACCACTGGTACCCATTCAAACTGGATCACTGGGGTGGATGCTAAAACTGCAAGCCAGGTGGCATACTGAGAGCCTGAGTTCCAACATGGTGGGTGTACTTGCAGCAGGGAAATCAGAAAACAGTACAAATCAGAGCTACTCCCAGAGCCGGCTGTTAAACATGTAGCAGCACACCATGCCCTACAAGGGATCAGCATTAAGTTCAACAAACGCTCTTAAATGCTTTCTGTGATTGTTATGGATTGAATTGTATCTCCCCATTCATACGCTAAAGCCCTCACTCCCAGTGCAACTATATTTGGAGACAGGGCCTTTAAAATGGTAATTAAGGTTAAATGAGGTCATAAGGCTGGGGCCCTAATCCACTATATCTAGTGACCTTATATGGAGAGGGAGTGACACCACAAATTTGAGTGCCCAGAGGAAAGGCCATGTGAGGACACGGGGCGAAGATGGCCTTCTGCAAGGCAAAGAGCGAGGCCTCAGGAAACGCCAAACTAGCCAACACCTTGATCTTGGACTTCCAGAACTGTGAGACAATAAATTTCTGTTGTGTAAGTCACTCAGCCTGCGGTATTTTGTTATGGCAGCCCTAGCAAACTAATATAACGATCAAAGCATTAGAGTGTGAAAAACACCAAGATGCATAACATACAGCTTGTGACCTGAAAGAGCTAGTCACCTTGTTTTGCCAGAGACGTATGTGGAAGTTATAATGTGTACGTGTGCAAGTGTGTATGTGTGGCCCAAAGGACTAAAGCATTTGACTGGAGGGAGAGGAAACTCTGGCTGGAAGAGGAGGCAAATGAGCTAGGTCTTAAACAGAATTCTGACGGGTGACAATAAAAGGGAAGCCCAGGGCTTCCCTGGTGGCGCAGTGGTTGGGAGTCCGCCTGCCGATGCAGGGGACGCGGATTCGTGCCCCGGTCCGGGAAGATCCCACGTGCCGTGGAGCGGCTGGGCCCGTGAGCCATGGCCACTGAGCCTGCACGTCCGGAGCCTGTGCTCCGCAACGGGAGAGGCCACAACAGCGAGAGGCCCACGTACCACCAAAACAAAAACAAAAACAACAAAAAAAAGGGAAGGCCATAAAGTCAAAGGCAGAGAGACAAGAAAAACAAAACATTTTAAAAAATTGTTGGTAATGTACTTTTGTCATAGCTTGGGCTGCAAGGTATAACAAGCACTGCACACAAGCGTTTTAAGATTCATCGGTGAGCTAGAAAGGACCGCTGGACAAGGGCACTGGTTTAAACATGAAAAGAGAGATGGAGGCCACACCTGAGGTCACGAAACCAGCAGAGCCCAGAGCTGAGGACAGATTCTGGAGCTGAACCACCTGTGTTCAGAGCATCGCTCAGAAGTAGTGAGTACAGGAAGAGTGCTTAGATTCATTCCTGGCATGTGCTAAGTGCTATGTAGTCACTAAAATGAGGGCAAACAAACAAAAAGTTTTAATGAACACGGTAGGGATATGGGTTTGAGAGACGATGATCGTATTAGTCAGCTGGGGCTGCTGTAACAAAGCACTGAAGACAGAATGGCTTAAACACAGAGATGTATTGGCTCACACTTCTGGAGGCTGGAATTTCTAGATCAAGGGAGAGGCAGGGCTGGTTTCTTGAGGCCCCTCTCCCTGGCTTGCAGGGCTGGTTTCTTGAGGCCCCTCTCCCTGGCTTGCCGGCACCCATCTTCTCCCTGTGTCCTCACCTGGTCTTCCTTCTGTACCAAATTTGTGTTCAAACTTCTTTGTAAGGAGAGCAGTTATCCTGAACTAGGGCCCACTGTAATGGCCTTGTTTTAACTTGACTGTCTCTAAATTCTGTCTCATTCTAAGGCATTAGAAGTTAGTACTCCAATGTTTGAATTTTTAGAGGACACAACTTAGCCCATAACAATGATAAACAGAAAATTAGAAAATGGTGTAACCACTGGTATGCTGTAGTGACTGTGAGAAGAAGAAAGAAAATAAATGATGCTTCCAACACGGGGGTCTATGGACACGACTGGGGTCCACTGGCATGACGATCTACAAGAGCGCAAACACTTTCCCCATCAGGTCATCTTGAAAGAGTGAAAAGCACACACTTTAGGATCAAACAGATTCAGATTAAATCCCAACCCTGCTCTAAGACCTGGAGCATCATCTCTCTAAAGCTCAGCAAACACGTCTACAAATAACAAATTATAAATATTCGCTTTGTAGTACTGCCAGGAGGATTAAGTCAGAGAAATTCTGTAAGAGGGTGCAGAATATTACTGAGCACAGAATAAAAGCTGGAGGATTTTTTCTTCATCATGATTCTTGCTGTTATTACAATGTTATGGGGCAGCAGGGAGATAAGTAAGCATGCCCTCACCCCTAAGGTCTACCTCAACATTAGAACTCTCCCAGGAAATGCTATCTTTTGCGATGTTGTGTTTATAGGAAAGTGTATTTACACATAACCTTACCCAGCCCCTAGCAGTCATGTGACTAAGGAAGGGTGTGGCCTCAATAAAAAGAAGTATATAATGAAAGGATGACGGAATTTACTTTAAACAATTTTGTTCTAAGACTGACCATGTTTACAATGACAATTCTTCCTCTCAAAATTAAATTGAAAGTCAATGTTTACATTTTAATTTTGTTTCAGTCCACTTTCAAACCCCATATGATACACATGACTTGAATGATCTCAGTCTCATTTCAAAAATAAAGAGAAGAAGGTGATCGTGATTTGTCTCAAGGAAATGAAAGCACTATAACGAACAGTTTAGAATTTGATACTCTGCTTAGTGGACCATGAAATGCAAAGTAATTAATTTAGAGATTACGTATTACCACTGGAGCTGAATTCAGAGTGGAGATCGTATTTCATAGCTGAATGTCTGGTGCAGGCAGCACCCTCTCTACACGGCCTCTAGTTAGTATTATGCTACGGAGATACCGCGTTACAGAGCCCCATACAGTGATGATTCTATCAAGAATTGTATAATTCGGTCTTTATATCCACGGAGATGAAGGGAATACGCTGTACGAGACCTTTCCTTCTCCCTCTTCATAGAGTAGCCGTCTTACGTAACTTATAAAGTATCTAAAATTTCAATGTATCACATGGCATTTGCAATAGTTTTATTTTAAATTTAGGGAAAAGTGGCTACACTTAATTGACACACTTAAATGGTATGATACCCTGATTTTAATCATCTTTTAAAAAATGTTCTTAATGATAAAATGTATGCTCTTGCTTTCTTAAATAGAGTACATCAATAATCATCTCATTTTTCTGGATGCCTTAGAGTTTTCATTATTTACTGGCACATTTCCCACCCTAATGCAGGCTTAAGGACAAATTCAGGACTAGCGGGCTGTGTAGAAGGGGGTGGCTTGCCCCCCCACCCGCCTCCAAAGTGTCTTAGAGTTCCTTACTTTAGTGAATCCACATGCCTGGATTTTTCTTGACTTTGGTTTTTCACTTGTCTATACTGGGCTGTCAGCTCTCTTTCATTCTTCCTTGTGTCCGCTCATCTGATTTATTTATTTTTTATCATGCTCAGAGGAGGGAGGTAATCCTCAAACACAGCACCGCCTATAACAGCACTCACCTTGGGCAAGTCACTCTCCTGAAATCCGGGGAGGGGGCAGTGTGGTAGAGGAGGACAGATGGAGGGACGCATGGCACATGAAGATCACCTGGCTTACAGAGGTGCATTTGCAGTGACTGCCCAAGACGCTCCTCATTAGTGACAGCTATCTGCCTGCATTCATGAAATTGCCAGAGATTTTCAAAACAGCACTGTGTTTTGAATTTATATGACCAAGAATGATATACCTGAAGAGTATCACGGCCCTCCACTCAAGGCAAGGAATAATGCCCGTTGTGTGTGTTCATTTAGTCCATGAGGAGAGGCATGAGATGGAAAGATAATTTCATGAGCTATTAAACATTATCACAACTACCACAAAGCCCTTTAGTTCAAGATATGAAACTATGAGTCACTAAATTATGTTTTATTCATAGGCATTGCATATCCCCTAAAGAGTCTCAAATCTGGGCTTCCCTGGTGGCGCAGTGGTTGAGAGTCCGCCTGCCGATGCAGGGGACACGGGTTCGTGCCCCGGTCTGCGAGGATCCCACATGCCGCGGAGCGGCGGGGCCCGTGAGCCGTGGCCCAGCAAAAAAAAGAGAAAAAAAAGAGTCTCAAATCTGTGAGGAAGAATACTTTTGAAGATTGCTTAATGATTTACTTGTGCATTTGCTGACAATGAAAATCCACTCCAGCTGAAAAAAGTCAAAACAAAATAAAATTTTTTCCAGCCAAAAAACCCAAGAATGAACTTATCATAAACAAAGGACTATGTGTTACTTGTTTGGATGGAACAGGGGACAAAGGAAATTTACTATCCTGCCCTCTTTAGATCAATGAACCTCGATAACTATTTTGATAATTAATCTGAGTACCATTTATGTAGCATGGTAAGAAATCAGTTCTGCTCCCCGAAAACTTGCCTTTTACAAACGTAGATTCCTGGGCTTTGCCTCAGAACTACTAGACCAATCTTTTGAGAATTCTGCATTTTAAACTAGTTTTCCCTGCAATTCTTACGCATATAAAATTTGAGAAGTTCAGCTTTAAGCCTGGCCTTGTGATCTCAGATTTTATTTGTGTTAAATCATTAGAGTATAAAGGAATGCATCCATACAGGGTGCCCCAGACCTTACGTGGATTCTTCGATGCAACCAATGTTAAATAAGCAATATCTCTTCCTAGTTATTCATTATAGAGGAGGAGAGAGCATGTGTCTGTGTGTTATTAACTCATTTAATCAATACTTATCAATTTATTTATTATCTCTTTGTTAGGGAATGAAGCAGTATGCCATTATGTGTTGGGAATAAAACAGTGAGCAAAAGGAGACCTTGTTTTGCTCTCATAAAACATACGTCCTGACCTATTATTTCTCTGATGCTGTAAAAAAACATGAACGTGCACACACAGGTTTTCATTTAGAGAATTACATTTTAGCTAGTCAAAGCATATGACAGTGGAAAGACCACGCCATCAGTGAGGATGGGTTCATTCTGACACTGCACCAGGTTCCTGCAGCCAAGCCTGCAGGTGGAATGTCTGCCTCCATTACTAAAACTCTTCAGTAAGTATGGGAGGTGAGGTTTGGGTTTGTAGTTCTGGCTGTAAAAAATTTCCTTTATCCCCAGAAAAGAATTCAGTCCACTTTTGGACACCTTGGCATTGGATTAGCAACTTTAGAAAGCTGTAACAATTTAATCCCCAAAGGATTTTTCATTCCAATATAATGGTTGGATTATCCTGAGGAAATAACTAGAAGGTTCCAGATAGAACTATACCCAATGGGGCTTTTTCAATCTCAGTGTATTAGCAATGGCTAATAGTTATCTGTTCATATTTGGAAAGTCCTCCTTTTTCTTCACCTTCTCTCCCAAAATACACACACACAGACACACAGACACAGACACACACACACACACACACACACACACAGGAGAGGCCTCGGACATGGCAGCAGTCAATATATTTTAAAACTTACATAATAAAACTAAATATTGAGCACAAAATTTATAGAAAACCACTTGTTTAGACTGCATATAATCTCTAGATCTTTACAAAAAGCTGGCAATGAAAAGTGTTTTCACACCTACTTCATAGATGAAGAAACGCAGAGAGACTGAATAACTTGTCCAAGGTCAGACATCTGGACAGGAGTTACTCTGGGCTTTGTCTTGCCAACAGCCTAAGCACTTTCATTACATCATCCACAGCAAGGGAAGCTCTTGGGCACACAGAGGGGCTTGCGATGGAATTCGTACCTTGATGTTTCAGGGTACTCTCTTCCCCTGCTCTGATTTTCACATGTTCGTGAAACAGACAACAAAACTTAAGGGGCCTGAGTGAAGTAATGTAAACCTCACCTCCAACATCACATCTCCTTTTTATCGTGTGCTTATTGAGGGCAGGGAGGAATGAACGCCGTCTCCCCACACTTTGTATCTGGCACGGTGCTTTCCTGCCGCACCCTGAGGCGTGATTCTTACTCCATATGTGAAAACCGTTGTTGCCAGTTCCCTCCTGTTGCAAGTTCTGTGATTTCTATTAAGTGTCCCAGCAAGTTAGGGGCATCTATTTTTATGGCAGCCTACCAGCCTTTGATGGAAGATTCCGGAACAAAAATCTTATCATCTGTGTTCAATTGGTTCATCCAGGGTTGAGCACCCCCTAACTCTTTAAAAATATCATTGTCAACCCCTTCCTCTTTCCATTGTGCTCGCAGACAACATTCATCTCCACATATTCCTTTTCAACAACAACCCTCAGGCAGAACTCAGAAGTCTTTTTAGCTATCAGCAGTCAGATGGTCCTTTACTTCCAAAAATAAAAATAAAAAAAAAATGATTCACACAGGGTACTTTTTAAAGGCTGTCTTTGGCTATTTAATCACACGTGTTTCTTCATCCTTTAATTGGAGGCCTTGCTTTGAGCCCACAAACCCTCCTCTTCATGCCACAGGCGTTCTGTTGCTACACTAAGTTCTGTCTTCCACACTTATTTATCCTTCTGAAGACTTTTTAAATTATGCTCCCCGCTTGGATTCCATATGTTCTAACTCCTTCCCTAATCTCCAGTTCTGTGTTACGTCCTCTTTCTTGTATTCTTTTTTCTCAGACTTTGTTTCCGGCCACGCCGGGTCTGTTATTTTCTTTCTCTTTAATCATCTCCTCCATTAATTTCCCAACCTTCACCACCCCCCCACCTTCCTCTTGTCTTCTACAGATTTCAGAGAAACCTACTTCTTCTGAAGTAAGTATTCCCTGATTCCTTTCAAATGTTTAAATTTTTCTTCCTTGCTGTTTTCATACCTAAACTGCATTCACCTCAAGCCTCATCACATCCCCTCCCCCTGTGGTCCATCACCATCACTCGCCATGCATCGTCTGAAGCCCCTATCAGGGCGTTCCCTTATCTTCATCCCCGGAGACATTGCCGCCTTCATAATGGGAGGTGTTACTGCTTTCTGATTTCTCTTCTCCCTTTTATTTTATTTTATTATTATTATTATTTTGCGGTATGCGGGCCTCTCACTGCTGGCCTCTCACTGCTGTGGCCTCTCCCGTTGTGGAGCACAGGCTTCGGACACGCAGGCTCAGCGGCCATGGCTCACGGGCCCAGCCGCTCCGCGGCATGTGGGATCTTCCCGGACCGGGGCACGAACCCGTTCCCGAAGCCGTGTCCCCTGTATCGGCAGGCGGACTCTCAACCACTGCGCCACCAGGGAAGCCCTCCCTTTTATTTTAAATTGTTGAATCTATCCCAGCTGTGCCTGCCTCACTTTTATTACGATATGTGTTCAACCAGTTTGCACAGGTATGAATCTTTTCCTTACAAAGGTTACTGATGATTCTCTTTTTTTCAGGAAGCAATGCCGTGCCCTTGTTCTCCATAACTAAAGTAACGTTCCTTACCACATGTTCATTTATTTCAGTGGATTGTGGAATCACACACACAGCGTGGAGGACTCCTACGCCAGCCAAATCCCTTCTTTGACTAGCAGCGGTAATCCTCATTCTGACTTGCCAGTTTTATTTTAATTTTATGTGACACTATGTAAAATCCTAAACTCACTTTCTGATTTTAGCTGAAAGTGTTTAAATAGAAAAAAAACCATTACAAACAAGATCACTAAATTTTCCACGTTTGCTTCAATGCTGAGAAAAAGAAATATCTTTGTCCTTGACTTGCTAAACAGAATGACACAGTTCTCTTTATACTTCGAGATTTTTTTCTCTTGTTGTCACCTCTAAAGTCAACTTTATCTCTCCATTGCTTTGAAGCTACTTGTTTTATGGGATTTGAATTAAAGACAACATATCCTCCTAGGTCAATTCTAATTAAATTAATGATCAGGGTCCCTTCCAAGACCAGCCTGTTACAAAGCCAATTGTTGTCCTTTCTGAAGGAGGAAGACAGACAGACACACACACACACACACACACACACACAGAAGAACTTTTTAAATTCAAACACCTCTTTTTTTAAAATTAATTAATTTTTTGGCTGCTTTTGGTCTTCGTTGCTGCACCTGGGCTTTCTCTATTTGCAGCGAGCGGGGGCTACTCTTCATTGCGGTGTGCAGGCTTCTCATTGCGGTGGCCGCTCTTGTTGCAGAGCATGGGCTCCAGGTGTGCGGGCTTCAGTAGTTGTGGCTCGCGGGCTTCAGTAGTTGTGGCTCACGGGCTTCAGTAGTTGTGGCTCACGGGCTCAGTAGTTGTGGCTTGCGGGCTCTAGAGCACAGGCTCAGTAGTTGTGGACACGGGCTTAGTTGCTCCGTGGCATGTGGCATCTTCCCGGACCAGGGCTCGAACCCGTGTTCCCTGCCTTGGCAGGCAGATTCTTAACCACTGCACCACCAGGGAAGTCCCCAAACACCTCTTGATATATTCTTAGAGTAACAGCCTACTAAGGCAATATGCTCAAATATACAGATTATTAATATGCTCAGATATACAGATTATATACAGATTATCTAGTTGAATTTCCTCCTTCTCCCATTCATCTCACACATGAAAAAAAATCTTTCTTTTGAAATGATTTTAGAACATTCCTCTTGTCTTTATGAAACCTTAAAAAGAAAATCAAATAAACAAATCAACTTTCTTTCCTTTTCCATTTCCTGTTCTCTGTTTTTCTTTCTTTCTCTAACACATTTTTTTTCATGGTCTTTTAAATAAATTCCTCCAAAATTCTCATTGACAAATCAGAACTACAGAGAGGAGAAGAAAATACTGGGTCTGTTACGTCCAAATTCTGCACTTCTACTTTTTCTGCTGCCGTTCTGACAGCCCCTTGCCCTTCCGTACTACCCTGCCCTACACGTCCACAAGCCCTGGTCCACTGGCCTGACTTGCTACGTGATCTCCTATCCCAGGTCAAGTGCTCAGCCCACAGGATCTATACTGGATTCTTCGCACCATATCCCAGCCATTCCTAAGTGAGAGAAAGGGAACAGTATTCATGTAGAGGCTCTTTTGTACGTCTGTTCGCCAGATGTTCACTTTTGCTTGTTTCCTTTAATCCTTCAAGTTCAGATTAATCTAGAGTAGACTCAAGTATCAAGAAAATCTGCTTTCACACACACAGCATTTCTATGACGTTAGTGAAGAGCATATACTATTACTCCTCTTTTCATAATTAAAGACTTGCAAACAAAGAAACCAAATAATCCGATGAAGTTCCTCAAGAACATCAGTGAGAACGCACGATGGGATGCTCGTCCTCTGACAGGTCCACAGCTCTAGACCCGTAACACCACCGGACGTGCTCACGGCCCTACTGTCTGCCCTATGTGGTGGTTTTATAAGTTACTAAATCACACGTACAGTCCTCTGGTGTGTATGTGAGGGTGTGCGTGTGTTCAGGGAGAACTGAGAGAACGGCAGGGTAAGTCTACTTGATTCTACTGACTTTCGGCAAATTCTCAAGGAGTAAATCAAAATCCTCTTTCGAAATAATTAAAAACTACATAGTTTTCCTTCATACGTACAATGGGCTAAAATTCATAAAATTTTTAAAATTGGGAACTAGTAGTTTTAATAATTTGGGGGACTATTTCAACTATTTCCCATGAAATAGATATTAGAAGTTAAATATAGGAACTCAATTGTGTACAATTCAATAAATATAATACAGCTCATATTAATGAAATGCTACCAACAGGCCAGGCAGCATGCCGAGCAGCTTACATGCCCTGCTTCACTTAATCCATACAACGGCTTTATGAACTAGGTGGCTCTGTTACCCTCATTTTACAGATGAAGAAACTGAGAATAGTAATTGGTATAAACCTGAACAGTGTCTTATAGTAAGTAACAGGTAGGGCTGCAATTCAAACCCAGAAGTCTGGCTACTCTTAACCATCAATGCTACATCACGTTACAGATATGTTTATATTGCTACCATATATAAAATGTGTTACTGCAAAGCTTCCTCAGATATTAGAAATATTTTCTGTAATGAGATCCCGAAGTGACTTTTGTGTATATTCATTTATTTTTTGGTGTTTTGTTTTTGTTCTTTATTATTACATTTTTCTATATATGATACATAGATATTCAAAAGTGTGACTCTGCCTAGGGGGCAGTTCTGACACAAAAAACTATGCTCTTAAAGGAAAAGCACTTTTTAAATTTGAATTTCAGCGTCTAATATTAATATGACTACTGTTTGTTGGTTTGAATCAGTGTGTATTATTTGTGCAACTATAATCTATAGCAAGATGTAATTAAGCCGCAGAAAAATAACACGGTAATACCTTGCAAGATCATCAGGTAATACCTTGTTTTGATTCCCTGAGGAACTAATATCAGTTCAGTCTTTTTAAATGGGGGAAACTGATAAACATTTGCTATTAACAAAAACGACATACAGAAAAGACAGAAAAAGGAGGCAAACACAGAAATAAGTAAATATCTAAAAGAATTATGTTCAAAAAGAAGCAGAAAATCAGATTTAAAGATAGTAAGAATTAATTAAAAGGCACAAGACTTTCTTAAAAAGACATCATAGTAAAAATGAGAGATTACAAATATTTCATTTTGTAGTCCATGTTGAAAAAATTAGATTTAGCAAATATTTTGGAATGTGTCAGTGCAGATGAATAAAATGTTGCATTTTAGAGGTTTAATTGTTTTTAATGTCTGAGCAATATCTAACAAAAGCATGTTTATTAATAAAAGCAATTATGCATGTATTTAAACATGCATGTCGAACATGTGTTTTGTGTGAAGCAACATACAAAATAAACTATATTATTGTTGTTTAAAAGCTCCTGTACATTTTGGTAAAATACATCTTTTAAAACTACGAAGAAAAAGAGAAAGAGAAGATAGAGCTTTATATACTTAGAGCACAAACCACTATAAGCACTATTCACCACCCTACCCTGAAAAGAAACTTTGAGTTACTACAGTTGACTGCCCTAATGTTATTTATCAGAGCAGTTCACTTAATCCTGTATGCTTCCTGGGAACTGCTAATACTGGACTCTTCCTCCTTGAAGGTACTAATGAACAATGAAATGACTCATTTTATTAAACTTAGCATATAATATGTAATGCATATCAGGAACAGATACACATGTCCTGATTATAAATAAGGGTGTCTGCCAAAAAATGTGTGTATTTCAGCACTGCTATAACCATCAAACCGGGATTTCATAACTTAGACCAGTCTTTCAGAAAAACACTTCCAGACTAAACACATCTAAAAAGCCATAGATACTCTGATAGCATAGATAAGATACGGCTAGTCTAACCCTTAATGAGCAAATTAACCCTGGTCATGTGCAATCAAACTGTATATGGATGAATAAATTCAAATATCTTTATAATGAATGAGAATTTCAAAATATGGGTTATATTGGACCTTTGTAGGAAGACTGTGGTCTACTTTTACCTTCACAGGTATCCTGTTAATATCCAATCAAATGCTCATGATTCCGGAGTGACAAGGAGGCACAGTCAGTAGCAGAGGGTAGATAATGACTTCTTAAAGAGTCAGCCCCTCATCTGACAACATGAAACTCTGTATTTGTGACCATGACCCTCTGGCAGCCTGGATGAGAAGGGAGTCTATGAATCTGTGATTACTTGTATAGCCCTTTGATTTTAGAAAACAATAGAAAGGGACAGAAAAGTATATTATTAGGATGTAAAACTATGGAAGGAAAAAGAGAGTAGGTATTCTTCAAGTAGGATGTATCACAGTAGTACACATTCAGTTTTTACACAGTAGTGAGTTGAGAGATTTATGCATATTTACAGAATGTTAGGGAAATTTTCTGCTAAAGCAGAATACAATTAAGATCATGTAGATTTCCAAGTAAGACAATCTTCTGTATAGAAAACCAGTTCAAGTCAAGGCTTCTGAAGAAACTGCAATCAGCTTCAGTACTTTTAAATGTTACAAGCTATAAATGTGTGTGTGTGTGTGTGTGTGTGTGTGTGTGTGTGTGTGTGTGTGT